>NC_090728.1:37765653-37773153 GCF_036898095.1 Palaemon carinicauda
TTTCTCGGACCAGGGTTCGATTCTCCGGCCGACCAGAAGCTATTATCTTCAAGTTGAATCCCTCTTGGGTCTCTAATCCCGAGGTATAGAGAGAATCCAGATATTAAGGTAGCATATTCTATGGCTTATTTGAATATACATAAATGTACGTAAATGAAGGAGGATTTTTAATGAGTCTTCTATAACGCATATAAATCGAACGCGATGCATTTTTATTATGGAGCGGGAGAAATGCAATGTAGGAAATCTAGACGATTCCAGAATGCATAGAATCGAGTACGTGGAAGCTGGAGCGGAAGTAACTCCATTTAAAAAGAGTAGCAATTGAGAAATTAAGTTATATCTTTGTAAGAATGGGATTCTTTGTGAAAGTGTTTTCATTAATTAAGAATAACTTTAGTAACATTCTATGAAATCTTGTAAACACAAATTTCTTTTAATACAAAGATCCTTACAGGCATTTTTGGACTGAGGCTTTATGATGTACCACGTGACCCTTTGAGTGTTAATGCGTACTTGAAACAAATCTTAACATAAGACACATGAGTGACAAACATAGGCTATTTGAACCAAGAACAAATAGTAAATTTGGTGAAAGGGCTTTTACCTACTGTGCGCCAAGATATTATAATAGACTGCCAACTGAAATGAAGGACCTAAAGGGAGCAATTGAATTTAAGAAGAAACTAAAGACATTACTTTTCACAAGATCATATGATTTGGAAGATGCTACAATCAAAGAATTGTATAAGTTATAATGCAAATGTTTCGTTAGATGATTCATATGGACCCGCCCGAGAAGTAGTTCACTCGACTTCAGTGGAGGTTTGGATCTAAACCCAAAAACAAGTCAAGTAAAGGTTAGTTTAAGTTAGTGAAGGACACATCCCTCTGGAAGTTCTGCTATAACATTCCTGTGGTAGGCAGATACAAGTTAAGATTTCTTTAGACTAATATCTCTCTTCTCTTTGACATCTCTGATCTCTATAGTATTAATACTTGATTTGTGCTGAACTGTTTTTTAAGGAAAAGAAATGATAAAATAACTCTCTGAGACTAGTACAGTTTTGTATTTGAATTTCTTTAATTAAATGAAGTGTTAAGAACTCTGTATATCCATTGTATAATCGTTGTATAGTACCACAATCTAACTACTCAGTAGCCTAAACGTAACGTAATTTTGTCAGCGAAATTAAGTGCTAACTAAATCATTTGATAGAAACCAACCATATAATTAGGACCCGTGCTCTGCCTGTAGTAGTACATAAACGTCTTTTCATTTTCTTTAATATAAAAAAACTGTCCTTTTTTATTTCTCACGACATAACAAAGGTGAGTGTGGATTGAGATGTAAATTATGTGTTATGTGAAACTACCGCTTGATACCTCTTTACATGCACTAAATGATAAATTTGTAAGAATTGTATATTCTATTTTCATGTAATAACATTATATTTTTGTAAGCCATCCGTATTAATCTTTTCACATTACTACCACCATGAGTCTGGTCACTATTACTCTAAAAACTACTTAAGTCATAAACCTAAAATAATACTGGGTTAGAGCATTTCAGATAATTGATCATCATCATTGACCTTGTCATCTTGTAAATAAAAAAAAAAAAAAAAAAAACCTAGCATCAGTAGAACGGAGCATTCATTCAGCAGTGTATGAATGGTGTATAATTGTGTAAATATTCGGGTAACTCTCACGAATGGCCCATCTACAGACCAATGCGACTTTTCCAAGATTGTCTGGGTTCCATAAATATTAATTTTTTTTTCTTAGTGAGCCCTAAAGGTAAGCCTCAAGGGAGACGAACGTTGTCACTGACATCTAAATAATGAATTAAATTTGTTCCCGTTTCTTTATCATGAATGCACAGGCCTCAATAATGATTTATGAACACATTTTTCTGTATTCACAGATCGCACTTTTATCTTTTGAATTTATTTCTTTTTACTTTGTTTTTGGCTTTTTTTGCCGCATGAGTGGGTTCATGAAGATTTTTTTTCCTACATATCCATTTTTACTTTAGTTTTGTAAGTGTCAAACAATGCAATAACATTAGCTAAATCGTTTTGTTTGACAGTTATATCCAGCATTCTTTTCCTCTAGCACTTCCGACAAATTCCATGTTGTTAAAGGAAGCTCACTCTTTTCTCTAACGACAAGAGAATGAAAAATGATAAAATTCAAATATATTTCAGAATAAATTAACTTTGTTAACATTTTAAAGCAAAGATTTAACTACCCGCAAAAGCAATCAAGAAAGTAACGGTATTTTAGTCATTAAAGTTAATATTCATCGGGGTTGATTGTCTTAAAAGGTAATTGTCTTAGGAGGCAGTTGTCCTCGAGGTTTAATTGTCCTTGGGGATTATTATCAACGGGGGGGGGGAGGGGGTTCTCAATTTACTAGACTCAATTGTCCCACATCACACAGCATGACACACACACGGATACATGCATGAGAAAGAACAAAAATTTTAATAAGTGTATTACATAATCACACACACACGCCCACATGCACCCACGCCTGCCTACACACACAAACACACACACACACACCACAAAGCATGACACATACAAGCCACGCACAGAATGAGAAAGAAAAACAACACAAGTGTATCGTATAAACACACAAATGTCAGCATACACACATTCATTCATCTATACAATTTTTTTGGAATATAACAAAGAACAACAACCACGCATACGCGCAAATGGATACATCTGTAAGGGTATTTGGTATAGAACAGTGAGGAACAGTAAGTTTGTTGCAGTTACCCATTGAACCTGCTTGCTAAAACCAATTCTAGTCTCAGGTGCGGGGGTGGAGTACAATATATATATATATATATATATATATATATATATATATATATATATATATATATATATATATATATATATATATATGTATGTATATTATTATTATTATTATTATTATTATCATTATTATTATTGATAATATTATTATTATTATTATTATTATTATTATTATTATTATTAATATTATTATTATTATTATCAATTGCGAAGCTACAACCCTAGTTGGAAAAGCAGGATGCTATAAGCCAAGGGGCCCCAACAAGGAAAATAGCTCAGTGAGGAAAGAAAACGAGGAAAAATATATTATTTTCAGAACAATAACATTAAAATAAATATCTCCTATATAAACTATAAAAACTTTAACTAAACAAGAGAAAGAGAAAAAAGATAGAATAGTGTGCCTGAGTGTACCCTCAAGCAAGAGAATTCTAATCCACGACAGTGGAAGACCATGGTACAGAGGCTATGGCACTACCCAAGACTAGAGAACAATAGTTTGATTTTGGAGTGTCCTTCTCCTAGAAGAGCTGCTTACCATAGCTAAAGAGTCTCTTCTACCCTTACCAAGAGGAAAGTGGCCACTGAACAATTACAGTGTAGTAACCCCTTGAGTGAAGAACTGTTTGGTAATGTCAGTGTTGTCGGGTGTATGAGGGCAAAGGAGAATATGTAAAGATATGTGTGTAGGCAAAAGGAAAATGAACCATAACCAGAGAGAAGGCTCCAATGTAGTACTGTCTGGCCAGTCAAAGGACCCCATAACTCTCTAGCGGTAGTATCTCAACGGGGGGCTGGTGCCCTGGCCAGCCTGCTACACACACACACACACACACACACACACACACACACACATATATATATATATATATATATATATATATATATATGTGTGTATGTATGTATATACATACATACATATATATTATATATATGTATGTATGTATATTCATACATACATACATACATACATACATACATGTATATATATATATATATATATATATATATATATATATATACACACATACATACATACATATATATATATATATATATATATATATATATATATATATATATTATCATGATATTTTTATGCTAAAGTAAAACGGTGAAGTAACACCTACGGAGTGACTGTGACATAAGCACCTCTCTCGAGCACCATTTTCTTAATCTTGAACAAGTTCTGATAACAAGCATCATGACTGCCGTTTCTTTAATGGTTTTTTCTCCGCATTGCCTCACTTTGCTTGTAAATAATCATAAACGCAAAAGGTAAAGGAGTCTAGTTTCAGTTCCAGTTTCAATAGTACAGATGCTCACCATAACGTCAGCTGGGCAAGCTCAAAACCGCACAAATGGCCTCCCCAGTAAACAGCTTAAACTCACGGTCCCTGGGATCGATCTGCTGCCATGCGAATGCTAGATGAACACGTTACCACTGTCCTATCCAGGAGGCTCGTACAGTGCTCCTTTGTTCTGGCAAGTGGAACATGGATGTGCTGCGCACACCAGCCACATGGGTCATAATCAAAGTATTACAATTACCTATTAATTTTCATCACGTCATCCTTATGGTTTTTGCTCTGCCCTGGTTCACTTCGCTTGCAAATGAACATAATCTCACTGTTCCTCTGTTCTGGCAAGCTGTAGGCACCATGGATGTGCTCCAACGCCAGCTCTGTGGGTCACTATTTAAGGTACCATAATTACCTGTAATATGTTTTAGCGTTATTAATCTGACCTAGGATGCCACATTGGCTTACCTAATTAGTCGGAGTCTGATGTTTCTGGGTGATGCGTAGCAATAGCACCGGAACGACTGGTGCTTGGGGATGCCCCAAATTACACTGTGCAAGTGTTTCAGTTTTAGGCTTACGCACTTTGGCATTATACTGTCAGTAATGTCGACCTGAACGTAAATAACAAGGCTTAACATACTTTGGACACTTAAATTTCTTCTGAATTATTTCACAGCATAAGGCTTAGTGTGTTGACCTGGGTCAATCTACAGCCCTCATAAGTTTGACTGAAATGGGGATTTTTTATTGGAAGTGATTTTAAATGAATTTCATGAAAACCTAATAAAGCTGATTGGTCAATTCGGTGTGAGGCTTAGGGAGATCGTTGGAGATAGAGATGGATAAAGTGCAAGCAATGCAGCGTACAAGTCTTGGTCTTAACACACACCCTTTGAAAACCTCCAAAAATCACTAGCCAATAGTTATGCATTTTATTTATTAGAGGTACTTTACATAAATATCTTCAAAAATGCTCTATACCTATAACTTAGAAAAATAGAATTATATTAATTCACAAAAATGGAGACAAAATCAGTAGAATTTAATAAACCATGAGAACAGGGAAGCTTTAAAAGCAGGTATTCAACAACTGATTGTAATCCATGTAATTAACTAGCTAAGGGAAAAATCAACAGAGTACACCAAACCACTATGTATGGCATTTATAGACTATGAAAAATTTTTTGATTCCGTTAAAACTTCAGCAGTACTGAAGAACACTTGAAGTGAACACGGGAAGTACAGCAATCATAAAACTACTTAAAAGTAGTGAGAAAATTACGATTGAAAAAGGAGTTAGCTAAGGAGACCCAATCTCTCCTAAATTATTCATAGCATTCCTAGAGAAAGTTTTTATGAATTTCGATAGGGAAAATATAGGAATTAATACTAATTGGGAATACCTTAACAAGTTAAAAGATTTGCAGATAACATTGTTCTATTCAGTGAATCAAGGGAGGAATTGCAAAAGATGACAGAAGATTTGAATCGAGAAAACAGAAATGTAGGACTGAAAATTAATATCAGTATAAATAAGATGATGTTCAATGAAAATGTAGAGAGAAACAAATAAATGTTACGGATAAACCTTTAGAGATTATCAACGAAATACGTATTTAGTACAGATAGTGAAAGTTTCCCAAACACATGAGATCGAAATCAAAAGGTAGATAAGCATGGGATGGAGAGCTTTTGGTAAAAAAAATGAGATTATGAAAATTAAAATTTCCCTTTCTCTAAAAAGATAAGTATTTAATGAGATGGTCCTACCAGTATTAACTTATGCACCAAAAACTTGGATCCTATATATATATATATATATATATATATATATATATATATATATATATATATATATTTATATATATATATATATATATATATATACACATATATATATATATATATATATATATATATATATATATATATATATATATATATATACACATACATTATATATATATATATATATATATATATATATATATATATATTTATTTATTTATTTATATCATTAGTCGTTACGACTCCACTGCAGAATAAAGGACAAGACATATCCTTCCACTCGCGTGTGTTTATGGTCATTCTATGCCATACTGTAACCCCAAATTAACCATAGAAAGTCACCAGAAATTCGAAAAGCAGAAATTTTCCGAAAATATGAATCAAGTTGCCTGAAAGGACGTTGACGACGAGTCGAGACTCATCAGTTGAGCACAGAAGCCGATTTGAAAAAAAAAAAAAAATATTTAAAAAACTACGTACAAATATAAGGCGACGTTCGAAATGACATTGATACCATGCCGTGATTCACGACGCGAGTCTGAAAAACTCGTAACGACTAAAATTAAGTTGAACGGACCCAATATTGGCTGCAGTGTTACAAACTTTTGGAGACAAGTTCCCAATTCTGAAAATGATTTTTTTTTCTCCGATTCTAAAACAAAAATTGGACAGAATTTGAAACTGGCTGGAGATTGATCACTGAAGTTAGATCACTTAATTGAAATACACGACAGAAATAGAGCTTGATGGAAAGGCTCGCGTTATCCAGTTACTTTCTAATTCCACGAAAGAGGGAAAAACTATTTCTTTCAGCAAACTGTTACTCTTAATAGCTGGACCTTTTTGCATGGGGCAGTATTCATCTCCTAAAATATTATCTGATCTTCGGTGACTTTCACCTAATGAACTTATAATTTCGTTGAATTTCGGTTAAAAGTTATGTTAGTTTATATACAATAAACTAACTTATCTATTCAGCTCCCTATATAGTGTTCTTTTCACATTATTCAGACGAATTTCTTATAAGATGCAGCTTTTTTTTTTTTTTATTTTAATTCATTTCGTAACAACGCCGGTAAACTCAATCCCAGAAACATGTACACTTTTATTTTCGGAGTCATTACGTATTCTTTACATTTGAATAGTATATTTAAAAAAAAAAAATAATGCAAATTTCAATTGAAGAACATTTTGCTTCTTCGCTCTTCCCACCACAAAAAATAAGAACAAAAGTCAAAATTTGTTTTGATTTTTTTCTAATGAATAATTGGGTTAAATTTGACAACGTCATTCCTTTACTTGGATTTCACAACCATTTTCCAACTTGAAAGATAATATTAATATTCTGAGAACAAGTAATTCTTAATAGTTACGAAAGATTAGCACGACACACGATGAAAATCTGGATTGTCCCTTTTCCTAATATTGAAGAAAGATACTGATTACAGACACACACACACACACACACACACACACACATATATATATATATATATATATATGTATATATATACACACATATATATACATATATATATATATATATATATATATATACATACATAGATATATATAT
>NC_090728.1:37783153-37788153 GCF_036898095.1 Palaemon carinicauda
GGCAATGGATCAGCCTGGTCTGAGGCCCCTGGAGTAAGAGTATATATATATATATATATATATATATATATATATATATATATATATATATATATATATACATATACACATACATATACATACATATATATATATATATATATATATATATATATATATATATATATATATATATATATATATATGTATATATCCAAATAAGCCATATAAATTTTTGATACATTAATGTCTGGATTCTCTTAACGACCTCGGGATCAGAGCCTGGGGCTCTGATCCCGAGGTCGTTAAGAGAATCCAGACATTAATGTATCAAAAATTTATATGGCTTATTTGAATATGAAAAACACATATAAATGTGCAAAATTTATCATATGTATATATATACATATATATACTGTATATATAAATTTCTACCTCATACTTGGGATCGAACCCTAGCCGCTTCTAATGAAAGGCCAGGTCTCTTCCAACCATGCCACGAGAAGCCATAAAAGAAGTTCAAACCTAACTGCTAATCTGCAGTTCAGGATTTACCTAGCGAGACATCAGTCTCTTACCAGCGAGTTTTCCCAACTTCCCGGGCCACCACGTGACACAATTGATAGTAATTCATTCAAATTACCCCTAATGAGTCAATATGGATAAATATCAACACAACATCGTGCTCAAATAGAAATGAAAGGCCAGGTCTCTTCCAAGCAAACGCCCCCCCCCCTTGCCCCTCCATCGTTGGTACTATGACGGACTCTACGGAAGTTGGCACTACAGCTGCCCCATTGAAACTTTCATCATTCGCCAGCGGAGAGGCGTTTGCTTGGTTTCAGCGCGCAGAAGTCCAGTTTCGCATAAAGGGCGTGACTCGTTCAACCACCAAAGCAGATTATGTTCTCGCGGCGATACCCGAGGACACCTTCCCGGAAATAACCGACTGGCTTTGTGAACAAGGAGACACCCCAAGAGCGTATGACGCCCTCAAAACATACCTTCTGCAGCAGTACTCACCGTCGCCAGCCGCCCGTATATCAAAGCTTTTTCAGCTCTTTCAACAACCGTTGGGGGACCAAAGGGCTTCGCTCGCCCGCAGGGAAATGACCAGTATCGTTCGCCTGCAACCTGCCGCAGATGACTCTCCTCGTAAGGTGAACCTACTTCGTGCCCTTTGGATACGCCGTTTACCCGAACCTGTATGCGCTGCCATACCCGATGTCGATAGTTTACCCACAAAGGACTTGATGACCAAAGCCGACGCCCTTATGGACAGCCACTTCAAGACCTCCATCAACGCTTCCACCCCTGACAAAGAGGACGCCTATTCAACGTCAACCGAAGCTGACGTGAATGCCGTAAGACATACACGCCTACCCCGTGACGTGCCGAAGCTGCGACAAAGCCACCCACCACTCGCTCGCGCCCCAACCAACGACTTCTACAGCCACTTACTACCTCAAATCCACCGCAGTTTTGCTACTACCACTTCAGATTTGGGGCAACCGCGAAATGTGCCAAGGATTGTCAGTGGCCAAAAAACGTGTAAGTAGGCCATCACTCGTGGCGGTGGCCTCCCGTGTTTCTAATCTTTTCTTTTTGCATGATGCAAGAACGGGCGTGCGATTTTTGGTAGACACGGGTGCTTGTCGTTCTCTTTTGCCAAAGGAACTCTTCAGGACACGACGTAGTCTGTCTACATCGGCCGACGTACGCTTGGTTGCTGCCAACGGATCTGTGATACCCACCTAGGGTTACGAGAACCTCACATTATCGTTCGGAAACGGTAAATTTAATTGGAAGTTTTTTGTTGCTGACTTCAACGCAGACTCGTACTTGTCGACACCTCTTCAACCCGCCTCTCCAACCTCGCTCTCCACATCAGCGCACCCAAGGATGCCTACGCCCACCTCCTCATGTCGTACCCAAAAGTTTTCCGTCCAGAACTTTGCAAAACGCCCACGGCCCCTGCCAAGCACGGTATTTATCACCATATCAAGATGACGGGACCCCCAGTCTTCGCAAAATTCAGACATCTAGCACCGGAACGATTGGCAGCCGCCAAACACACGTCCGACGAAATGGAGGAAATATGCCTTTGCCAAAAGGCCTCCAACCCATGGTCGTCACCCTTACACATTGTTCTGAAGAAAGACGGCTCCCTCCATCCGTGCGGGGATTACAGGCGCCTGAACATGCAAACAGAACCGGATCACTACCCCCTCCCAAACATCGTCAATGTGACCTCCTACCTGCACAAAGCGAAGATTTTCTCTACGCTCGACCTCCTGAAGGGGTATTATCAGATGCCTATGAACCCAGAAGACATCCCCAAGACCGCCATCACCACTCCGTTTGGTACATACACCTTCAATTACTCCTGTTTTGGCCTTCGTAATGCCGGGGCCACGTTTCAACGTCTCATGGATGGCATCTTAGGGGACCTCCCTTTCTGTGTATGTTATGTGGACGACATACTTGTGTTCTCCTCCTCAAAAGAGGAACACCTCCATCAACTGTGCATCGTGCTCGAACGCCAGCAACAAAACGGCCTTGCTGTCCAAGTACAACAAGTGTACCTTTGGCGCCAACGAAGTGTCGTTCTTAAGGCACCGCATCACTCCTGAAGGAGTCCACCCCTCCCTGAGAAGGTAGCAGCCATTCAGGACTTCCCTGCGCCCTCGACCGTCAAAGCTCTGCAGGAATTCTTGGGCATGATCAACTATTATCACCGTTTTCTGCCAGCCATTGCCGCCACTCTTGCTCTCCTCTACACCTCCCTTAAGGCCAAGCCATAGGATATGAAGTTGGGTCCCCTTCAAGAAGCAGCCTTCTGCAATGCAAAGAAGGCCCTATCAACCGCTGCGGCTCTCACTTTTCCTATCCCACATGCCCCTCCCATTCTCTCCACCGATGCCAGCGACGTCGCTATTGGTGCAGTACTCGAGCAGGTGGTCAATGGCTCGCCCCGCCCATTGGCCTTCTTCAGCAGAAAACTGTCCAAGGCAGAATCGGGTTATTCTACCTTCGATCGCGAATTGCTGGCGGTGCAATTGGCTATCCGTCACTTTCGCCATTTCTTAGAAGGTACGCCTTCGTCATTCGCACAGACCACATTCCTCTGGTGCACGACTTCACTCGACAGTCTGACACCTGGCCTTCACTCGACAGTCTGACACCTGGCCTTCACTCGACAGTCTGACACCTGGTCCGCCCATCAACGCCGACATCTCTCCACCGTGGCTGAATACAATTGCACCCTTCAATACGCCCCTGGGAAAATGAATCCCGTTGCCGATGCCTTGTCAAGAAACAAATTGGCTGCCGTTCAACTAGAATTGGATTACAACGCCCTGTCTGAAGCCCAACGACAGGATCCAGGGTGTCAAGCATGTAAGACATCCTGCACGTCCCTCCGTTGGGAAGACTTCCCCCTCGAAGACTCCAACACCACCCTTCTCTGTGATGTCAGTACTGGTAGACCGCGACCTTGGATTCCTGTTCCCATGCGCTGGCAGGTGTTTGATTTCATTCACGGCCTTTCACATCCCTCGTGCCGTTCTACCGCACAGCTGCTGAAGACGAAGTTCATTTGGCCCGGCATATCTAAGGATGCTAAGGATTGGGTCCGCACCTGTACTTCTTGCCAAACTTCCAAAGTACATCGACACACGGATTCAGAAGTGGGCTCCCTTCCTCAACCTCAGCGTCGTTTCGCACATTCACGTCGACGTTGTAGGCCTCCTACCCACATCACAAGGACATTGTTACCTGTTTACCGTCATCGACCTCCCTGAGCATATTACTTCTGACAGGGGTATCACTTTCACCTCTCAATTGTGGACATCATTAGCGAATCTCCTGGGCATCACCCTACATCAGACAATGGCCTACAACCCCGCTGCCAATGACTTGCACTCTGCAACGCACGTCTTCCTGCGCAACGACACTTGCAAGCCACCGCTAATGCCCCCTTACACGGGCCCTTTCCTTGTGATCCGACACAGTCCGAAAGCATTCCTACTAAACATTCGTGGCAAAGAAGACTGGGTCTCCATTGATCGTTTAAAACCTGCTTATCTCCTGCCAGATGACCCGCCTACAGTTCACCTCTCCAGATCAGGGCGCCCTACTTAACATGTACAGTATGTCATTTTTTTGGGGGGGAGCCATGTACCAACCATGTTTCACACGATCGTACATAGTTCATTTTGTGTATAAATTATGCTTGTATCTTCGCTCTTCCCTCGCACTAAAAAGTGCCAGAATAAAAATGTCTGTTTTTCTAACCGCTAACAGTGTCAATTTTGAACAGGAAATTTCTTGTTGCCTTGAGCTTTTGTATATAAAGGAGAGTGTTCTATAATAAACTCATTCAGTTGCTTTCATCCTGTCTTTGAGTCACAACCTTCTCTCGGCCTGTCACAATACTATGATAGTTTTGAATAAAAGACCCTACATGGTACATTGTAGGTGATTAATACTACAGTGTTTATGCATTTAAATATCAAATTCATTATCACCCTGGCAATAGCTTGTAAATTTAAACTTCTGTATAATGTTCAATTTCGAGGTTTTCTCTGGTTTTAAAGCCTAACATATTTATTGGAAATGGCTTGATGGTATGAGTCAATAATCAAAACAAAATACCAAGTTTGATAGGCAAAACTGCCATTTAGAAATAACCACACAAATTATAAAATTAAAACAGAAAAAGGCCCAAAATCATGTAATTATAGTATCCATCATCAAATAAAGGATATAAAAGAAGTGAGGCAAAAGTTAGTTTGCGAGTAATGATGAAACTTATCGTATAGATAATTAATTTCCACATGGCTACCTAGTAAATACACCAAGTTAAATTACAATCCTTTAATCAATAGTGGAAGGGAAATATGAACGATGAACGCTCCACTACTTCTGACTTCCACAACTCAAACAAACTCTGAGCAGTATTGGAGCGAACAGTGACGAATTGTTTTGCCTTTAGGATATTTTGGAAAAAAAAAAAACTT
>NC_090728.1:37793153-37813153 GCF_036898095.1 Palaemon carinicauda
TAAATTTAACGTATATATAACATTTCAGAAAGAGTGAGGAAACATATTCCAATTGGGGAAGAAGCTGTTACGAATAAAAGCATTAAAGATCTTAAAATAAAAAAAAATACATCTCTATTATTGGGGTATAAAAGTAAATGTTCACCAGTTACGCAAAAAAAATGTAGGGGAACGGGAAACCACGTTATGAAATTAATGAAATCTATCTATCTATTTACTTATAAATATATATATATATATATATATATATATATATATATATATATATAAATATATATATATATATATATATATATATATATACATATATATATATATATATATATATATATATATATATTATATACATAAATATACACAATACACACACATATATATACACACACACATTTTATATATATATATATATATATATATATATATATATATATATATATATATATATATATATATATATATATATATATATATAGTTTTTCGAAAGAGCATAATATTGATGAAAAGAAGACTTTTAACTGGGCGCCAACAGATGTTTGGTTTAAAGGATGAAAATGGAAATATCCACATTAGAGATGGAGTGATAAAAATTGCAGAAGATCTCTTCAAAATGCTATGCAATATTAGTGATAAAAGAAATAACTTCACAGATACAAATAATGAAACACCTGAGCCCGTATCAAATGTTACAGTGGGGAAAGTGAAGAAAGCATTAAAAGCCATGAGACGAGGAAAGCCGCAGGAGAATATGGCCTAACTACCGCTAGAGAGTTATGGGGTCCTTTGACTGGCCAGACAGTACTACATAGGACCCTTCTCTCTGGTTACGGTTCTTTCCTTTTGCCTACACATACACCGAATAGTCTGGCCTATTCTTTACAGATTCTCCTCTGTCCTCATACACCTGACAACACTGAGATTAGCAAACTATTCTTGTTCTCTCAAGGGGTTAACTACTGCACTCTAATTTCAGTGGCTACTTTCCTCTTGGTAAGGGTAGAAGAGACTCTTCAGCGATGGTAAGCAGCTCTTCTAGGAGAACACCACTCCAAAATCAAACCATTGTTCTCTAGTCTTGGGTAGTGCCATAGCCTCAGTACCATGGTATTCCACTGTCTTGGTTTAGAGTTCTCTTGCTTGAGGGTATACTCGGGCACACTGTTGTATCTAGTTTCTCTTCCTCTTGTTTTGTTATAGTTTTTAAAGTTTATATAGGAAATATTAATTTTAGTGTTGTTACTATTCTTAAAATATTTTATTTTTCCTTATTTCCTTTCCTCACTGGGCTATTTTCCCTGTTGGAGCCCCTGGGCTTATAGCATCCTGCTTTTCCAACTAGGGTTGTAGCTTAGCATTTGATAATAATGATAATAATAACAATCGATTTAATAATAGAAGGAGGAGATTTCATAGTAGTAAAACTGGCTGAACTCTACACCAGAAGCTATTGTCTTTGAGTGGTTTCACCTGGGGCTCTGATCCCGAGGTTGGTAAGAGAATCCAGACATTAATGTATTAATATATATGGCTTATTTGAATATGTAAAACACGTCTAAATGTGCAAAATTCATCATTAGTAGAATGCCAAGTACAAACATACCAATTAGGTATGATGGTGGAGAGGGGTTGATTTCAATTCTAAGTACAAAAATCGTGAATTCGAAAAGTGTAAGTGCAGAAGAACTGTCATTGACTTTTATCTTTCTGCGTGGCTAAGTGGTACGTCAGTGTTGTTACAAGTTTTCTGGACCAGAGTTCGATTCCCAGCCGGTCAGAAGATATTGTCTTTGAGTGGTTTCGCCTGGGGCGCTGATCCCAAAGTCGGTAAGAGAATCCAGAAATTAATGTATCAAAATATATGGCTTATTTTGATTCACACACACATATATATATATATATATATATATATATATATATATATATATATATATATATATATATATGTGTGTGTGTGTGTGTGTGTGTGTGTGTGTGTGTTAGATGAGTTTCTTTGCACTTCCTGAAGTAAATTCAAACCGAAAAGCCTCTAAAACAGGTCTGAAATTATTTGTTCATAGACGGAGGGTAAAGCATTAAAGAGGTAGTGGCATTGTGAGCTGAGCGTGGGTGGTTGAGCATTTCATTCCCGGTAAACGTCAAGGTATTTACTAAGGAGAGAGAGAGAGAGAGAGAGAGAGAGAGAGAGAGAGAGAGAGAGAGAGAGAGAGAGAGAGAGAAATAATACAGTAAGGTAAATCCCCCTTTGCATGTGTGTAATGAAGAGAATTAAATCAATTGGTGCGTGAGTGTTTGCGCAAGTCATATTTTTTGTGCGATATGAATATGAGTCATAAGCATGGAGCAGACAGATGGAATCTATCATGACAAAAGAAGCAATGTGCTTGCTTTGTTGACTGGTTTAATTTTGCTAATAGGGCAAAGCATTCTTTAGGAAGGTAAATAAAAAAAACAGTTAAGCATCATATCATAAGCGCATAATCATAAGTTGACAAAAAATCCTTTTTTCTACCAATCACATACATACACACACACACAATATATATATATATATATATATATATATATATATATATATATATATATATGTGTGTGTGTGTGTGTGTGTGTGTGTATGTGTGTTTCTATCACCAGGTCATTTTCATGATCCATTATATGCTGACATCCATTTACACCAAGATGAACTGGAGGTCGGGAAGCCTAAAGCGATTCAGGAACTTAGCAAAGGAGTGCTAAGCATTGTACCACTCAGTATATCCCTATGTCGATTACATATATACAGTACAACATATATACATACAGTATATATACTGTATATATATATATATATATATATATATATATATATATATATATATATATATATATATAGTATAAACTACATTTCTTGACTATGAAATGGAAACTGAATATTAATACTACCTTAAGATATAGACACTAGGAATTGCTACTGTGACCGTGTCCTAGATCTACATATAGTACATGGCTGTGTCCTGCTGGCTAGTCAGCATCGTTCTGGGGGATCCTTTAATCTTTGAGCCTCGTGGTCTGTTAACTAGACAGGAGTTTCTGTGTTCCAGCAAGATATTGACACTTGAGGGGACACCCTAAAGTCCTCAATAACTGCGGGACGGAAAACGATTTCAAAGCTAGACTTTAATGCTGCAAAGTTCTCTCATCTCTCTCTCTCTCTCTCTCTCTCTCTCTCTCTCTCTCTCTCTCTCTCTCTCTCTCTCTCTCCTTCTTCCAAACAGGTATTTAAATTGAATTGTAATACCCAAATGAAAGTAAAATCCCAATATTTACTCACACACACACACATATATATAAATATATATATATATATATATATATATATATATATATATATATATATATATATATATATATATATATACTGTATATGGAGAAGTAGGAGGCCTGTTATCTATGGAAGGGTAACATTAGATTTGACTTCAAATGACTATACTCAGCCAAAAGCTGTTGCTCAGGGAGTTTATGCTTCGACTGAAAAGAAATACAATTTGACAATAAAAGAAACCCTTCCTGGTACAACCCAAGAACATAAGTGGTGGGTTGCCCATAAATCTGGACTCTTTGGTGTAGAGTACATGTAACATTTCCTCCTCTACTTAAACCAAAGTCATGAGAATCTCGGTTTTCCTTATTCCTGTTTTACTGAGACTAAACTACCTAGTCTACCTTTTCGATCCCCTAAAATTAAGACATTCTTGATGGGCCTTGATGCTTATGGAGTTATCCAGTACACTTCTTTCCCACCGTTATCCCTACATTAAGGAGACGGTTGCCTTTTGTGCCAACTCCAATGCCTTCTATCAAAGGCATCCTCCTCCACCAAATCTTCTCTCTCCAGACTATCCTTCACCTTACCTCGCCATCTAATTCTCTGCCTTCCTCTCGATCTTTCCCCCTAACAGTTACCACCAATGCCCGGTCACTTCCTCCTCATCACCCATCTTCATGTACCCATACCATCTAAGAGGTGACACACACATCACCTCTGTAATCGTTAATACGCCAGCCATTCTTCTTATCTCCTTTTCCAATCTTTCAAGCAGTGATAATCCATAATCCACCTTAGCATTCTCATCTCCATTCTCTCAAGTTTTGCTTCCTCTTTTCCTCTTAGAGCCAAAACATTAACACCGATCTCATTACTGTGCTATAGATCTTCACTCTAGTTTTATTAGCACTTGATGCCTTTTTTACAATCTCCAATGCTGTACAAAAATTCCTTGATTGTGGTCAGGAAGTTCGTATGATTGACTTTGACTAAGTACTGCCTTTGACCTAAGACCCTTGTTTTTATCAAGCTCAAATATTTGGTAGTATGTGGGTCTTTTATTAACATCAATATTGTATTTTTAAGTACTAGATTGCAACGAGTTGCTGTTGATGGGTACCATAATGATTATAGGAATGTGATATCTGGTGTTCATTCAGGGTAATGTTCTTGGCCCATTACTTTTCATACTATATAGACATATGCTGATGATGGTACACTCTTTACAGCAATTCCATCTCCTGAGTGCAAATCTGTGGTTGCCAAATCCCTTAATTAGTATGAAGTTGAACGCTAACAAAACTCAAAGTATGATTGCAAGTAGGTCGAGGACACTGGCTCTTCAACATCCAGATCTGTGCATTGATAATGTTTCTTTAACTATATACAACTCTTTTAAAATTTTAGGAGTGATTCTTGATAGCAAATTTACTTTTGAGAAACACATTCGATCTGTTTCTTCTTCAATTGCATAAAAAAATTGGATTATCGAGAAAGTCTATTCAGATTTCTGGTGATCACTCTATTCTGAAGAAGTGTTTTAAATTCTTTCATTCTACCTTGTTTCGAGTATTGTTCTTCTGTCTGGTCTTCCGCTAGAGATTATCATCTTCATTTTCTTAGAGATTTGCTGTCTATTAAATTACTTTTTCTTGATCTGGATATCAATCTCCGGCACCGTCATTCAGTTAGTTCTGTATACATGCATAACATTTTTCATAATTGCGACCATCCTTGGCACTCAGATTTTCCCGATCTTAATTCTTAGTATTGCCTTCTCTTTTATAAAGTTCCATACTACACCGTATTAAACAAGTTTTTTTTCCAGCTGTGAATGTTTTTATGTTGAATAGGCTGACATGTATCTCTCTTCACAGTTTATATATAACATACATATTTTAACGTTGTTACTGATTTTAAGATATTCTATGTTCTTTAACCATTACTTTTCATAAGTCTTATGTCCATATTTCTTTTCTTCACTTTACTATTACTCCCTGTTGCAGCCCTTGGGCTTATATATATATATATATATATATATATATATATATATATATATATATATATATACATATATATATATATACATATATATATATATACATATATACATATATATATATATGTATGTATATATATAATGTGTATGTATATATATATATATATATATATATATATACTATTTTCCTTTTTCTTCATAAGGTTTTTCAGCTCAAAGGTTTGTTCTTCCGATTGATATTTTGTGATGACGGTGCAGTTCATTTTACCTTATTCCAATTGTTCTTTTGTCTAGTCTTCAGTTGCATACCTCAATTTGTTGGACAAAAACATGCAGTATTTCATAAATGTCTAGGACTGTCACCGTCTTTCAGTTACTTCTTTTTGCAAGTTGCATAAGATTTTTTGCTATTTCTGACCATCCTTTGCATTTAGATATTCCCAGTCAGTACCATCTTGTACATAGTACTAGGCATGCAATTAATTCTAACAGTACTGCTTTCTCCATCATAGGGCTCAACACTACATAGTATTCTAGAAGTTTTATTCCAGCTGTGATCAGATTCTGGAATGATCTTCCTAATCTCGCAGTAGAATCAGTGGAACTTCTGAAGCTCAAACTTGCAGCGATTGTTGATATATGACATTTATTTTAACGCTGTTACTGATCTTATGGTGTTTTATACATTTATTTTATTACTTCTCACATATTGTTAATTTTTCCTCTATTTCCTTTCCTCACTGGGCCATTTTCGCTGTTGGTCCCTGGGGCTTTTCCAACTAGAGTAGCAGCTTGGCTGGTAATAATTATAATAAGCCCCTATTCCACTCCTGGTCCCGACAAACCATAAATCGATGTAAATCTCCAGAAAATCGAACCAAGTCTCCCTGGACCCACTCCATCTTTTGGAGTTTAAAGGTTTAAAGGTCGCTCATGAATGGCAGAGGCAAGGGACAGTGACATAGCCCTATCAAGCAGGATAATGCCCTAGAGACTGACCATATTTCATATGATCAGCACCCAAGCCCCCTCTCCACCCAAGCTAGGACCAGGGACGGCCAGGCAAATGGCTGCTGATGACTCAACAGATAGACCTATAGGCTCCCCCAAACCCCCAAACCTTAGCTCACAAGGATGGTAAGGTTGCAGACACTAATGGCACTAACGAGACTGAGAGGGACTCGAACCCCCGACTGGCAAACACCAGGCAGAGACGTTACTAATCAGGCCACAACAACCCATCTCTAATGTTCGACCTCTCAATATCCGGAGACAATTTAGAATGAAACAGTTAGCCACATCACTCTCTTAACCCTGGCGGTGATCTATTGCTGTTAACATGGTTATCAAATTCAATGTTTAGGTTAACTGAGACATTATTGGTTTTAGTGGAATGTGTCGAAATAGTTTCTGATTTGAAATTAGATCTAGCTGGATAGCTAATATATGTCATACATACATACATACACACACACACACACACACACCCACACACTAGGTCACTACCAATCATGCCACCAGAGGTTCTAAAAGAAGTCAGAACATAAGAGCTAACTGCATTCCAGGATTCACCTGCCGAGACATCAGTCTCTTACCAGCGAGGTTTTCACGACTTCCCGACCCACTAGGTGACACAATTGATAGCTTTTAATTCAAATTACCCCTAATGAGTCAATATGGATGAAACTCAACACCATATCGTGCTCAAATAAAAATGAATTTCTATCTCATACTAGGATCGAAGTTGTATTAAAATTGGTGAAGTGTTAGAAGAGTTAGTGAGAGAGTGGATCAGAGAAATTTGAAATGGTTAGGTCATATGGGAAGAATGTGGGATATTTGATCAGTTAAAAGAATGCATAATTCATAAGTGTATGGAGAGGCGAGGAGAGTACAATAAGGAACAGTGTTGGATAGATGGATTGAAGGAGGTATTGGAAATGAAGGCCCATAATAATCCAGGAGGAGGGAAAGGGCATACGAGATAGATGTGAAGGATGAATTGCATGTGTGTGCTGGGAGTTTTGTGTGTGGTGATGTGGAAATGTTGATAAGGAAATGTTCTGCAATGCTGTTCCATCCACGATTCAGCCGGTAAAGAATGAATGCTGAGAGCCACTGCTCCTCTCTTATTTTCTCGAAAACCACCCATTAATTAGGGGAAATAACTTTGACACTTATACATGTCTATATATATATATATATATATATATATATATATATATATATATATATATATACATACATATATATATGTATGTATATATATATATATATATATATATATATATATATATATATATATAAAGAGAGAGAGAGAGAGAGAGAGAGAGAGAGAGAGAGAGAGAGAGAGAGAGAGAGAGAGAGAGAGAGAGAGAGAGTATATATATATATATATATATATATATATATATATATATATATATGTGTGTGTGTGTGTGTGTGTGTGTGTGTGTGTGTGTGTGTGTGTGTACATAAAGTATAAGCAAAGAAGAATCAATGGTCAATGATAGAAACAACAAATCAGAAAAACAGCAGTGAATGGTAAGGACACCAATAGCCACTTTTTCAAGAAAATGCAATCGATGAGGATTATTGAAAAGAAAGGGGTAAAAAAGATACTAGTCTCCGAATACAAAAAAAAAAAAAAAAGAAAAACACCAAAACGATAAAAAAAAAGAATAGATGACAATTTGGACGGATGAAGCTCGATCGATTCCCAACGGTGTTCAGAAATGAGGAGCGATGGCAGACGATTGGGCCCTGCATATAATGACTACTATTTTCTTTTCTAAAGCTGAACGTTCGAAGATATTCTTGAATACTAGAGATAGTGAGGATTTCTACTGAACGTTCGAAGATTGTCACAAGTAAAAAATATGTTAAAATACATAGATATCGGAATGATGGTCATTTCAATCTGTCGCTGTTTTGCTTAGCCTACCAGACGCAAAGTCAGGAGACATGGCGCCTGAAAAATGATGATTAGACCATTTTGTTGTTTTCAAATTTTTCGTTACAACCAAGGAGGGTGGGGGAAGCAGCAAAGAGAGTCCATTGACATAGATCTGAAGGGCATACCCATAACTAAGACCCCCAGGCAAGATGGGATCGACTCCCTAAGCCACCCATGAACGACACCGCCTAAGATTACTACGCCTTGGAGCAGTTGAAGATAGCCATGACTAACGACTAACGCCCATTCTAGTTTATGCCCTTTAAAGATAAGAACTATTATCTTTTTATAATGTAACGTAAAATTGATAAGTCTCCCTTTGCTGTAGATCTCTCCGCCGCCCAAGCCTAAATTTGTATTAATATCTGTAAGAGCACTTATTCAGTATTCATTTAAGGAAATTAACTTTTTAAAGAACCTTTGTCGCTACCAACTGATGATTTATCTTTAGAAGTTATGTCAAGTGCTCGAGTGACTTTGTAATTCTATAATTGAAATTATGCATGTTGAAAGAACGGAATAGCATCTGTCTTATCCTCGTCTCTTTGATTTACTGTTGATTAATATTTGCCCGTGATTGGTATAAGATATCCTTTATTCTTTAATAAGAACACTGGAGATAGTGAGAATTTCTACTGAAAGTTCGAAGATATTCTTGAACACTAGAGATAGTGAGAAATTCTACTGAACGTTCGAAGATATTCTTGAACACTGAAGATAGTGGGAAATTCTACTGAACGTTCGAAGATATTCTTGAAGACCGGAGATAGTGAGAAATTCTACTGAACTTTCGAAGATATTCTCGACCACCGGAGATAGTGAGAATTTCTACTGAAAGTTCTAAGATATTCTTGAACACTAGAGATAGTGAGAAATTCTACTGAACGTTCGAAGATATTCTTGAACACTGGTGATATTGAGAAATTCTACTGAAAGTTCGAAGATATTCTTGAACACTAGAGATAGTTAGAAATTCTACTGAACGTTCGAAGATATTCTTGAACACTGGAGATAGTGAGAAATTCTACTGAACGTTCGAAGATATTCTTGAACACTGGTATTATTGAGAAATTCTACTGAATGTTCAAAGATATTCTTGAACAGTGGTGATAGTGAGAAATTCTACGGAACATTCGAAGATATTCTCGATCACCGGAGATAGTGAGAAATTCTACTGAACGTTCGAAGATATTCTCGAACACTAGAGACAGTGAGAAATTCTACTGAACGTTCGAAGATATTCTTGAACACTAGAGACAGTGAGAAATTCTACTGAACGTTCGAAGATATTCTTGAACACTGGAGATAGTGAGAAATTCTACTAAACGTTCGAAGATATTCTTGAACAGTGGTGATAGTGAGAAATTCTACTGAATGTTCGAAGATATTCTTGAACACTGGAGATAGTGGGAAATTCTACTGAACGTTCGAAGATATTCTCGAGCACCAGAGATAGTGAGAAATTCTACTGGACGTTCGAAGACATTCTCGAACACCGAAGATAGTGAGAAATTCTACTGGACGTTCGAAGACATTCTCGAACACTAGAGAGTGAGAAATTCTACTGAACGTTCAAAGATATTCTTGAACACTAGAGACAGTGAGAAATTCTACTGAATGTTCGAAGATATTCTTGAACACTAGAGACAGTGAGAAATTCTACTGAACGTTCGAAGATATTCTTGAACACTAGAGACAGTGAGAAATTCTACTGAATGTTCGAAGACATTCTTGAAAACTAGAGACAGTGAGAAATTCTACTGAACCTTCGAAGATATTCTTGAACACTAGAGACAGTGAGAATTTCTACTGAACGACTGAAGATAATCTTGAACACTAGAGACAGTGAGAATTTCTACTGAACGACTGAAGATAATCTTGAACACTAGAGACAGTGAGAATTTCTACTGAACGACTGAAGATAATCTTGAACACTAGAGATAGTGAGGATTTCTACTGAACGTTCGAAGATTGTCACAAGTAAAAAAATATATTAAAATACATAGATATTGGAATGATGGTCATTTCAATCTCTCGCTGTTTTGCTTAGCCTACCAGACGCAAAGTCAGGAGACATGGCGCCTGAAAAATGATGATTAGACCATTTTGTTGTTTTCGAATTCTTCGTTACAACCAAGGAGGGTGGAGGGAGCAGCAAAGAGAGTCCATTGACATAGATCTGAAGGGCATACTCATACCTAGGACTCCCAGGCAAGATGGGATCGACTCCCTAAGGCGCCCATGAACGACACCACCCAAGATTACTACCCCTTGGAGCAGTTTGAAAATAGCCATGACTAACGGCTAACGTCAATCACGTTTGTGCCCTTTAAAGAAAAGAACTATTATCTTTTTATAATGTAACGTAAAATTGATGTCTCCCTTTACTGTAGATCTCTCCGCCGCCCGAGCCTAAATTTGTATTAATATCTGTAAGAGCACTTATTCAGTATTCATTTAAGGAAATTAACTTTTTAAAGAACCTTTGTCGCTACCAACTGATGATTTATCTTTAGAAGTTATGTCAAGTGCTCGAGTGACTTTGTAATTCTCTAATTGAAATTATGCATGTTGGAAGAACGGAATAGCATCTGTCTTATCCTCGTCTCTTTGATTTACTGTTGATTAATATTTGCCCGTGATTGGGATAAGATATCCTTTATTCTTTAATAAGAACACTGGAGATAGTGAGAATTTCTACTGAAAGTTCGAAGATATTCTCGAGCACCGGAGATAGTGGGAAATTCTACTGAACGTTCGAAGATATTCTTGAACACTGAAGATAGTGGGAAATTCTACTGAACGTTCGAAGATATTCTTGAAGACCGGAGATAGTGAGAAATTCTACTGAACTTTCGAAGATATTCTCGACCACCGGAGATAGTGAGAATTTCTACTGAAAGTTCTAAGATATTTTTGAACACTAGAGATAGTGAGAAATTCTACTGAACGTTCGACAATATTCTTGAACACTGGAGATAGTGAGAAATTCTACTGAACGTTCGAAGATATTCTTGAACACTGGTGATAGTGAGAAATTCTACTGAACGTTCGAAGATATTCTTGAACACTGGAGATAGTGGGAAATTCTACTGAACGTTCGAAGATATTCTTGAACACCGAAGATAGTGAGAAATTCTACTGGATGTTCGAAGATATTCTCGAGCACCGGAGATAGTGAAAAATTCTACTGGACGTTCGAAGATATTCTCGAGCACCGGAGATAGTGAGAAATTCTACTGAACGTTCGAAGATATTCTCGAACACTAGAGACAGTGAGAATTTCTACTGAACGACTGAAGATAATGTTGAACACTAGAGACAGTGAGAATTTCTACTGAACGACTGAAGATAATTTTGAACACTAGAGATAGTGAGGATTTCTACTGAACGTTCGAAGATTGCCACAAGTAAAAAAATATATTAAAATACATAGATATTGGAATGATGGTCATTTCAATCTGTCGCTGTTTTGCTTAGCCTACCAGATGCAAAGTCTGGAGATATGGCGCCTGAAAAATGATGATTAGACCATTTTGTTGTTTTCGAATTCTTCGTTACAGGCAAGGAGGGTGGAGGGAGCAGCAAAGAGAGTCCATTGACATAGATCTGAAGGGCATACTCATACCTAGGACCCCCAGGCAAAATAGGATCGACTCCCTAAGGCGCCCATGAACGACACCGCCCAGGATTACTACGCCTTGGAGCAGTTTGAAGATAGCCATGACCAACGGCTAAAGTCCATCATGTTTGTGCCCTTTAAAGATAAGAACTATTATCTTTTTATAATGTAACGTAAAATTGATGTCTCCCTTTACTGTAGATCTCTCCGCCGCCCGAGCCTAAATTTGTATTAATATCTGTAAGAGCACTTATTCAGTATTCATTTAAGAAAATTAACTTTTTAAAGAACCTTTGTCGCTACCAACTGATGATTTATCTTTAGAAGTTATGTCAAGTGCTCGAGTGACTTTGTAATTCTCTAATTGAAATTATGCATGTTGAAAGAACGGAATAGCATCTGTCTTATCCTCGTCTCTTTGATTTACTGTTGATTAATATTTGCCCGTGATTGGGATAAGATATCCTTTATTCTTTAATAAGAACACTGGAGATAGTGAGAATTTCTACTGGACGTTCGAAGATATTCTCGAGCACCGGTGATAGTGGGAAATTCTACTGGACCTTCGAAGATATTCTCGAGCACCGGAGATAGTGGGAAATTCTACTGGACGTTCGAAGATATTCTCGAGCACCGGAGATAGTGGGAAATTCTACTGGACGTTCGAAGATATTCTCGAGCACCGGAGATAGTGGGAAATTCTACTGGACGTTCGAAGATATTCTCGAGCACCGGAGATAGTGGGAAATTCTACTGGACGTTCGAAGATATTCTCGAGCACCGGAGATAGTGGGAAATTCTACTGGACGTTCGAAGATATTCTCGAGCACCGGAGATAGTGGGAAATTCTACTGGACGTTCGAAGATATTCTCGAGCACCGGAGATAGTGGGAAATTCTACTGGACGTTCGAAGATATTCTCGAGCACCGGAGATAGTGGGAAATTCTACTGGACGTTCGAAGATATTCTCGAGCACCGGAGATAGTGGGAAATTCTACTGGACGTTCGAAGATATTCTCGAGCACCGGAGATAGTGGGAAATTCTACTGGACGTTCGAAGATATTCTCGAGCACCGGAGATAGTGGGAAATTCTACTGGACGTTCGAAGATATTCTCGAGCACCGGAGATAGTGGGAAATTCTACTGGACGTTCGAAGATATTCTCGAGCACCGGAGATAGTGGGAAATTCTACTGGACGTTCGAAGATATTCTCGAGCACCGGAGATAGTGGGAAATTCTACTGGACGTTCGAAGATATTCTCGAGCACCGGAGATAGTGGGAAATTCTACTGGACGTTCGAAGATATTCTCGAGCACCGGAGATAGTGGGAAATTCTACTGGACGTTCGAAGATATTCTCAAGCACCGGAGAAAGTGGGAAATTCTACTGGACGTTCGAAGATATTCTCGAGCACCGGAGAAAGTGAGAAATTCTACTGGACGTTCGAAGACATTCTCGAGCACCGGAGATAGTGAGAAATTCTACTGGACGTTCGAAGACATTCTCGAGCACTCTACTGGACGTTCGAAGACATTCTCGAGCACCGGAGACAGTGAGAAATTCTACTGGACGTTCGAAGACATTCTCGAGCACCGGAGACAGTGAGAAATTCTACTGGACGTTCGAAGACATTCTCGAACACCGGAGACAGTGAGAAATTCTACTGGACCTTCGAAGACATTCTCGAACACCGGAGACAGTGAGAAATTCTACTGGACCTTCGAAGACATTCTCGAACACCGGAGACAGTGAGAAATTCTACTGGACCTTCGAAGACATTCTCGAACACCGGAGACAGTGAGAAATTCTACTGGACGTTCGAAGACATTCTCGAACACCGGAGACAGTGAGAAATTCTACTGGACGTTCGAAGACATTCTCGAACACCGGAGACAGTGAGAAATTCTACTGGACGTTCGAAGACATTCTCGAACACCGGAGACAGTGAGAAATTCTACTGGACGTTCGAAGACATTCTCGAACACCGGAGACAGTGAGAAATTCTACTGGACGTTCGAAGACATTCTCGAACACCGGAGACAGTGAGAAATTCTACTGAACGTTCGAAGACATTCTCGAACACCGGAGACAGTGAGAAATTCTACTGAACGTTCGAAGACATTCTCGAACACCGGAGACAGTGAGAAATTCTACTGAACGTTCGAAGACATTCTCGAACACCAGAGACAGTGAGAAATTCTACTGAACGTTCGAAGACATTCTCGAACACCAGAGACAGTGAGAAATTCTACTGAACGTTCGAAGACATTCTCGAACACCAGAGACAGTGAGAAATTCTACTGAACCTTCGAAGACATTCTCGAACACCAGAGACAGTGAGAAATTCTACTGAACCTTCGAAGACAATCTCGAACACCAGAGACAGTGAGAATTTCTACCGAACGACTGAAGATAATCTTGAACACTAGAGATAGTGAGGATTTCTACTGAACGTTCGAAGATTGTCACAAGTAAAAAAATATATTAAAATACACAGATATTGGAATGATGGTCATTTCAATCTGTCGCTGTTTTGCTTAGCCTACCAGACGCAAAGTCAGGTGACATGGCGCCTGAAAAATGATGATTAGACCATTTTGTTGTTTTCGAATTCTTCGTTACAGGCAAGGAGGGTGGAGGGAGCAGCAAAGAGAGTCCATTGACATAGATCTGAAGGGCATACTCATACCTAGGACTCCCAGGCAAGATGGGATCGACTCCCTAAGGCGCCCATGAACGACACCGCCCATGATTACTACGCCTTGGAGCAGTTTGAAGATAGCCATGACTAACGGCTAACGTCCATCACGTTTGTGCCCTTTAAAGATAAGAACTATTATCTTTTTATAATGTAACGTAAAATTGATGTCTCCTTTTACTGTAGATCTCTCCGCCGCCCGAGCCTAAATTTGTATTAATATCTGTAAGAGCACTTATTCAGTATTCATTTAAGGAAATTAACTTTTTAAAGAACCTTTGTCACTACCAACTGATGATTTATCTTTAGAAGTTATGTCAAGTGCTCGAGTGACTTTGTAATTCTCTAATTGAAATTATGCATGTTGAAAGAACGGAATAGCATCTGTCTTATCCTCGTCTCTTTGATTTACTGTTGATTAATATTTGCCCGTGATTGGGATAAGATATCCTTTATTCTTTAATAAGAACACTGGAGATAGTGAGAATTTCTACTGAAAGTTCGAAGATATTCTCGAGCACCGGAGATAGTGAGGAATTCTACTGAACGTTCGAAGATATTCTTGAACACTGGAGATAGTGAGAAATTCTAATGAACGTTCGAAGATATTCTTGAACACTGGAGATAGTGAGAAATTCTACTGAACGTTCGAAGATATTCTTGAACACTGGTGATAGTGGGAAATTCTACTGAACGTTCGAAGATATTCTTGAACACTGGTGATAGTGGGAAATTCTACTGAACGTTCGAAGATATTCTTGAACACTGGAGATAGTGGGAAATTCTACTGAACGTTCGAAGATATTCTTGAACACTGGTGATAGTGAGAAATTCTACTGAACGTTCGAAGATATTCTTGAACACTGGTGATAGTGGGAAATTCTACTGAACGTTCGAAGATATTCTTGAACACTGGAGATAGTGGGAAATTCTACTGAACGTTCGAAGATATTCTTGAACACCGGAGATAGTGAGAAATTCTACTGAACGTTCGAAGATATTCTCGACCACCGGAGATAGTGAGAAATTCTACTGAACGTTCGAAGATATTCTCGAGCACCGGAGATAGTGAGAAATTCTACTGAATGTTCGAAGACATTCTCGAACACTGGAGATAGTGAGAATTTCTACTGAAAGTTCGGAGATATTCTTGAACACTAGAGATAGTGAGAATTTCTACTCTAAGAGAAAAATGAGTATGAAAACAACTGACTCTCACGGTGACGATCTTCCAACAAAGTTCGCAGTACTCCAACATAATCAAGGAAGTCGACAGAGCGTTAATCTTGACATTTCCAAAATTTGATTATCAACTCAGTCGTTCATGCGTTGATTACCACGAGATTACGAAGTACCTAAAAGCTCAAAATAGTCAAAATTTGATCTCGCTTCCAGATTAATAGCTACCGTTAGCGGTTCAACTTATACGTTATTCAATAAAATTATTCATTGACATATTTTCTGACATGAAAACTGCCTTTTTAAATACAAAAAAAACCTTAATAACATTTTTACTCCTTTTCACTGACTGACTGACCTTCAACATGTATATATTTCTTTTACCATGCGCCTTTCCAGGTTAGAGATTGCTGACAGATTGTCCTGTACCACATAGTTGACGTTGGTACTCACTGACAGTTAGTCAGCTGTCCGGGTGAGTGGATCTTACAAGTGCAAGACTAATAACCTATAACCCCACCATTCATAATATATATATATATATATATATATATATATATATATATATATATATATATATATGTATATATATACAGTATACATACGCAAATTATATATACATATATATCTATATATATATATATATGTATACATACATACATACAAACATACATACATACACACACACACACACACACACACACACATATATATATATATATATATATATATATATATATATAAAAGAGACAGAAAAAGAGCAACATGGATACGAGAGCAAACTAAAGTACAGGATCTTCTAACAATATGTAAGGTAAAGAAACGGACTTGGCAGGACATAAAATGAGAATGACAGACAATAGATGTACTTTAGATAACTGAATGGGTCCCTAGATAGTGTAAAAGAAGCAGGGGAAGGAAGAGAAGGCGAAGGATTCACGAACAAAGAAAGTTTGCGGGTGTGGACGGCCAAATAAATTACATAAAAAGACGCAAGTGGAAGGCCTTGTCTGAGGCCATTGTTCTGCAGTGGACTAATTGGATCTGATATATATATATATATATATATATATATATATGTGTGTGTGTATATATACATATATATATATATATATATATATATATATATATATATATATATATATGTGTGTGTGTGTGTGTATATATACATATATTTATATATATAAACTATTGAGGTATAGAAAATCCGGTAACAAAAGAAGAGTTATCAACAAGGCATATGATAATTGTATTTCGTGTATTACTATGCAGTCAATTCTAGTATTACGTAAGATAAAATAAGCAAAGAATTAAGACGTTTGCTAAACATCTCATATTCGTTTTCGATGTGATCAACTAAAACCTTCACAATCTAACTCACATCAGATTGTAATAAGCTATTTTGTCGAGGCCATTCACGAGCAAAATAATGATTATATTTCAAAATTTTCTCGAAAACAAAAAAGAATCTCCCAACAGAACCGTAGGGCATTAATATGTTTTATTTTCAGATAAAAGGAAATAGATGTAAAAATAACATGAACGTCGTTGAAGGCCAGATCTAGAACTAACATCTAATATATCCTATAAAGTCAACTGAAGCTTTTTCTCATATATATCTTTGTCACAAAAACGCAACAACAAGACAGAAAGAAAAGTACCAAACGCCTTCAGGTTTTGATGCTTCTGCGAGATAAAACCAAACGTCGAGGTTTCCGATATCCATACAGCAAAAAATGTGGCCTCCACTATTCCCTTCCCACCCTTCCCTTTGCTCCAGAAAATGAGGAAACTTTTAAGATTTGTGTAAAGTAATCATAGTTTTTTAATACTACGCTCCCGAGGAGTTGAAGTTTTCATTCCACGCTTCCGGTTTTTTGGTTTGTTCGCCTGTTTGTCTGCGACGCAGGATTACTCATAAAACTTACTCTAGGATTTAGATTTTGGTTTAAAGAATTAATGTTTTCCCAGAATGTCTCGGACGTCGACTGCAATGCTTGTAAGAAGCCAAAATTTGGATTTTCTTCCATTTTTTTTATAAATCTTGGAATTTCTATTAAGTTTACTCAGATGGTTAAGCAACAAAAAACTTATTTACTGACACAAAATAGTTTTATTTTATGGATTTGAAAGCATATTGCTTTTACATCTTTTGTATATTTTTATTCATTCAGCTTTTATTATTGTTCTTATTATTAAAATGAGATCATGGCAATTCTCTGGCTTGTTAAAAATAAAAATAAAAAAAATAATGTTTACCCCCAAAAAATCTGTGATACAGTAGTTTGATTTTGAAGAATGCTATTACCAATGTATCGATATAAATGGTACCAACAAAGTTATCACTATAATAATCACACTTGGATATGATGAACTGATGCAGTGACACACAAATTCTGCTATCTACCTGAAGGCAAAGAGTCTTTGAAGGAAATACTTGTCATCTAAATTTCCTCAAGATAACAAATACAAATAATGTACTTGTCCAGGACATTAAAACTACTAAAAATTTGCATTGGCGTAAAGATTTACTATCTGCATGCCTCAATAATGCCACTAAATAAGGAATTTTTGGAGCCATCTTACTCCTCAAAAAAACGCGGGGAAAAAAGCATGTCATTAAATGAGTCCACAACAAGAGAGAGAGAGAGATTTGGGCTTTAAATGTAGATCCAATATGATTGGTGCCTTTTTTCCTGCATAGTCAAGAGGGCAATACAATTTAGAAGCCCATCACGGGGAAGGAGACAGGTGGGGTAGACCCTTTGTTCTAAAAACAACAGTATACACACAGTTTTACCAGGAATATAGCATTCAACATAACAAAACGAATTGGTTAACTTATGCAATAGCTGCTGCAACATACTGTGAGAGATAACATTCAACAAAGGGCCAAAGTGCCAGTGATTTCTTTGAATACATCACAAAGATATGGAGCAAAAACAGTGATGCCATTTCCTAATTCAATAAAGAGTTCAAAAGAGCAAAAATGAGTGTGAGCAACCGTATATTGTCACCTGGTACTTTACCTATAAACCATCATCATCATCATCACTTAGCAGCCATAGGATGGAACAACCATCATACCCCCCCCAAAAAAAATCTTGTAGGGCAGGGATGAGTCAATCTTAAAACAATATAAGCTGAGTCGTTTCAAAATCTAAATGAAATTCAGACAAAAGTAAAAAAAAAAGAAGCATCAAACGCGTATTGGGATACTAATAAATCCATAAAATACTGATATATTACAACTTACACAATCACACCCCCATTATTCTTCTAAATTTGGAGTAAAGTACGGCGATAAGCTAGACACATAAGTAACAGCTCCATTTGTACAAGAAAGTTAGGCTCAAAAGGGAAAAGTTAATAAAAATTTCGTTGAACTGAAAACATAGCTAGAAAGTCATAACAATTGTAAAGTTCGATTAACATCAGGTCCTATAAGAAATTTGTATTTAAAAAAATTGGTATGAATAAAAGCTACTGAGAATCACCAGTACTGAAAAATACTTACAAGATTGAAAATCCACATATGCTCTAATACAAGAATTTAAATTAAAAGCTTATGTTAATTAGGCCTTATTTTGATTGATGGTTCAAAATAAATTTTCTCACTATTCTATTGACTTAAAAGCTTTACACAGCAATGCTATTGATACACATTATTAGTAAAATGAAGATATTACTATTCTACAATGATTTCTCAAATGCATAGTTTTAAAAACAAACACACATACACACACAAGCATATATATATGCATATATATATATACATATATATATATATATATATATATATATATATATATATATATATATATATATATATATATATACATGCAAAGTGACTTTCGTAAAATCTTATAGAGACACGAGTAATATCACATTAATTATTTATTGAAGTTGTAAGAATGACAATTTTGGGAATGTCTGGATTCTCTTACCGACCTCGGGATCAGAGTCTCAAGGCGAAACCACTCAAAGACAACAGCATCCGACTGGTGAAATTTATCATTAATCGAATGCCAGTACAAACATACCAATTAGCTATGATGGTGAAGATTGGTTGATTTCAATTTTAAGTTCAAATCACCTGAATCTGACAGGTATATGTACGGAGGAATTGTCATCGACTTTTATATTTCTTCCGAGGCTAAATGGTATGGTCACTGTCATACAAGTATCCTGGACCAGGGTTCAATTCCCGGCCGGGAAGATGCAATTTTTTTTCCTCTCCGGTC
>NC_090728.1:37818153-37838153 GCF_036898095.1 Palaemon carinicauda
TCTCTCCTTGTTGATGACAGGTCGAGTTATACTAATGAAGCCACCAAATACCTGTCAACACGATGAGAGAGAGAGAGAGAGAGAGAGAGAGAGAGAGAGAGAGAGAGAGAGAGAGAGAGAGAATAATTCACATGTTTTTGAAAGCTTAAGCGAAATTTTAAAATGCGACTCATGAAATATTCTCGACTGGCATGTCCTCCAACTGTACATCATCTAATGACATACGTCTTTCTTGCCTAATTACAGGCCTCATTAGGATTTGTCTGCTTCCTGGTATAATTCGGGAAGATTAAGCGTCACGAAAACAAAGGAAGCAATTCTCTCTCATTATGGGCAATTTGCTGTCCACATAATTCCATTGCCTCGGAGACACCAACGATGTTTTACAATAAAAAAATAATAAACAAATCAGTCAATAAAAGTCTCCACCTCCATACTTATCTTAAAAAAAGTAAATAAACTTTCCTATTGCACACAGATGATAACAGTATGAAATATAAAAACATTGAGAAAGCGAGTCAAGAATTGTAGAAAAATGATAGGAAGTCAGCCATTGATTTTCCATAATACTGATGAAAATACATTATCTGAAATAGTTCAGGATTATCCAACATATCTGCAAACTGTATATGTTATCGGATACATAAATACATAATACATAGACCTTACGAAAAAATCGAACTAAAGGTTTACTACTTTTATTTACCAACGATTGACCTCAAAATATTGATGTAGAGAGAGAGAGAGAGAGAGAGAGAGAGAGAGAGAGAGAGAGAGAGAGAGAGAGAGAGAGAGAGAGAGAGAGATATTTTCACAACGCAATAAAAACGTACGCTCAAGCATTCGTGAAAGTCTAACTTCATATTCTCGACACATAACATAAGGAAGAAATATCGGTTGACGATTATCATAAGAGAGAGAGAGAGAGATGAACGATTGTCTCAAATGTCTTGACACAAGACCCATTATGCATTACCGTAACAATGGATTTCTTTTAATTAATACAGATGACCGACGTGTTTTATGTCTTAAAAAAAAAAAGAAAAAAAAAAGTGGGCTTAATAGAACCCGTATATGAACAACAACGTCCGAAACCCACTTTCCCCCAAATGAATCGTTAATGACGCTCTGGGGTCTAATACTTACCGCAATGTCACCTGGTCTACAGACCAAAGGTTACATGCGCTCGAATTCAACTGGCAAGTTTTACTTCGTCACATGAGTGATCAACAATCCTGTTATTTTGATAAATCGTATATGTATATAAGCGTGTATATATATATATATATATATATATATATATATATATATATATATATATATATATATATATATAGACAGTAATACCTTGAGATACGAGTTTAATGCGTTCCGGGACCAACTTTAAATTTGACTTAAATGAAATTAGCTTACTGTACACACACTTAAAAATAAAATGTTAATCTTACATTACACTAAACATAATTCTAATTTTGTTTTTTTTTACTTTTCTTCTTCTTCCAGCTTGGCTCTTTTTGCCTCGCTTTCACCTGCACTTTTTGATGGCCTTTTTAAAAGGAACCTATCTAGGGATGTTTGCTTTTGTCTCCCCTTCAAAATGTTGCGAAAATGACGCACGCAATAGGCTAACACACGACCACATGCCAACTTGTCTGGGTGCCTCTTTTCCATAAAATTAGAAAACTCCTGCCACTTCGCTAACATGTCTTTGATTTCTGTCGTAAAAGGCGGCCCTCCTCTTCCACCTCCTCCTCGCTACTGAGCTCCTGCAACACCTCCGAATGTTGCATTTCCTGGAGCTCTATCAATTCCTGTGTCGTCAGCTCTTCCTGATGCTCTCGACAAGGTCGTTCACGTCTGCCTCGTCTACCTCTAGCCCCATGGACTTTCCAAGAGACACAATTTCATCCATCACAATAGGTTCGGGGTCATCAGGGTCTGTCGTATCGAACCCTTCAAAGTCCCTCTCAGCGACGGAAGCTGGCCACAATTTCTTCCATGGTGAATTAAGAGTTCTCCTTGTGATACCCTGCCATGCATTGTCAATGATTTTTAAGCAATGGACGATATTGAAATGTTCCTTCCAAAATTCACGGAGGGTGAGATTGGTGTTGTCTCTGACATCGAAGTATTTCTTGAACAAATGCTTCGTGTACATTTTTTTGAAGTTGGAAATAACTTGTTGGTCCATGGGCTGGAGGAGTGGCGTGGTGTTGGGTAGGAGATAAAGGACCTTGATGAACCTGAACTCATCAAGAATGTCCTCTTCAAGACCAGGAGGGTGACCAGGGGCATTGCCGAATACCAGGAGACATTTCATTGGCCGGTTTTTCTCGGCCAAATATTTTTTGACTGCCGGACTAAAGCACAGATTAATCCATTCTGTAAAGAAATGCCGCGTAACCCAGGCCCTAGCAATAGCGCGCCACATCACTTGCAATTTTTCTTTCAAGATCCTTTGGCTCTTGAAAGCACGTGGGTTTTCCGAGTGGTACACCAGCAGTAGCTTGACCTTACAGTCACTGCTGGCATTGGCACACAAGGCTAGAGCTAACCAGTCCTTCATGTGTTTATGGCCCGGTAGTCTCTTCTCTGCTGTGATGAATGTCCTCCTGGGTATCTTCTTCCAGAAAAGGCCAGTTTCATCACAGTTGAAGACTTGCTGAGGGATGTAGCCATGTCGGGTGATAACCGAGGCAAAGGTTGTGACGAAGTCAGCCGCGACTTTCGAGTCGGAACTTGGTGCTTCCCCATACCTCAACAACCTAGTGTATCCCAGTCCGTTTTTTAAAGTTATCCAACCAGCCACGGCTGGCTTTGAAGGTTTCCGCTATCGTCGAAGTCTCACCTCTCTCGGCTGCTTGCTTCCCTTTCAAGTCATCATAGATTCTGCTGGCCTTTTCACATATGATCGTCTCGGTCGCGCTATGATCGCTATCTCCCGCCAACTGTTTCTCCTTTATCCATATTAAAAGAAAACTCTCCATCTCATCGTGAATATCACTGCGCAGCTTGGAAAGGATGGTTACTCCTTTGGAAGGCTTGGTGCTCTTTAGAGCATCCTGATACTCAGAATCAGGCAGGAATTTTTTTGTTTCTTTCGAAGATCACTATTAATTAGTTTGGGAAAAGTTCGCAAATTTCTTGAAATAGTAATTTTTCTTTTATTAGGATTTCAAACTTTGGTAGGATTAACCTCTCGATGTGATAATTTTCATACCAGGTTATATAGAGTGTAATTTAACAGTGGTAGAACTATAATAACAATAACAATTTTAAGCAAATGATTATTTGTGTTCTAAATGCTGTTTATTTATCTTTTAATTACGTATTAACCTAATATTAGTAATGCTCATTGGTACTTTCATATATCTTTACTCTATTTACTGTTACATTTCACAAAACCCATCCCTTTACCCCCATGGACGTACCGGTACGTCCTTGCAAAAAATGCTATAATTATTTTCTTTTTCATATTTTTGATAATTTTTTGAGAAAATTCAGGCATTTTCCAAGAGAATGAGACCAACCTGACCTCTCTATGACAAAAATTAAGGCTGTTAGAGCAATTTAAAAAAAAATATACTGCAAAATGTGCTAGGAAAAAATAACCCCCTGGGGGTTAAGGGTTGGAAACTTCCAAATAGCCTGGGGGTAAAAGGGTTAACTTGTTTCAGACCAATATGCCTGATGAATGAAAATGAAAATTTAAATAATTATGAAAACGTCATACCACAAACACTAATGCTGTATATATCAAATCAAATCAAGATAACTGCTTAGCGATAACAAAATTTGCAGCCCTCGGATAGTCTATTTAAATACAAGGTAATGTTACAGAAAATAGCCTTGTATATTTTTGTTAACGGAATATTTCTAAGGAGCAACAGAGAGAAGGAACAGTTTGGTTCTAGGAGCCCAACCACACACAAAATCATGAAAAGAACCCCAGAGAAAAATTAGTAACAGACTAGTCTTTCCATGTTTCGCTAGTACAGCTTTCAAGATGTATTAAATAAATAAGACCAAGTTAGTCATGAATAATACACAGTGCTAAATTTTTATGCCACACTTCACTCAAGTTAAACCTGGAACAACATAGAAATGGCTCCTGGTGTGTAAGTAGGTAAGGCCTCTGCAACATCCTCTTCTAAAAGATAATCCTTTCTAGCTCATAAGAACAGTAAAGTTGTATGATAACGAAAATCTCTCACGGTTTGGGTGAGGCTTGAACTCAGGACCCGTAGAGTGCGAGTGGCATATTGATTAATCTCAGCTAGGATACAAAAAGCAAGGTACTGACTTATATAATACTTTTGAGCGAAAGGTGAAATACAAAACGTACTCTTCATGCCATTTCGAGTTAAAATAAAATATAAGCTATAACTATCATTCGAGGATGATTTTTTTTTTACTCCTATTCAAACATTCAAAAAATACAAAGTTGAAAAATATTTCATATTGTCTCATTTGGTTAAATATACAGTATAGTAATTAAACCTAAGAGGTAAGTTATATTGATCAATATAAAAAATTTGGCCAAGAATTTGGTAGCTAAAACATTAGCAGGTATTATGCTACAACAATCATTGTTGAACGTAGCCCAACATTCAGCAACAGCAACTGAAGTAATTGGCAGGCCTAATACTCAATAGGCAAGAACTACACTAAGAGATGCGCCGCAACAATTGATAAACATGCTCAAGTAATGACCAAATCTATAGCAATTAAAGGTAGAATAGGTGGGAACAGTTTTCTGAAGCAGAAAATGGATGTGATGAGGCTACTATTTCGCAAAAAACGCAACAGATAAAATATAAGCACGTATTGGGGAAGCGAACTTGTGTCCTGCTGTTTAGTTCAACATTTTCAGACTGCTTTGAATGCATATGGTTTTGTATCACCAAAAATGACTGACGCATAAATCTCACAAACTCTATCAACCCTCGATGTAGGGGAAATCAAAATGATCGAGATTTCGTCTCATATTCACAAGCAGCATTTTAGATAACACTCACTGGTCAGAATAGAATTTCTACTCATCGGTGGTCAAATGGAATAGGAAAACGGAAGGTTGCAATATTTTCAATAGAAAAAAAAGCAAAAGATATGTAACTCTCGAAAATCAAATGCACAAAATCAACAGTAAAAAAATACAATGAATGAATAACATCCCAGTCCAAATGAACCATCAGACTTATCCCATCTCGTGATATCGGACGACGTCTTCCAATCGGTTTCCAATTAGCATTAGTTTCTATTCATTTTGAAGTTGCACTTGTATTCATAAATGGGGCTACTTTGAATGTATCTTCGAATCCGTTTTGAATATCAATTTTATTCTGAATACCGTTATGGTTAAAAATAGACCCCACAAAAATACATAAACACCCTCTCTCTCTCTCTCTCTCTCTCTCTCTCTCTCTCTCTCTCTCTCTCTCTCTCTCTCTCTCTCTCTCTATATATATATATATATATATATATATATATATATATATATATATATACTGTATAAACACACAATTGTATTCAAACATGTCTACCCTTAGGACTTGTTGTATAAATAAAGCACTTCCTTTTTGTTTTGTTATTAATGAGTTTAGTTAGAAATTTGAAGACGTAATTAAAATGTAATACATTTATATATATAATCTTCCTTCATGTATCTAGACTAATATCAATCCTCAAAAATCCAATATGCTTGTGGTTACCAAAGTAATGAATTAAGAGGCTGGTATTTAGAGGATACCAGCCTCTTAATTCATTACTTTGGTAACCACAAGCATATTGGATTTTTGAGGATTGATATTAGTCTAGATACATGAAGGAAGATTATATATATAAATGTATTACATTTTAATTAGAGGATCATTAATGGATTATGTGTTGGTGACTAAAAGAATGTTTGGAAGATTGAAAGACGTGCACGTGTTTAGGGGTATGGCTAACGGTATGTCTGATCATTTTTTGGTGGAAGGAAAATTAGTTGTAGCAAAAGAGTGGGGGAATAGAGTAGGTGGATGTAAAAGGGAGGTAGTGAGGATTGAAGAGCTAATAAAACCGGGGGTAAAAAGTAAATATCAGGAAAGGTTGAAAATGGCATATGATGAGGTGAGAGTAAGAGAAACTGGTAATTTAGAGGAGGAATGGAAGTTAGTAAAAGAAAATTTTGTTGGGATTGCAAGTGATGTATGTGGCAAGAAGGTTGTTGGAGGCAGCATGAGGAAGGGCAGTGAATGGTGGAATGAAGGAGTGAAGGTGAAAGTGGAAGAGAAAAAGAGGGCTTTTGAAGAATGGCTGCAGAGTAATAGTATAGAGAAGTATGAAAAATATAGAGAGAAAAAGGTGGAAGTAAAGCGCAAGGTACGTGAGGCAAAGAGGGCAGCTGACCTGAGGTGGGGTCAGGGATTGGGTCAGTCATATGAAGAGAATAAGAAGAAGTTTTGGAAAGAAGTGAAGAGAGTAAGGAAGGCTGGCACAAGAATTGAAGAGACAGTGAAAGATGGAAATGGAAGGTTGTTAAAAGGAGAGGAGGCAAGGAAAAGGTGGGCGGAATATTTTGAAAGTTTGCTGAATGTTGAGGATAATAGGGAGGCAGATATAATTGCTGTTCCAGGTGTTGAGGTGCCAGTGATGGGAGGTGAGAATGAGAGAGAGATAACAATAGAGGAAGTGAGGAGAGCACTAGATGAAACGAGAGTAGGAAAAGCATCTGGTATGGACGGTGTGAAAGCTGAGATGTTGAAGGAAGGGGGTGTGACTGTACTTGAATGGTTGGTGAGATTGTTTAATATGTGTTTTGTGTTGTCAATGGTACCAGTAGATTGGGTTTGTGCATGTATTGTACCACTATATAAGGGTAAGGGAGATGTGCATGAGTGTTGTAATTCAAGAGGTATTAGTTTGTTGAGTGTAGTTGGAAAAGTGTATGGTAGAGTACTGATTAATAGGATTAAGGATAAAACAGAGAATGCAATCTTGGAAGTACAGGGTGGTTTTAGAAGAGGTAGGGGTTGTATGAATCAGATTTTTACAGTTAGGCAGATATGCGAGAAATATTTAGCAAAAGGTAAGGAGGTGTATGTTGCGTTTATGGATCTGGAGAAAGCATATGATAGAGTTGATAGGGAAGCAATGTGGGATGTGATGAGGTTATATGGAGTTGGTGGAAGGTTGTTGCAAGCAGTGAAAAGTTTATACAAAGGTAGTAAAGCATGTGTTAGAATAGGAAATGAAGTGAGTGATTGGTTTCCGGTGAGAGTGGGGCTGAGACAGGGATGTGTGATGTCGCCGTGGTTGTTTAACTTGTATGTTGATGGAGTGGTGAGAGAGGTGAATGCTCGAGTGCTTGGACGAGGATTAAAACTGGTAGGCGAGAATGACCATGAATGGGAGGTAAATCAGTTGTTGTTTGCGGATGATACTGTACTGGTAGCAGACACAGAAGAGAAGCTTGACCGACTAGTGACAGAATTTGGAAGGGTGTGTGAGAGAAGGAAGTTGAGAGTTAATGTGGGTAAGAGTAAGGTTATGAGATGTACGAGAAGGGAAGGTGGTGCAAGGTTGAATGTCATGTTGAATGGAGAGTTACTTGAGGAGGTGGATCAGTTTAAGTACTTGGGGTCTGTTGTTGCAGCAAATGGTGGAGTGGAAGCAGATGTACGTCAGAGAGTGAATGAAGGTTGCAAAGTGTTGGGGGCAGTTAAGGGAGTAGTAAAAAATAGAGGGTTGGGCATGAATGTAAAGAGAGTTCTATATGAGAAAGTGATTGTACCAACTGTGATGTATGGATCGGAGTCGTGGGGAATGAAAGTGATGGAGAGACAGAAATTGAATGTGTTTGAGATGAAGTGTCTGAGGAGTATGGCTGGTGTATCTCGAGTAGATAGGGTTAGGAACGAAGTGGTGAGGGAGAGAACGGGTGTAAGAAATGAGTTAGCGGCTAGAGTGGATATGAATGTGTTGAGGTGGTTTGGCCATGTTGAGAGAATGGAAAATGGTTGTCTGCTAAAGAAGGTGATGAATGCAAGAGTTGATGGGAGAAGTACAAGAGGAAGGCCAAGGTTTGGGTGGATGGATGGTGTGAAGAAAGCTCTGGGTGATAGGAGGATAGATGTGAGAGAGGCAAGAGAGCGTGCTAGAAATAGGAATGAATGGCGAGCGATTGTGACGCAGTTCCAGTAGGCCCTGCTGCTTCCTCCGGGGCCTTAGATGACCGCGGAGGTAGCAGCAGTAGGGGAGTCAGCATTATGAAGCTTCATCTGTGGTGGAAATGTGGGAGGTTGGGCTGTGGCACCCTAGCAGTACCAGCTGAACTCGGTTGGGTCCCTGATTAGGCTGAAGGAACATAGAGAGTAGAGGTCCCCTTTTTGTTTTGTTTCATTGTTGGTGTCGGCTACCCCCCAAAATTGGGGGAAGTGCCTTGGTATATAGATAGATTTAGAGGATTGTGGTGGGTCTCGCTAAGGCGGATATTAGCACATTTCAAAGGGAAAGGGCGTGTATGTATACATATATATATATATATATATATATATATATATATATATATATATATATATATGTGTGTGTGTGTGTGTGTGTGTATCTATATAATTCAGATTAATAATAAGTAGGCGACTAAATTGATCAAGTAACGCAGAAATTTCTATCGGCATTAAAATGGCAATTTTTTTTTCCTGAAATGTATTAATTCGGAGAGTATTTCAGAGCATATTTCTCATCCTTTTCTAAGCCGTGATGTCATCTGTGACATATCTCATTATCAGGAAAGATGAGAGCACATTCAAGGAATTAAACCATTAAATTTTCTTGGAATTAACCTAGTTGTTGTTCGCAGTGTTTATAAAACTTTGTTGTTATTTAATGTCCCATTTTTCATTATCGTCATAGCTCGAGATCTTTGAATTTTAAACGATATGAATATTTATTATTATTATTATTATTATTATTATTATTATTATTACTATTATTACTATTATTATTATTATTGCACTCACTAAGACAATAGCATTTTCAGAAACGAGATATTGAAAAGGCCTGTTATAGAAACTCAAAATCCACCCAGATATACGTCGGCATGGAATAGACATTTCCATTTCTCTGCATTTTGGCTCAACCAGAGAAGCAGAATGGAATGGCATTTTGAGTGATGTTTTACGATTGAAAGAGACACAATTGTATAATGGGATTGAGCCTGTCCGTTATCTCGAATGAAAATCTAGGAAACATAATTGATAGCCGTATTATTTTTTCGTGTGTTAAACTGCCAAAGAATTAACAAACAGTGGGTCAGGGGTTGTAGACGCGCTTCTTTGGAGGGACAGGAGGCTTAGCATCATCGTTAAAGTATCAGATCTGTTTTGATTTCGAATAACTATTCAGCTACAAACGGTTACTCGAGGATTTATGCCTCAGCTGAAATGAAGTACAATTTGACAATAAAAAGAAGACTCTCTTGTACAGCTTATTGAACATAAATGGTGGGCTACCAATAAATATGTACTTTTTGGTGCAGACTTAATTGTTAAGCCTTTGCTTAAACTAGATGGTTTCGTCACTCCCTGTCCAATGGAAAAGGCAACTCCTTTGGCTGACGTGTTTAATAGTATGCAAAGTAATGAGAAACTCGATCTTCCTCATTCCTGTTTTCCTGACGCTAAACTAAATAATTTACTTTTACATTTCTGTGAAATTATATCACCTTGATGCTTATGGAGGCGTAGACCAAAATGCTTCCTTTTTTTTTTACCAAGACAGCTTATTTCTAAGCTTCAAAGTTGTCTGTTACTTTTTTAAACTTAGCAAGAGGAGGTTCGTTTTACCCTTCTTGGTAATGCTAAACTATTAGGTAAATGAGTTTGTGGTAGCTCCAACCGTGTTGATTGCTTCCCAATCTCCATAACTACCGTAGTATCTAATGTTTTAAATGTATTTTAGTAAAACGTCTAAATAGGTACGATGAAGATAATCGTCTATTCTGTAGTTTGCTATTTGGCTTTCTCAAGGGCATCTGATCATGTAATACATTTTTTGGAATTTCCAACGTTGTAGAGAGATCCCTTGATTGTGGTCAGTAAGTTCATATGATTAGTCTTGATTTTAATCTTGCCTTTAAACGACCTTGTTTTGAAAATGAAACAGAAGAGAGTATGTGGGTGTTTTTTATTATTCACTATGAAATTCTAATTAATAGATAGTAATGAATAGTAAAGGTAGCGGGAACCATCGTGACTATAAGAATATAATAACTGGTGCTCCACATGGTAGTGGCTTCGGCCCATTACTTTTCAAACTATATACTCCCAATTATGTTTTCGCCTGGTAAGGATATTTCCTGCATATGCAAATTATGCTAATTTATTTGCATCAATTCAATTTCCTGAATGTAGACCTGTGATTGTTAAATCTCGCTAACATCAGTGCATGGGGCCAACTATGGGGGAAGAGTTCAACCCTCAAAAAACTCAAGAGTATGATTGCATGAAGGTCAGGGACAGGCTCCTCAGAATCCAGACAATGGCTCTTTAATTACATACAACACATTTAAAATTCTAGGTGCGATTCTTAATTGCAAATTTTCTTTTAAGAAACATATTGCACAAAAAATCCGATATCGAGAAAGCCTTTTATGATTTCTAGTGATCAATTATCCTTAGGAAATATTTTAATTTTGCTATATTTTGAGTATTGGTTTCCTGTCTGGTCTTCAACTGCTGACTCATCTTAATTTGTTGGCTAAAGACTTGCAGTCTATTTAATTCCTTTATCCCTGATCTAGATATTGATCTCTGGCACCATCGTTAAGTTAACTCTTTGTGTATATTGCATAGTTTTATTTTTATTCGGTCCATCCTTTGCATTTAGAGCCTCCTATGCTGTACCATCCTGTGTACTAAAACAATCCAAAGTATCTTTGCCCTCCTACCCCCTTGCTGGAAGGAACTCGAAGCCAGTGGTGAAAAACTGGCAACCGAACGTACGTTAGTTTTCGCTTTCTCTCCTACTACTACTACTACTACTACTACTACTACTACTACTACTACTACTACTACAGTGGCTGTTACTACTACTACTACTACTACTACTATTATTATTATTATTATTATTATCAATGGGAATTAAAGAGGGGTTGAAGGAATATCTGATAGAGGGAAGGAAAATGAGTAATAATAATAATAATAATAATAATAATAATAATAATAATAATAATAATAATAATAATAAATTTCATAATGAACATTGGGTTAAGGTATCGCCCAATAAAACTCCCATTTTATGAGCTACAGATGTATCTTTTTTTCTAATTTTAGCCAACGGTGCTCAAGTCTTGACTTTTCCTCTCGAGATATCATATTTTTGTGTCGGCCTTTTTGGCGATCATGTCTGTACATAAGCATGTTATCTGTGTTTGTTTGTTTGTTTGTTTTGAAAGTGAGATCATCCTTCATTCAAAGCGTGCTTGTTTGCCAACCGGGTCCGAATATCTGCAGTTTATGACCATCCGCCTCCTGTCTAGATACGTATCCTAAACCAAACTTACTGTTTCCCTCAGTATCTCGAGTTGGTTTATCGCCCTTCAGTACCTGAATACTTATTTCTGTTTATGTACGTCGGTTTGCACATGTACACCTACGAGAGGTTGTCTGTCTGCAATTTTCTATTGAAAATGATTGTTGAATATAAAACTTAGGCCTCAAGCCAAGCACTGGTGCATCAAGGGTCATTAAGCGCTATATAATGCAAATCAATCAATCATAAAAATGGGTTTTATTTAAACCTAAAACCAATACAATATTCATACAATGTCATCTAAATACAAAATAAGGGATTAAATTGATTAAAAAAATAAATTGATAAAATTAATATAAACCAATACACTATGGTTTTTTTTTTTCTCCCCAAGTTCAGGGTATCACAATTTTCCCCCAGGTATATCTCTTAAAGGTTTGTCAAGGAGTAAATGTCTCCTCCTCTGATGTACAGGACAACCGACTAAAATATGTTTAATATCTATTGTCACTTTGCATCTATTTCTGCGGCCAGTCATTAATTCATGGAACTTTTGCACGGTGTTTGGATCGCTCGCTTTTTAAATCGATTAGATCGAATATCCCGGTGAAAAACAGCCTCGCGTTTTGTTGATCAATGAACTCACCAGAGAAGTAACTTTCAGCTTATACCTTTCGTATCAGTTTCGTAATTTTGAAAGACCTGTTTTAGAACTTTGACAAAACAGATACGTATGGTTTCCAGTACCTAGTTTTCCTTAATCATTTATTCTTTCAAAACTTTTATTTCCGTTTATTTCCACCCCGTAAAAAAAAAAAAAAAAAAAAAAAAAAAAAAAATTCCAGAATCGGTTTCAGTTTATACCATTTTTTGAGACTGCAAAAATATGCTTTATCCTATTAAACTTAGGCTATCTCTTATCTTATTGTTTCACTTGATAAAGTTAGTAAAAATTACCTTGTTTATCCGACACATGCTTCATTTGCAATTTTATAGGATTTTAGAAAACGCCCAAAAATAACATGTTTTTCACTGATATAACTTGTATGGAAAAAAGAATGGGAAAACATATAAAGGATCAATTCATACACAGATTTCGTTGTAGTATTTTGTGGCCAAGATTTTCAGTATATATATATATATATATATATATATATATATATATATATATATATATATATATATATATATATATGAGAGAGAGAGAGAGAGAGAGAGAGAGAGAGAGAGAGAGAGAGAGAGAGAGAGAGAGAGAGAGAGAGAGAGAGAGAGAGAGATCATAAGTTTAAGTAGTGAATGTAGAGATTTGGGAGCGAGATGGTAGTCTGAGTCATGTCATTGAAATCTTCACGTGTTTACAACATTAATAATAATAATAATAATAATAATAATAATAATAATAATAATAATAATAATAATAATAAGTGGTCATCAGCACACATAATGAAGAAGCTAAAAATTCCGAAGAGGCTCATCAAAATAACTTGTGTTTTAGAGCTTCAAATAACGCGAACTCTTGGTACCAAGAATTTCATCATATGATCAAGGTGTGGCATTCTCACTATGGCTACGGGATGCAAGTTATTTGAAGCTCTAATACACAAGTTATTTTGATGAGCCTCTTCGGAATTTTGAGCTTCTTCGTTATATGTGCTGATGACCACTTATTATTATTATTATTATTATTATTATTATTATTATTATTATTATTATTATTATTATTATTATTATTATTATTACTTGTTAAGCTACAACCCTAGTTGGAAAAGCAAGATGCTATAAGGCCAAGGGCTCCAACAGGGAAAATAGCCCAGTGAGGAAATGAAATAAGGAAATAAATAAACGATATAAGAAGTAATGAGCAAGTAAAATAAAATATTAAAAAAAAAAACATTAACAGTATTAAAACAGATATTTGATACATAAACTATAAAAGGACTTATGTCAGCCTGTTCAACATAAACACATTTGCTGCAAGTTTGAACTTTTGAAGTTCTTCTGATTCAACCACCCGACTAGGAAGATAATTCCACAACTTGGTCACATCTGGAATAAAACTTCTAGAGTACTGTGTAATATTGAGCTTCATGATGGAGAGGGCCTGACTATTAGAATTAACTGCATACCTAGTATTACGAATCTACTCCAGTCTTCTGATATTATAGATCAATGAGCCTGTATATGGCTCACAGATTTTTCTCCTTTACTTACTCAATGCTTCATTTTCTTTTGAAAATAATATACAAAACCAACGAGAGAGTTTAATTGTTGAATTACTGTGATATAACCAAGAAACGCTTTTTTTAAAGTTCCTTGTGAATGTTTACTCAACTTTAGTAGAGTTTATTTTCGGTTTAATCATTTTGTTGTATACCAACCAACAGTTGAATGGATATATAAATAGTTCACCGACCGTGTCAATGTCAGAGAGGCCAGTCATTTCAAAAGAATATTTGACAAATAATTAAACAACTATATAAATAATAGTATAAAGGGGCAGAAGTGAAAGCATACTACTGTATTAGGCACAATATATACTGTGAGCTTCAAAACGTTTACAGTTCAACGGTCCCACTTTACGAACATTTGAGTTTTTTTCTTTTTTTGTACACATTTAAATACAATGGTTTTATCATGTGTTTGTGTAATTTTCATATGTAGAAATCATACAGATGATGAAACAAAAACTAAGGAAATTTTTCATTTTTTTTTTCTAAGAATATTTTTTTGGGGGTGAATTATATATATACGAAATATTTTTCCTTCAATAAAAAAATCCACATTCTATTATCTTATTTATTTCATATATACCTTGGATACTATTTCTTCAATAACATATTGTATTTATTATGATTTTTATATCACTAGATATTTTCGATGAATGTGGGAATGTTGGACATTTACTGGGATATCCTAGTTTACTACAATATCCTAAATGAAAATGTCTTGCTGTTCTTTCTTGTTATTGACACAAATTTAATTTTGAGCCCAGGAGCATATCTGTTGCGACAGAACCAAGACAAGTCGAATTTCACCATCAATTCTCTTGCTTACAATCGGGCACGCTATTCCCCCTCCTTTGTTTATATATGATAGATCTATTCTAATGTTGTTACCGATATTAAGATATTCTATATTGTTATTCATTACTCCTTATAGCCAATATAGTTTATTTATTTTCTTGTTTCCTTTTCTCATTGGGCTACTTTCCCTGTTGGAGCTCTCGGGCTTATAGCATCCTGCTTTTCCAACTAAGGTTGTAGGTTAGGAAATAATAATAATAATAATAATAATAATAATAATAATAATAATAATATCCATGGTTAGTAAACCTTTTTATGGGTCAGTTTTTATTATTTTTATTCATATCATTATCATCATCATCATCATTGTTGTGATAGTAATCATAATTCATTGTTTTATGGATATTATGTCATCTTTTATTGGCAACCACCACCATCATCCTCACCATTATATCATCATTGTTCGTTGTCTTTTATGCTGTTACAGTATTGATTCTTGAGTGATGCGGCTGAAGTAGTCACACAATAAAATTCTAAAGATACTGATATCATCATTCTGATAGTGATGCAAATGATGCTCTTGATTGATAAAGTATATCAGATTAGTGGAAAGCTTGAAGTTGAAGAAAATGAAGACGGAGCGGTAGAAAACTTCAGAAAAGAAAGATGGCGTAAAAGGGTAAATCTATCGTTTGATCTACAGTCAGATCCTGCAGGAGATTGTAAAGTTCATTTAGGGAATACGAGCAAATACAGCATATTTCACTCCATCTCCCTCCCCGTGCAACCACTGACTGACCCATATCAACCTTTTATTATTATTATTATTATTATTATTATTATTATTATTATTATTATTACTTGCTAAAGCCACCCTGACACTTGCATGAATTTGTGGCACGCATTGGCACGACTCGAGTCGTGCCAATGCGCAAACTAGTCGTAAACCAGCGTGAAGTGTACGTAAACCCGTCGTGACATCGTGGCATGTCGTGACGAGAATTTTGAAATGTTCAAAATTTAGGTCACGACAAACTTTCGCGACCAGGTCGTGAACTATGCGCAAACTATTCATGAACTCGTCGTGACCTTATCGGGACGATGCGGGAGGATGCATGCCACTGCGTGGCAATGCGTGCCATGCCACGACTGTCACGAACTGCTACGAATAGTTCATGAACAGCTCACGTCGAGTTCATGAGTAGTTGACAACATGTGCACGAATATGCACGAGTCGCAGCGTGGCCATGCCTTCCCAATGACAAGGTCACGTCTACTTTACACATTGATGGCACGAGCAGTTCACGACTAGTTTACGCACTTGATGAACAGTTTGCCCTTGGCACGAGCTGTTCACGATCAGTTCACGAACATTTCACAACCAGTTCACGACTACTACGCGACAGTGGCACTCGCGTTGTTGTGGGGGTATATATAGAGCTTACTGGATGCTTCCGCGGTTTTTGTTAAAGTTTTTATAGTTTAAATAGGAAATATTAACTTTAATGTTGTTACTTTTAGAATATTTTATTTTTCCTTGTTTCCTTTCCCCACTAGGCTATTTTCCTTGTTGGAGCCCCTGGGTTTATAGCATCCTGCTTTTCCAACTAGGGTTATAACTTAGCATTGTCAATTGAAAAAAGTTATAAGCGATTTTCTCAAAGTACTCACATTATTCGTACTTTCGATTTAAGGGTGATTTAATTTTATTGGCATTAATAGGGAAAACGTTTATATATTGTTGTGGTAAAAAATATGATATAATTATAATTAACTTTGATCACCCCTTATGCTAATTGTCTTTCTTCGAGCTGGGGTTGCCTTTTCTTGCTCTTTTGCCTCTGCCAGCCTTTTTTGCTGCTCTTCAACAATGGCTAGAGCAGCTGCCAGGCATAGGAATCTTCTCTTTGCAATGGTGTCTCTGACACTAAGCATGTTGTCTCTTCCAAAGCCAACCGAAAAATGACCAAGGGTTGGAGAGGCCCCGTTTTTATATGGTGTGGCCAAGTCGGCACGACACAGTCCGAATTGCACAAACTCGTCGTGTCAATGCGGGAAGGGTGCAAACTATGCATGAACTCGTCGTGCCAGTTTGTGTCAATGTGGACACGAATGGGTACGCATTCGTGAACTATGAGTGAACTCGTCGTGAACTCATCGTGAACTATGAGTGAACTAGCCGTGAACAGTGCGGGAGCCTCCCAGTTCGCGCCCCAAAATGGCACGACATGCCACGACAACTTCGTGGCCAAAAGTCGTGCAAGTGTGAGGGCACCCTATGCTACAACCCTAGTTGGAAAAGCAGGATGCTATAAGCCCAGGGATTCCAAGAGGGAAAATACCCAAGTGAGGAAAGGAAACAAGGAAAAATAAAATATTTCAATAACAGTAACAACATTAAAAAAATAATCTATAAAACTTTAACAAAACAAGAGGAAGAGGAATAAGATAAAATAGTATGCCCGAGTGTACCCTCAAGCAAAAGAACTCTAACTCAAGACAGAGGAAGACCATGGTACAGAGGCTATGGCACTACCAAGACTAGAGAACAATGGCTTGATTTTGGAGTGTCCTTCTCCTAGAAGAGCTGCTTACCTTAGCTAAAAAGTCTCTTCTACCCATACCAAGAGGAAAGTGGCCACTGAACAATTACAATGCAGTAGTTAACCCCTAGGGTGAAGAATCGTTTGGTAATCTCAGTGTTGTCAGATGTATGAGGACAGAAGGGAATCTGTAAAGAATAGGACAGACTATTCGGTGTATGTGTAGGCAAAACGAAAATGAACCATAACCAGAGAGAAGGATCCATTGTAGAACTGTCTGGCCAGTCAAGGCATCCAATAACACTCTAGCGGTAGTATCCAGAAATGGATCCCCGATAGATTTACCATCACATCACCCTACTCCTAAAGGGGCATTTTCGGAAATACACATTATTGATCTAAAAATACCTGAAATCCCCCATAGAAATCATTTTGGAGTGGTGTATGCAAAAAATTGCGAATAACGTCTTTTGGGCACATATTATTGGCATTTTCATAACAGATTTCAGGTCATATGGATTTACATACCAGGGTATAAGAGAAACAAATCCATTTTTATTTTTTTGGTCAAAATAGCCGAAAATCGCTAAAACTAATCATTTTGATGTGATATATACGGAAAACGGGACTTATATCCAAGTTACCCTCATACGAAATTTCAGGTCATTTCGGGCACAGAACCCGAAAATGTAAATTTTTGGTCTAAGAATGACAACAATGGCAAAATAAACCCTTTTGAACAAACTTACGCTGAAATTGATGATGACTTGCTATTGGTATTTATCTAAGCACATCCGTACCAATTTTCCGGTCATTCGGTTATAATACCATAGCACAGGAGACCCAAATATAAATTTTTGTCAGAAAATGGCAAAAAAACCCCAATTAAATTATTTTAAAGGTATGTATAAAAATAACAAGAATATGAAAATAAAAACGCACATGGGTATTTGCCCGTTCGACCTTTCTGCCAACTTCAAGGTCATTTGACCCAGAAATGACCGAGATGAACCGATTTGAAGTTTTGATATAGGGAGAAGAAGAAGAAGAAACAGCAGGAAAACCAATATATTTCCTTCCTATGGAGGGAAATATAACAATGCGTCCGAGCACGTAGAACAATCAGAGAAACTGGTAAAGGAAAGCGTTCTTTACTCCCAAAGAATGAAGTCAAGAGAGAGAGAGAGAGAGAGAGAGAGAGAGAGAGAGAGAGAGAGAGAGAGAGAGAGAGAGAGATTCTTACAATTATACATCAGATGATACTGTCTTATGCACAGGCTAAGGCTGTGATCAAAGAAATGCTGGTGGAATATATTCTCACAACTACTGAATCTCTCCATCGAGGTTATCTACAGATTCTATCAGCATTTGAATCCTGACTCTCTTAACCTATAAGGATTTCAGACATGATATAGCCCCTACGCTGATAGAAATCCAAACACCCAGAAACAGAGGGCCAGTATCATTTATCTACACCAAGGGCAGTATAATATAACAACAATCACCTTTTTCTACAAGGCTCTTAAGGTAGGTGTTATGTCTGTAAGAAAAACACGCCTGAATTGAATAAATAAAAAATAAAATGTGAATTAGCCTCCATAACAAGTGTAGCATCACATTCTACACGAAATTTAACTTTCTCAAATAGTCAAATTAACAGGAAATATAACAATGCGTCCGTGCACGTAGAACTATCAGAGAAACTGGTAAAGGAAAGTGTTCTTTACTCCCAAAGAATGAAGTTGAGAGAGAGAGAGAGAGAGAGAGAGAGAGAGAGAGAGAGAGAGAGAGAGAGAGAGAGAGAGATTCTTACAACTATACATCAGATGATACTTTCTCATGCACAGGCTAAGGTTGTGATCATAGAAATGGTGGTGGAATATATTCTCACAACTACTGAATATCTCAATGACTCTCGTAACCTATAATGATTTCAGACATGACATAGCCCCTACGCTGATAGAAATCCAAACACCCAGAAACAGACTAAGAGGGCCAGTATCATTTATCTACACCAAGGGCAGTATAATAAGACAACAATCACTTTCTTCTGCAATGCTCTAAAGGTAGGTGTTATGTCTGTAAGAAAAACACACGCCTGAATTAAAAAAAAAAATAATAAAATGTGAATTAACCTCCATAACAAGTGTAGCATCAAATTCTACACGAAATTTAACTTTCTCAAATAGTCAAATTAACAGTAAAGTAATTAATAACTTTGTCATTGCAATAATGAAATATTGTAAAATGTGCTGTACACCAAAGGAACACATTTTTTTTTTATTAAAAGAGAAAAGAAAAAGTTTCCCTTTTTGTACCAAGATTGTACTTGATAGGCCTTCGACGATTCCATTTTGAGAAACACGTTAAAAACAATAAAAGAAATAAAAGAAGATTTTTGGTTCTATTATCATAAATTGAACGTAAAAGTCCTGAGATATTCATAGCTCTATTTAAAATCCTTCAATTTGCAAACATCAAAGGGTTTAGAGCTCAGAAGAATATCAACTAAAAGGCGACCATGCGAGAACAGAGCTGATGCTTGTTTTCAAAGTCTTATTCCCCTTATATACTGTATATATATATATATATATATATATATATATATATATATATATATATATATATATATATATTATATATAAACATTTATTCCGATAACAAATTAAACTGACATATACCAGAGAGAGTTAAAACTTCAGCTTTGGGGTTTAACCAACTCAGCCACGTGAGAAAACTTTCCCCTTGCAAAATCAGTAACATGTGTTAATTTACTTTTTGCTTCATGTATATTTTCAGAGAGGACGGAATTTTCTGTAGAGGCCAATATGGGAACGCTTGATGGTATTGTTGGAACAGCTCTTCTCTATGGAAGCGAAGTATGGATGTTAAAAGCTCCTGAGATGAACTGTCAGTGCCATAT
>NC_090728.1:37843153-37855653 GCF_036898095.1 Palaemon carinicauda
TCTTCTCTCAAAGGGTTAACTACTGCACTCTAATTTCAGTGGCTACTTTCATCTCGGTAAGGGTAGAAGAGACTCTTTAGCTATGGTAAGCAGCTCTTCTAGGAGAAGGATACTCCAAAATCAAACCATTGTTCTCTAGTCTTGGGTAGTGCCATAGCCTCTGTACCATGGTATTCCACTGTCTTGGGTTAGAGTTCTCTTGAGGGTACACTCGGGCACACTGTTGTATCTAGTTTCTCTTCCTCTTGTTTTGTTATAGTTTTTAATAGTTTATATAGGAAATATTAATTTTGATGTTGTTACTATTCTTAGAATATTCTATTTTTCCTTATTTCCTTTCCTCAGTGGGCTATTTTCCCTGTTGGAGCCCCTGGCCATATAGCATCCTGCTTTTCCAACTAGGGTTGTAGCTTAGCATTTGATAATAATAACAATAATAATAATAATAATAAAACCGAATTATAGGAAAATTCTAAGAAAAATAGAAGAAAAGTAAAGAATAAACATCAAAAGGTTAAAGTATTTATCTTTGTGTGCAAATAACATCTTAATGACTATCTTTAATCCGGGGGGATTTTTCACAACCATTTACAAGAATAATTAAATTGAAAACGTTATATTGTTCATTAGACCAAAAACTTCTACGTCATATCTGAAAAACAAAATCAGTATTGGTTTGGTATGAATACAATTTCGTGACCTAAACTGATATCATTGATGCAACTGATTTTGCAGCTCAAAAAGCTACGCAGGAATGAATCTTTCATCTATTTCTATTACAGTTAATTGTTTTGTAAAACATATATTTAGAGAAATTGTGATATTATTCGATTTTGCACTCTTGGTAGCATGAAGAATGACTATTTGCAAAATATTAATTCAAATTAAAATGAACGTTTTTGCAGTATTTTATTTGAATTCTCTATCGTACCTAAATAGTATAGGCCTCTCACTAAACAATCGCTGCACCTAAGATTTGCACACACAAACATATATAAAACACCCTTAAAACATATGAGAATTTAAAAAGAATAATCTTTATATTAACAAAGCATGGATATTTTAATGCCAGGCCACTAGTTTTCCTGAATTCTAACCCGTTGTAGAAATTTTTTTTACCATAAAATCTTCCAACCGTAAAAATGCTCAAAATTGGTAGGTGCTGTAAGTATTATACATTGGACACAAAGTTTTGTCTCATGTAAACTGATACGTTCTGTTCCTGTACAAGTTTACATTTAAGATATATCAACCATGCATTCAAAATCAAGAAAAAATTATACCAATTAGACATAGCGATTTTAATAAAGGAAATAAAAACAAGATACAGAACTTATCGTTCAATTTAAAATACACCAACGCAGAGCAAACTCCAGGTTGAATCCCGGAGCAAACAAGTGAATTACTCTAATCCAACTGAGTAAATATGGCCCGCATTGAAAAGCGAATGGGCTACGTTATTCCGACATATTTTCCCTACCCATAAAAGGAGTTTGCAATTAGTTTTAATTCTGGCGGCCACCCGCTCCCTCGACTGCTTATCTAGGGGCCATTTATCTCTATTAAATGCACTGAGAAAATTATTAAAGAAAAAATATAGGGATTAAAAACCAAATGTCTCCATTTATCAAAATTTCGGCCGCATAAATACCATAAAACATGAAACTTCTATGACTAAAATAGTACAAAAGTGACCATTAGTCCTTATTATACGTCGCATTTTTCTAGAACATGAAATTACCTCAGTCTATTTATCATTATTTTTAGTAAATAAATAGAAACAAATGCTGTCTTTTTCCGTGCAGCAAAAACTGTCCTCCCATATGATTGGGATTTAGACATTGTATTGTAAATAAAAAAAGAAAAAAGAAACTTTTCTGTGCGTGAGAACAAAAGTTTTTCTCGAACGACAAAGTTGATATTTCCTATTTACGAAAAAAACACTATTCCATGAGCCAAGACCTCTTTTTACCGGTGAGCGTGTAACACTTCCTTTTTCCTAGGGTGGTAAGCTGCTATTTATGGTTAAAAATAATAGTTTTCTCTCAAGAATGATAAGGTGACTTCTAACATGAATAAAAAAAGGTATTGATCGTGCATGAAAGGCATATTTGTAAAAATACTGCATTTTCGTGTGGACCAAGATAAGCCTTTAATTGAATACGAACCGACATGTCACCTTAGAATTTAACTGTAAAATTCCCTTTTCGACAAATGAAACGCTTTAATTTTCCTGCTTATCTTAGAAACACATTTTCTCTTGTACAAAACCATCTCTTTCAATTCCAGCCTTTCTTCTTCATAAAATAGCTGATACTTTCCCATCTATGAAGATACTTGTTAATGCCGCTATCTATTTGTTTTGTTCAGTTGAACTTCAAAAGTTCAAACTTACAGCAAATGTTTTTATGTTGAACAGGCTGACATAAGTCTTTTTATAGTTTATATATGAAATCTCTCTTTTAATGTTGTTAGTGCTTTTAAAATATTTCAATTGTTCATTACATCTTATATCGGTTATTTATTTTTTTATTACCTTTCCTTACTGAGCTATTTTTCCCTGTTGGATCCCTTGGGCTTAGAGCATCTTATTTTCCCAACTAGGGTTGTAGCTTAGCTAGTAATACTAATAACAATACTGTTTCGGTGCTGATAAGGTCTTTTTGCTTGTAGATATTACAAGCTTTTTACTAGCATCACATACAGATATCTTACGCAAATACGAATACCATTTTTATTTGCTATATTTTCACCAGCATACAAATACTACTTATCACCAGCATACATATTATACCCTGTATAGCCTTTTTCATTAGTGTGTAAACAGTATGTCATATCACTATTATGCAAATTATTGCTTTTTCCCAGGCATGCTATTGTCATATTACAATTTGCACGCAATAATGTCTGTTATTTGGCGTTCAACTTTTGTTTCATAAGCAAGATAATAATTTCCTTCCCTTAGTATGCAAAGAATGTCATTTCACTGAAATGCAAAAATATCTTATCATTGATATGCAAAAAAATGTCTTTTCGCTGATATGCAACAATATATATTTTCATTGATGTGCAAAAATATCTTTTCGCTTATATGCAAAAATATCTTTTCACTAACATACAAAAATATATTTTCACTGATTTGCCAAAATATCTTTTCAGTGATACGCAAAAACTATATTTTCGAAGTTTCAAATGTCTTATCTTTGACAAGTAAATGCTATCTTTTCACATAAATACAAATACTGCCTTGTCGTTTACATGCGTATACAGTTTTTATAATACCATGCAAAAAAAAAGAAAAAAAAAAACTTTTCCTTGATATGCGAATATCGTCCTTTTACTGTCAATTAAATAATATACTTTTTTTCATATAAATATCTTCTTATACTGACATAGACATAAAATATTTACTTTTATTAGGAAATAATAAATCTCCACTGGAATTCGAATGCAGCTTTTTCGCTATTTTGCAAAAACTGGCTTTACACTAGAATGAGAACACTGTCCTTTCACTGGATATAAATAATACAATTTCATTAATATGACAGTATTATTCTGTCACTGACATGTACTGTATATACTGTGTTTCCATTATAATACAAATATTGTCTTTTAACAGTCATGCAGATAATACTAATTTCCATTAATATAGAAATAGTCTTTTTTTTCATATTAGTAATACTGTCTTGGTTCTGATACAGTCTTTTTGCTGGTAGATATTACAAGCTTTTTACTGGCATGAAATACAGACATCTTACGCAAATACGAATACCAATTTGATTTACGTGGTAATACTACCCTTTTCCGTCAACGAAATTGCTATTCTTTCACAAACATAAAAATACTACTTATCCGCATACATATTAGACCCTGTATAGCCTTTTCACTAGTGTGTAAGCACTATGTCATATTCACTGTCATGCAAATTATGCTTTTCTCAAGGCATGCTATTGCTACTTTACAACTTGCATGCAATAAAGTCTGTTATGTGGTGTTCAAATATCGCTTCGCTGGCAGGGTAACAATTTCTTTTTCCTGGTATGCAGAGACTGTCTTTATACTGATATGCAAAAATACCTTTTCATTGATATGCAAAAACTATATTTTCGGTGTTCAAAATATCTTATCCTTAACAATTAAACGTTATCTTTTCACATAAAAACAAATACTGTTTTTATACTGCCATGGAAAAAACCTTTTCCTTGATATGCAAAGATCGTCTTTTTACTGTCATGCAAATAATATACTTTTTCTCATATAAATATCTTATACTTAATATATTATATTTACTTTGATTAGGAAATAATACATCAACGGAACTCAAATACAGCCTTTTCACTAATTTGCAAAAACTGGCTTTACACTGGAATGAGAATACGGTCCTTTCACTGGACGTAAATTATATAATTTCATTAATATAACAATACTCTTCTTTCACTGCCATGTATATATTTTGTTTCCATTACAATACAAATATTGTCTTTTAACAGTCCTACAGATAATATTAATTTCCATAACAACAAGAATATTATCTTTTAAGTCACGTAAATAACATTAATTTCCATTAAAATAGAAATAATGTCCTTTAACAGGCATGCGGATATCTTTATGTTGATATATTAATACATAATTTCATTACAATGCAAATACTGTCGTTTTAATGGTTTGGGCATAATTTATTTTCATTAATATGCTAGTATTGTCTTCTCATTAGCACACTCTTAATTTTATTTAAATTCTGGCAAAAACTTTTATTTCCCTGTGATTAAAGTTCTGTCTATTCATTGAAATAGAAAAACCATTTTTAAAATTTTGTTCTATACACTGGCATGCAGATAATGTCATTTCATTGATATGCAATTACTGTCTTTCACTGGCACACAAATAATGTCTTTTCAGTGTCGTGCAAATAATATCTTTTCACATCAATGCCCCCAAACCCCATTCATTCACTTGAGAAAGAATAATCTTTTTTCCCTGACGCATAGGAATACACATAAAAAGTAACAAACATAATTACTATTATTACTATTACTTGCTAGGCTACAACCCTAGTTGGAAAAGCAGAATACTATAAGCCCAGGGGCTCCAACAGGGAAAATAGCCCAGTGAGGAAAGGACACAATGGAAAATAAACTATTTCAAGAAGTGTAACATTAGAATAAATATTTCCTATGTAAACTATAAAACTTTAACAAAACAAGAGGAAGAGAAATCAGATAGAATAGAGTGCCTGAGTGTACCCTCAAGCAAGAGAACTCTAACCCAAGATAGTGGAAGACCATGGTACAGAGGCTATGGCACTACCCAAGACTAGAGAACAATGGTTTGATTTTGGAGTGTCCTCCTAGAAGAGCTGCTCACCATAACTTAAGAGTCTCTTCTACCCTTACCAAGAGGAAAATAGCCTCTGAACAAATACAGTGCAGTAGTTAACCCCTTGAGCGAAGAACTGTTTAGTAATTTCAGTGCTATCAGGTGTATGAGGACAGAGGAAAATCTGTAAAGAATAGGCCGGACTATTCGACGTATGTGTAGGCAAAGAGAAAGAACCGTAACCAGAGAGAAGGATCCAATGTAGTACTGTCTAGCCGGTCAAAGGACCCCATAAATCTCTGGCGGTAGTATTTCAAAGGGCGGCTGGTGCTCTGGCCAACCTACTACCTACAACAATTTTTGCGAATAAAAATAATCGGAAGCGTTTTATAGGAGAAGCCTGACAGCTGGAGCGCGGCCTCAAGCGTTTATGTGATCTCGCCGAGACATAATTAGGCAATAAATACGCAAGAATTTATTCGCTGGAAAAACAAAGCAGGAATAATGGCGGTTCTCAAACATGCGATGAGACAATAATCTCTCTCTCACTCACTGTCCTTCTCTCCACCTATTTATACACGCAAACAAACATCATACATACACACACATACACACACACACACACACACATATATATATATATATATATTCATAAAGTAAACATGTGCGTGCATATATATGCAATACATACAGTATATCTATATACATACATATATATATGTGTGGATATATACATATAAATATATAAATAAATATATATATATACATATATATATATATATATATATATATATATATATATAGATAGATAGATAGATAGATAGATAGATAGATAGATATACACATATACACACATTCAGATCTTTAGGAGAACTTAAGTGGCTAAATTATTTTTGCTATTAGTTAGAAAAAAGTTTCTTATTATTAATATAATTATCATTATTATTATCATTATTATTATTATTAATATTATTATCAAACATTTTCTTCAGACTAATGGAGAGAGAGAGAGAGAGAGAGAGAGAGAGAGAGAGAGAGAGAGAGAGAGAGAGAGAGAGGAGAGAGAGAGAGAGAGAGCAAAACTTCTATCCTAATAAACCACTGACCTTCCTCATACCTATTGTCAAGCCAAACTAATAGAATCCACTGAGAAACACTCCATAACTTTCTCCATCTAAATGCAAATTTCTCTTTATGGTTATATAACTCTCAGGCAATTCGATTGAAAGTGTTAAAGTAGTGCCCCGTTAGTACCCGGCACCCCCTCCCCTGCATTCTCATGCTGCTGATTCTCCTCCTCCTCCTCCTCCCCCACCCCCCTAGGCTCTGGAGCCTGATTGAATACAAACATACTAGAGCAGAAGAATATTTTTTCCTCCCTTAATAAATCCTATTTGGCTTTCAGCTCTCACTCCGAAAGATTGGGGAGTTATCGTGCAAATGTGAGCGTCAGTCTGGCATGGTTTAGTCGTACTCATACATACGTATGTGTGTTATACTGTGTATAAGGCTTTGTGGATGAAATTATACGTACATGCTCGAAAAACAAAAATGATGTATACCTTCTCATATATACAACTTGATGTACACATACTCTTATATTTCCCTATGAACAGAAAGGATTCAGTGAGTATATTTCCGAGTAAGGGCTGGGCTATTGGAGGGATGCATTCAACCATAAAACTCTGGAATGACAAAACATTGTAAATAAGCTTTACAAACACTCACAAATACACAGGTCCTTGCACAACTCAATAAGTAATTCATTATAACCAAATATGCCCTCATATTAAAACAGCAACCATACAGTATAATAATTTTGTAGCGGATTTCGAAAGATACATAATCTGACCAGTTTGATATTATTCTTTACATACCCATAAAAAACACTTTGATACAGAATGATTTTCATATGTTTACGCTAATATTGTGGTTATCTGAATCCCGTTAGAATAATCATACTATTATAAAAGAAAAACTACTTCCAGACACATCAGCACATCACGACAAAATATACCACTGTTTACTTAGTAATAACGAAGATAATAGTCGAGAATGTCGGCAGACAATGTGTCTGAGGATCGAGCAACACAATCTGATTAAACGTCCACCTTATAGAGCGAGTTGAGACGCAAACATCTCTTGCAGTTTTTTGAAGATTCTTCAAAGACCACAGAAAAGAACAAAAGGGTCTTCTTCGTGCTTTCTTTTTTAACATGATTGCTTATTTTACTTCACCCCAACTAAATTTCCATTTTAATTTCTTTTGAGAGGAAGAGATGGGTACTTGATAAAGGATTCAAAGGACTTCAATGTAAATTTCAATTACTGGAAAAAAGGAATTTCTAAAGGCATATACTGTATAGCTAAATGTTACAGTAACAAAAATCGTCAGGTGAGTATACAGTATACCACTCCTCTGCTGCCCTAGGATGTGTCAGTAGTTTAAGATGAAATATATATAAATATATATTATACATTTATGGTCTTACATATTGTACCCCAAGGCCAACACGTACCTAGCTAAGAGTTGTGGACCTCATATAGGGAGAGCGGCTTCCAAGAATTGGAGATTAGCCTCCTCTCATCAGGCCAAAGGCAGTCAATATTCAACTTTTGTGGAATTCTAAGACGTAATCTGAAAGCCACCTACATAGCTAATATCTTCATTGCCACCCCCACCCCCCACCCCCCGCAAAAAGAAATAACAAGACGAGTCCTAGAGTCGTCTAGATGAGTTTTTTTATGATTAATGATTTATTCAAGGAAAGAAAACAGGATGTTCAGGCACGTAGCTAGACAGAGGTAACATTAGGCTACAGTGTGTTCATGAATAGAGAGAATAGAGTACTCAAGTAATGAAAAGCTGAAAAGTGTTTGTCCAAGGATTCTATATTCAAGAATATGTGCGACAAGGATAAAACTTGTGAAACTTGAACAGTTCCTCACATGCTTAAACAATAGGGACTGTAACCCACTGTCCAGAGGATATAGCAGTTCTTTTGGCATCTGTGTTTCTATTTTTCCAAAGATAAACTAGCTAGTTTAGCTTTTCGTCCGATAATATAACTCTTTTTACTGGAGGTGTAGACTCAAATTATAATTTTCCTTTAGTTTCTAATAAAGCTATCCAACTTCTTACCTCCAGAATAGTCTGTTATTTTTCGCAAGTTGGCAAGAAGAGTTTCTTTTTGCACTTATTGGAGAATTGGTAATGTTACTCCATTAGGTAAATGGTTACCACCTAGCTTCGATAACTTCCATATTACCTAAAACTTTTTAATAACTTTCGGCAAAATGTATAAGTAGGTATGCTGAAGGTATTTATCGTCTCTTCCCTAGTTCACTCATTGGCGTTCGCAAAAACTTTAAAACATACGCTACACAATTTCCAGCACTGTACAGAAATCCCTTGACTGTTGATAGGAAGTTCATATGATTGACCTTCATTTTAATGTTGTATTTGATCATGTTAATCATGAAGACATTACAGATGGGAGTAGGTGGGTCTCTTCTCAGCATCATTTTTTATTCTTCAAATAATAGACTGCAGAGAGTAGTTGTTAATGGAACCCATAATTAATATAAGAATGTAATGTCTTGAGTTCCTCTGAGTGGTGTTCTCGACACAGTTCTTTTCATATTATACGTTTATGATATGTGGTTTTGCCTTAAGAAATTGCTCGTTGCATACACAGATAATGCTACTTTCTATGTATTAATTTTATGGCTTGAATGTATGTGATGCTGAATACCACAATGGAAATCTAACAAAAATCAGTGCACGGTGAAAATTATGGGATAAGAAATTGAACACTAACACAACTCAAAGTATGTTTGTAAATATGTTGCGGACAGTGGTTCCTCAGCATTCAGATCCTAATGCAATCTACTAATTAATAAGATCCATCATTATCTTCTATTCTTATCATTTTTATGATAAATGTGTTATTTTCAAATGAATATCATTCAGAAAATAATAACCACCATCGCAATCTAAGGAGTGTTTTTCCTATTATTTATGAAAGAATAATATTTACTCTATAAATTTCACTTAAACGGCACGCAGTAATAGAATCTCTTATTATGTTTACCATTATCCTATAAACACGTTGCCCAAATTCGGGTCCTAGGCAGTAAAGGTACGTGGAGAAGGTGGCATGTGCTGATTGGGGAGGGGGCTGGGGGCTGGGTCACCGAAAACGTTCCCTTGATGCGGCACTTAGACATGTAAGGGCCTTGGATATATACAGGTATACAGTATATACAAATACACACACAAACACACACACACGTGTATATATATATATATATATATATATATATATGTATATATGTATATACGTATATATATGTATATACAGATATATATATATATATATATATATATATATATATATATATATATATATATATATATATATATATACAGTATATATATCGTTAAATATCGACAAATAAATTGAAATAAGATGATACTTCGTAGATGTATCATTATCAAATTAAGATATGAATTTCACATTTCACGACAGTCAGTCTCTGAGGTCTTCACCCGGTTTACCAAATTATAGTTATTCCGCCAAATGCTTAATAACAAGATATGTTTATGAAACATCTATTCAACATTTAACTTCTATGACCCTGACCTCTCTTTTTCTCTGCAAGCCCAATAGGAAATCAATCTCGCTTAGCTCGAAGGTTATGCCAAGGTCAAATTCTTATTCAATATTTGACCTCTATATAAGATCTTTGAATCAAAGTCTTTATTCTGAACGTTTTTAAAATAAATGATTATGATGTTTAGGCATTAAGATCAAGCGTAGGAAGCTATCTCGCTTATTCGGATCCTTTTTTTATGTACACATACCTTAAGTTATTTAAGGAGTTATAGAAATTTAGAAATATTCAACCTAATGGGACAGACAGCCTTACAAAGAGGCTGTCAATCGTATCTATAACTAGATGCATTCGTAAAGTAAAAAATGATAACGTCTCGGAATATGGCTTGTCTACTCGTGAATATATTTATCTAAATCCGTATTTCTGGCGAGTGAATGAAAAATGATGGTTAGAGCAGCACTAGAATTATAATATTTGAATGTAAAAGAATTAGTTGAGGTCCTCTTATAAAAAAAAGCTAACAAACTTAAAATGCAGGAATTACTGGATGCCAAAAAAATATTATTATTACACTGATAACCTGTCTCCTCTCTCTCTCTCTCTCTCTCTCTCTCTCTCTCTCTCTCTCTCTCTCTCTCTCTCTCTCTCTCGGTGCATTTTCATCATTATTTCTCTCTTTCTATTTGCATTTTCTCCCAATAAGTACCCGTCCATGTTGTCGATAACTGCCTTAGTTTGGCTACGAAGGTGGCCATATGGTGAGTTTGAAGAAAGGGTATGGTCCATCGCAAGAGTGTGCTTGTGTCACTTAGTGTGTAGCAGCAATGTCTAGCATACAAGCGTGGGAGGGCCCTCACTCATATGACACATTTAGGATGGGGGGAAACCTTTATACAGAAAACACGCCTTGGATTTTATCTCAATGGTTGTGTTAAACAAAAGTTAGAATAATTTTGGATACATTTTTCTGAAATATACCAATTTACAGAGAGAGAGAGAGAGAGAGAGAGAGAGAGAGAGAGAGAGAGAGAGAGAGAGAGAGAGAGAGAGAGAGAGAGAGAGGGTGGAGCGCGGTTGGAGAAAGACAGCAAACAGGTTATCTGTGGAGATATTGCACCGATTGAGGAATCATTTAAAGCCAGGTGCCCTCCCAAAACGGCCGGTTTCCGCTGTATTAAGTGTAGACACAGTGCACAGAGTCCTACACAGGAACTTGTAATAGGCACTTGAGCCAAATGATAAACCAAGATGAAACGAGTTGACAGTTAACATTCTGGAACGATTCTATGATGATAAAACGTTTCTCAGCTGACTTTGTTATAGTGATGATGCATGATCAAGTTCCTAGATCAAAACTTTCCAGGACGGTGAATTGGAATGGATGGGCCAATTCCATGGCTATCTTGTTCACCAGACATCACTCACCTAGACTATTTTATGGGGTTACGTTAGAGATATCGTGCATCGAACAAAGATACAGGACATAGCTGATCTTAAGCAAAAGATCATTGATGCCATAATTGTCTGTTCATTTGCTTTTGTAACATATTACATAAATTTTAAAAAGACTTTATGGACCCCCTTTATATATATGTATGTATGTATGTATATATATATATATATGTATATATATATACATATATGTATATATATACATATATGTGTATACAGTATATATATATATATATATATATATATATATATATATATATATATATATATATATATATATATATATATATGGGAACTAGGAGTGTTGGTGAAAGTTGAAAATGACAGAAAAAGGAAACCTGATTGATTGCAATAATCACAGAGGCATCACACTTACGTCAGTTGTCATGAAAATGCAAAGCATGCTTATTTTAGAGAGACTAGGGAGAAAGACTGATGAAAAGCTGAGAGATGAACGAGCAGGATTTAGAAAATGTAGAAGTTGTGCTGACCAAAATTTCATTTTAAGACATCTTGAGCAGCAATGTGTAGAATATAAAAATCACCTTTGCATGGTATTTGTGGACTATGGAAAAGCCTTATATAGTGTGCACCGGCCAATTTTGTGGAGAGTCCTACGTTATTATCGAGCTCTTCTTAAATAGGCAAATTTGATCCAGTCTGTTCATGGGTTTAGCAAGTGCAAAGTTAATGTTAGTGGAGCCCTATCAAAATGAATTTCCAGTGAACAGTGGAGTACTCCAAGGGAATATGTTGTCATCTATGTTGTTTATCCTCCTCAAAAATTCTGTAATGCATAGATCCGTTGGGGATGGTGAAGAAGGATTGGACTGGAATGGTAATAGGAAATTAAGTGACCTAGAATATATAGATGACGCTGTCCTTATTAGCAGAACATTAAAGGATTTGCAATGCATGCTTACCAGGTTGCATAAAATATCATACTAGGTTGGGCTTAATATAACTAGAAGAAAGACAGAGATGATGAGAGCGGGATAAGCAATGGAAGATGAAATATCATTAGAAGGAGAAAGGATTAATGAGGCAGAATCATTTAAATGTTTATGAACTATGATATCTAATATAGGGTCTTTAGAACTGGAGTTTAATGA
>NC_090728.1:37860653-37875653 GCF_036898095.1 Palaemon carinicauda
ACATTTAAATGTTCGGTCATCAAAATTTATGTTTTAAGACATTATTCTTAATGCCTGAGTGTATTCATAGATGCAGGAGAATTTATTTGCATTTTATGAACATTTTCTGACTTAAAATTCAGCTAAAATCCCGTGTTTAGTACTAAGATAATTCTTACTGACTTTTATTGCGATAGGATGTTCCAAGAACTGTCTCCAGTGAGTTATTTTTTTTTCCACTTTAATTTCGAATATTAGTACCTCAGTGGTCGAGTATAGCTAAGATGTATAGCCATTTTGGTGATAGTGTGTTTATACTTGCTTTATATATCGCAAGTAACCTCAATGTTCAATATTACCATCTTGGACTTTTAAAAGAACTTATTCTCTACAGTCACAAGATTGAAATTATCATTATTACCATCAGTATCACAGGTTTTAAAAGCAGGTCTCTCATGAGTGGCATAAGAAAAGCAGACCTAAAAAATATTCCACATTCAGTGTCTTCCTATTATTATTATTATTATTATTATTATTATTATTATTATTATTATTACTTATTAATTATTATTATCATTACTATTTAGCCAAGCTGAAACCCCAGATAAAAAAAAAGCAGATTTATGAAAATACAGTTATTCATAAAAAAAATCCGTAATCCGATGACGACTGGAACAAAATACAAATAAAACGTTTCGTATTGAACCTCCAGTTAAGTAAACCAACGGTTCTAAATAATAGTTCTAATGTAGTAATCAGTGGTTGACGGTAGGTCAGAAGCTAAGAAGTTCTGAAAGCAAAGGATACCAGGAAACCGGTGACTGCCAGTGACTGATTAATAAATAATTGCCTAAAAGTACTCCAGTTAATAAAATCAATAACTTTCTCAAATATAAGACGAAAATTTTTTTTTCGACCTAAAATGTTAAAATTCTACATTACCCTTATTCGTAGATGCTTTATGTGGCTGGCATCGGTAGCTGTCGATTCGATATATATATATATATATATATATATATATATATATATATATATATATATATATATATATATTGTGACGGGCCGAGAGAGGAGTTGTGAAATCAAAGGCAGATTGGAAACGACTGAGTTATATTGTTGTGGAACACTCTCCTTATATACAAAACCTCAAGGCAACAGGACATGACAAGTTCACAAGACAGACAATATCACAGAGGAAAAACCAGACAGGAATTTTCATGTTCGTTTTAGTGCGAGGGAGGAGCGAAGATACAAGCATAATATATACAAAAGGAATTATGTACAATTGTGTGAAACACGGTTGGTACATGGCTCCCCCCCTAAAAATGACATACTGTACATGTTAAATAGGGCGCCCTGATCTAGAGAGGCGAACTGTAGGCGGGTCATCTGGCAGAAGATAAGCAGGTTTTAGACGATCAATGGAGACCCAGTCTTCTTTGCCCCGAATGTTTAGGAGGAATGCTTTCGGACTGCGTCGGATCACAAGGAAAGGTCCCGTGTAAGGGGGCGTTAACGGTGGCTTGCTGGTGTCGTTGCGCAGGAAGACGTGCGTTGCAGAGTGCAAGTCCGTTGGTATGTGATGCTTCGCTGGGGCTTATAAGTCTGGCGGCACGGAGTAAATTTTCCCACGACGTGACTTATGCGCTGGAGATCGTAGGAGGAGGTTGTAGAAGGAAAAAACTCGGTAGGGACGACCAACGGGTCGCCATACACCATTTCAGCTGCCGAGACGTCGAGGGCGTCTTTAGGAGTGGTCCTTAGTCCAAGGAGGACCCAGGGAAGCTAAGTAAACCAGTTGCAATCCTTGCAGCGGGACATCAAAGCTGCTTTGAGGGTGCGATGAAAACGTTCAACCATTCCATTGGCAGCGGGGTTGTAGGCCGTTGTCTGATGTAGGGTGATGCCCAGGAGATTCGCTAATGACGTCCATAATTGAGAGGTGAAAGTGGTTCCCCTGTCAGAAGTAATATGCTCAGGGATACCGAATCTTGAAATCCATCCAGAGAGTAAGGCAGATGTACATGAGGCGGACGTTGCAGTTTCCATGGGAATGGCTTCAGGCCAACGAGTGGAGCGGTCGATGACGGTAAACAGGTAACAATGTCCTTGTGATGTGGGTAGGGGGCCTACAACGTCGACGTGAATGTGTGCGAAACGACGCTGAGGTTGAGGAAAGGTGCCCACTCCTGAATCCGTGTGTCGATGTACTTTGGAAGTTTGGCAAGAAGTACAGGCACGGACCCAATCCTTAGCATCCTTAGAAATGCCGTGCCAAATGAACTTTGCCTTCAGCAGCTGTGCAGTAGAACGGCACGAGGGATGTGAAAGCCCGTGGATGAAATCAAACACCTGTCGGCGCATGGGAGCAGGAATCCAAGGTCGCGGTCTAACAGTACTGACGTCACAGAGGAGGGTGGTGTTGGAGTTTTCGAGGGGAAAATCCTCCCAACGGAGGGACGTGCAGGATGTCCTACAAGCTTGATACTCTGGATCCTGTCGTTGGGCTTCAGCCAGGGCGTTGTAGTCCAATCCCGGTTGAACGGCAGCCAACGTGTTTCTTGACAGGGCATCGGCAACGGGATTCATTTTCCCAGGGACGTATTGGAGGGTGCAATTGTATTCAGCCACGGCAGAGAGATGTCGGCGTTGACGGGCGGACCAGGCGTCAGACAGTCGAGTGAAGGCGTGCACCAGAGGCATGTGGTCTGTGCGAATGACGAAGGGCGTACCTTCTAAGAAATGGCGAAAGTGACGGACAGCCAAGTGCACCGCCAGCAATTTGCAATCGAAGGTAGAATAACCCGATTCTGCCTTGGACAGTTTTCTGCTGAAGAAGGCCAATGGGCGGGGCGAGCCTTTGACCACCTGCTCGAGTACTGCACCAATAGCGACGTCGCTGGCATCGGTGGAGAGAAGGAGAGGGGCGTGTGGGATAGGAAAAGTGAGAGCCGCAGCAGTTGATAGGGCCTTCTTTGCATTGCAGAAGGCTGCTTCTTGAAGGGGACCCCACTTCAGGTCCTTTGGCTTGCCCTTGAGGGAGGCGTAGAGGGGAGCAAGAGTGGCGGCAATGGCTGGCAGAAAACGATGATAATAGTTGATCATGCCCAAGAATTCCTGCAGAGCTTTGACGGTTGAGGGCGTGGGGAAATTCTGAACGGCTGCTACCTTCTCAGGGAGGGGATGGACTCCTTCAGGAGTGATACGGTGCCCTAAGAACGACACTTCGTTGGCGCCAAAGGTACACTTGTCATACCGGACTACAAGGCCGTTTTATTGCAGGCGGTCGAGCACGATGCGCAGGTGACGGAGGTGTTCCTCTTTTGAGGAGGAGAACACAAGTATGTCGTCCACATAACATACACAGAAAGGGAGGTCCCCTAAGATGCCATCCATGAGACGTTGAAACGTTGCCCCAGCATTATGAAGGCCAAAACAGGAGTAATTGAAGGTGTATGTGCCAAACGGAGTGGTGATGGCAGTCTTGGGGTTGTCTTCTGGGTTCATAGGCACCTGATAATACCCCTTCAGGAGGTCGAGCGTTGAGAAAACCTTTGCTTTGTGCAGGTAGGAGGTTACATCGGCAATGTTTGGGAGGGGTTAGTGATCCGGTTCTGTTTGCATGTTCAGGCGCCTGTAATCCCCGCACGGACGGAGGGAGCCGTTTTTCTTCAGAACGATGTGTAAGGGTGACGACCATGGGCTGGAGGCCTTATGGCAAAGGCCCATTTTCTCCATTTCGGCGAACGTCTGTTTGGCGGCTGCCAATCGTTCCGGTGCCAGACGTCTGAATTTTGCGAAGACTGGGGGTCCCGTCGTCTTGATATGGTGATAAATACCGTGCTTGGCAGGAACCGTGGGCGTTTGGCGAAGTTCTGGACGGAAAACTTCCGGGTACGACGTGAGAAGGTGGGCGTAGGCATCCGTGGGTGCGCTGATGTGGAGAGCGAGGTTAGAGGGGGCGGGTTGAAGAGGTGTCGACAAGTACGAGTCTGCGTTGACCAATCGTCGGTGGGCGACATCGACCAGAAGGTGGAAATGAGAGAGGAAATCCGCACCGAGGATTGGCATTGTGACGTCAGCAACGAGAAACTTCCAATTGAATTTACCGTTTCCGAACGATAATGTGAGGCTCTCGTAACCGTAGGTGGGTATCGCAGATCCGTTGGCAGCTACCAAGCGGACGTCGGCAGATGTAGACAGACTACGTTGTGTCTTGAAGAGTTTCCTTGGCAAAAGAGAACGACAAGCACCCGTGTCTACCAAAAATCGCACGCCCGTTCCTGCATCCTGTAAAAAGAAAAGATTAGAAACATGGGAGGCCACCGCCACAAGCGATGGCCTACTTACAAGTTTTTTGGCCACTGACAATCTGTGGCACATCTCTTTGCGGTTGCCCCGAAGCTGAAGTGGTAGTAGCAAAACTGCGGCGGATGGGAGGTAGTAAGTGGCTGTAGAAGTCGTTCGTTGGGGCGCGAGCGATTGGTGGGTGGTGGGCGGCTTTGGCACGTCACGGGGTAGGCGTGTATGTCCTACGGCATTCATGTCAGCTTCGGTTGACGTTGAATAGGCATCCTCGTCGTCAGGGGTAGAGGCGTTGATGGAGGTCTTGAAGTGGCTGTCCATAAGGTCGTCGGGTTTGGTCATCAAGTCCTTTATGGGTAAACTATCGATATCGGGTATGGCAGCGCGCACAGGTTCAGGTAAACGGCGTATCCAAAGGGCACGGAGTAGGTTCACCTCACGAGGAGAGCCGTCTGCGGCAGGTTGAAGGCGAGCGATACTGGTCATTTCCCTGAGGGCAAGCGAAGCCCTTTGGTCCCCCAACAGTTGTTGCGAGAGCTGAAAAAGCTTTGCTATACGGGCGGCTGGCGACGGCGAGTACTGCTGCAGAAGGTATGATTTGAGGTCGTCATACGCTATTGGGGTGTCTCCTTGTTCACAAAGCCACTCGGATATTTCTGGGAAGGTGTCCTCGGGTATTGCCGCGAGAACATAATCCGCTTTGGTGGTTGAGCGAATCACGCCCCTGATACGAAACTGGACTTCTGCGCGCTGAAACCAAGCAAACGCCTCTCCGCTGGCAAACGATGAAAGTTTGAATGGAGCGGCCGCAGCACCAACTGCCGTAGAGTCCGCCATAGTACCAACGATGAAGGGGCGAGGGGGTGGGGGTGGAAGGCGGTGGGAGCGAGTCGACTTCCGGGGTCACCAATGTGACGGGCCGAGAGAGGAGTTGTGAAATCAAAGGCGGATTGGAAACGACTGAGTTATATTGTTGTGGAACACTCTCCTTATATACAAAACCTCAAGGCAACAGGACATGACAAGTTCACAAGACAGACAATATCACAGAGGAAAAACCAGACAGGAATTTTCATGTTCGTTTTAGTGCGAGGTAGGAGCGAAGATACAAGCATAATATATACAAAAGGAATTATGTACAATTGTGTGAAACACGGTTGGTACGATATAAATATATACATACATACATATATATATATATATATATATATATATATATATATATATATATATAGTTTGTATGTACATATACATATATTCATGTATGTCATATATATACATACATGTATAAGTATACAATGTAAATATGCGTAAAAATATATATTTATCAATCTATATAATATACATACACGTACACACACACGTGTATATATATATATATATATATATATATATATATATATATATATATATATATATATATATATATATATATATATATATAGTGTGTAAGGAATGCTATTCTTTATGATAATGTAATAATAGTATGGTTTTTTAAAGTATCTATATGTGGTATTTCTCTCATATATGACAAAATCCAAAATGGACATTCATTAGAAGAGAGAATCTATTTTTATTCCTCTTTGTGTTTTGGTAGCTTACCTTAATCAATAATCGATTGAATTCATTGCTGCAAAATTCGCGGTGAATTTACTTTTCGAAAAAATATAAACAAGTATTAAAAATACACCCCCTGACACCAAAATTCAAGATGAGTGAAGTTATACATAAAGATATATACGTATATCTTTTAAAGTTTTCACAAATGAAAAGTAATCTTGGTATGCAACAACTACACAAATAAAAACTTACTTCTTGATTCCAGGAAGAAGGAGCTGAGAAGCGTGTTTGCAAGTGTCCACGCACTGACGCCTCACCTTCCGTATCCTCTCTCTCAGTTCAGGTCCGTCTCTGCTCTGCCCCACGCAGATCAGCAGATCCCGGAATAACGCTACTTGCGAGTTGATCTCCACCACCAACTGGAACACAGAAACGGAAGAAATATAGTGATTTGCATTCTATTGTTGATATATATATATATATATATATATATATATATATATATATATATATATTTACACACATATATATACATATATATACATAGATATGTATATACATATATATATATATATATTTATATATATATATATATATATATATATATATATATATATACACACACACACACACACACATATATATATATATATATATATATATATATATATATATATGTATATATATAATGTCTAACAACTGTAGAACAATTGGAAACACCCTTTTGCTTTCCTATATAAACCGTCACTCTCCACTGTATTATTCATTTTAACTTTACATCCTGAAGAGGGCCAATGTTTATTGGCCGAAATATAGTAATTTATTTATATTTCCTGTGTTTCTTTTATGGGCCTTTCTGAAAACACACACACACACACACACACACACACACACACACACACACACACACACACACATATATATATATATATATATATATATATATATATATATATATATATATATATACACACAAATATAACTATTGCACACATGAATCTTAAATTCTAAAACAAACATTTAAACGTTTACTAGCTATTTACCAAGGCACTTCCCCCCATTATGGGGGTAGTCGACATAAAAAACGGGAACAAAAGGGAACCTTTCCTCTCTCCGCTCCTCCCAGCCTGACGAGGGATTCAGCCGAGTTTGACTGGTACTGCCAGGTTACCACAGCCCACTTTCCCCGTTACCCATCACAATAAAGCTTCACAAAGTGAATCCCCTACTACTGCTACCTCCACGGCCACCAAGGGGACTGGAGGAAGCAGCAGGGCCTACCAGAATTGAGTCATAATCGCTTGCCATTCATTCCTATTTATAGCATGCTCTCTTGTCTTTCTCACATCTATCCTCCTATCACCCAGGGCTTTCTTCACTCCATTCATCCACCCAAACCTTAGCCTTCCTCTTGTACTTCTCCCATCAACTCTTGCATTCATCACCTTTAGCAGACAAGCCACTGTCCATTCTCTCAACATGGCCAAACCACCTCAACACATTCATATCCACACTAGCTGCTAAATCATTTCTTACATCCGTTCTCACCCTCACCACTTCGTTCCTAACCCTATCTAAACGAGATACACCAGCCATACTCCTCAGACACTTCATTTCAAACATTCAATTTCTGTCTCTCAGTCACTTTCATTCCCCACAACTCCGATCCATACATCGCAGTTGGTACAATCACTTTCTCATACAGAACTCTCTTTACATTCATGCCTAACCCTCTATTCTTTACCACCTCTTTCACTGCTCCCAAAACTTTGCATCCTTCATTCACTCTCTGATGTACATCTGCTTCCGCTCCACCATTTGGTGGAACAACAGACCCCAAGTACTTAAACTGATCTACTTCCTCAGTTAACTCTCCATTCAATATGACATTCAACCTCAAACCACCCTCCCTTCTCGTGCATCTCATAACCTTACTCTTACCCACATTAACTCTCAACTTCCTTCTCTGTCACTAATCGACCAAGCTTCTCTTCCGATTCTACAACCAGTACAGTATCATCCGCAAACAACAATTGATTTACCTCCCATTCATGATCACTCTCGTCTATCAGTTTTAGTCTTTGACCGATCACTCGAGCATTCACCTCTCTCACCACTCTATCAACATACAAATTTAACAACCATAGCGACATCACATATCACAGTCTCAGCCCCACTCTCACTGGGAACCACTCACTCACTTCATTTCCTATCCTAACACATGCTTTACTACCTTCGTAGAAACTCTTCACAGCTTGCAACAACCTTCCACCAATTCCATATGACCTCATCAAATTCCACATCGCTTTCCTACCAACTCTATCATATGTATTCTCCAGATCCATAAACGCAACATACACCTCCTTGCCTTTAGCTAAACATTTCTCTCATATCTGCTTAACTGTAAAAATCTGACTCATACATCCCCTACCTCTTCTAAAACCACTCTGTACTTCTAAGATTGCATTACCTGTTTTATACTTAATCCTATTAATTAGTACTCTACCATACACTTTTCCAACTACACTCAACAATCTAACACCCCTTGAATTACAACACTCATGCACATCTCCCTTACCTTTATATAGTGGTATAATACAGGCATACACCCAGTCTACTGGTACCATTGACAACATAAAACATATATTAAACAATCTCACCAACCATTCAAGTAAAGTTACAACCCTTTCCTTTAACATCTCAGTCTTCACACCATCCATATCAGGTGCTTTTACACGTTTTAAACGTTTACATAATATGTATATACTGTATATTCATATACAGATGTGTTTATATGTAAATATAATACACACGGACACACACACGTATGTATATATATATATATATATATATATATATATATATATATATATGTATATATATATACAGTATATATATACATATATATACATATATCCATATATATATGTATATATATAGATATGTATGTATATATGTATATATATATATATACATACATATCTATCTATATATACATACATATCTATCTATCTATATATATATATATATATATATATATATATATATATATATATATATATATATATATACATACATAATTAAAGAGCCATGGAAAGGAAAGAAAATTGATGGGAATAACACTAAAAGACAAAAAGAGCAACATGGATAGGAGAGCAAACTAAAGTAGAAGATATTCTAAAATGTAGGAAAATGAAATGGACATAGGCAGGATATGTAATGAGAATGACAAACAAAAGTTGGACATTAAGAATAACAGAATGAGTCTATAGAGATTGCAGAAGAAGCAGGGGAAGGAAGAGAAGACGATGGATTGACAAACTCAGAAAATATGCGGGTGTCGACTGAGAGAGAGAGAGAGAGAGAGAGAGAGAGAGAGAGAGAGAGAGAGAGAGAGAGAGAGAGAGAGAGAGAGAGAGAGAATGTTTCGTTTCGATTTCATTTTATTTCTTTGAATTTCCTCTGAAATTCATTCAGCATTCTCATGGGCAAGTGAGGGAAAGACCTGAATGTTTACAGCTATTAACCATTATTGGGTACGCAAAACATGTTTACAGACTACAGGTATAGTTGGTTATAAGTCACCTATTTTGTTAACTAGCCGGTGGGACCAGAGAATACTCTTTACCTCACGGTCTAGGTATACCAAAGTCCTTTGGGTATACCGTGGCTTACGCATGGTCGTGGTATATACCTATAATGAGGGTGGTATTTCTGACATTTACAGCTGACTAAACGAAAACAGTTTAGTGATAATCTGAAAGATTTTATTTTGTCCTATTCACTGTCAAGATACCTGGACCGTGGTTATACTCAAGGTCTACAGAATACATTCTATAGACCTTTTTTGTATTATTCATCTTGCGTCAAATGTATAATCTCAAGGAAGGTAGAATATTTTAAGTTATCTCCCAAGAAAGTTTTTTCTGTACGGTTATGTGGAGGCCTTCCTTTTTATCGTTGTTGTTTTGGATGCTTGATATGTCACTGTTATTTGCCTCTCCAAAGGTTCCTCTGAATTGAGGTTGGTTATTTATTGATAGGATTAGGAGTCCTAATAGGATTCCTGCAGATCAATATGAAGATGCTGAAATAAATAATAAGGGGCCTGGTGTGGACCAGTGGACTTGTCATAAGACTTATGACACCCATGCCAGTGTATGCATGAGGTTGTGCTTATAGCTTCATTTTGAATATCAACCGCAGAAGCATTAATAATAATAATAAGAAGAAGAAGAAGAAGAAGAAGAAGAAGAAGAAGAAGAAGAAGAAGAAGAAGAAGAAGAAGAAAAAGTAGAAGTAAACCATTTATTTTGACTGAAATTTCAAACTCCAGGCAACGAATTTGCAAAACTCTGGGTGTTGTAAGTTAAGTTTTTGTTTTACAAGTTCAGAAAGTCAATCATGAAAATCAATTATCTGAAATGCCCCAACTTGAGAGTTCTTTTAGGTTTACGACTCGAATAGTTAGAAGAGTAATAGTGACTCAAGGTGGTAGTTATACGAAAAAAAAAAAAAAATCAAAATATCAAATAATACGTATGGCTTACAGAAATATATTATCATTACAAATCTAAATAGTATATACAATAACTAAAATATATTACTTAGTGCATATAAAGTGGTATAAGGCAGTAGTTTCATTTAACATATAACATAATCACGCAAGTTACATCTTAATGCAAACTCAGCTTTGAATTGCACTGGTCTTAGACAGTTATTAACACTTCATTTCTCTAAAGCAATTCAAACAAAATGGCACTGGTCTTAGAGAGTTATTAACACTTCATTTCGCTAAAGCAATTCAAGCAAAATGGCACGGGTCTTAGCGAGTTATTAACACTTCATTTCTCTAGAGCAATTCAAGCAAAATGGCACTAGTCTTAGACAGTTATTAACACTTCATTTCATTATAGCAATTCAAACAAAATTGCACTAGTCTTAGACAGTTATTAACACTTCATTTCGCTAAAGCAATTCAAACAAAATTGCACTAGTCTCAGACAGTTATTAACACTTCATTTCGATACAGCAATTCAAAAAAAATTGCACTAGTCTCAGACAGTTATGTTAATAACACTTAATTTCGATAAAGCAATTCAAACAAAATTGCACTAGTCTCAGACAGTTATTAACACTTCATTTCGATAAAGCAATTCAAACAAAATTGCACTAGTCTTAGACAGTTACTAACGCTTCATTTCATTGTAGCAATTCAAATACAAACAAATATAAATACCACAGAGATCAGAGATGTCAAAGGGAACAGAGGTATCAGAGCCAAAGGGAAACTTGACTTTAATTTTATCTGGTTTCCAGACGACTGGTGGAGCTGAGTTTCCAGGGAGATGTGTCCTCTGTTATGCAAAAATAACCATTATATATCCACCTAGTAACGTATTTACGGCTGCGTCACATGGCAAAAAAAAAAAAAAAAAAAAAAAAAAAAAAAAAAAAAAACTTTGGCCCGAATATACTCGTAAGGATTTTGGTAATGAAATGAACTTCGAGTTTACGTAATATCATAAGATATTACTAAGATTATTCCTATCCACCTGCTAAAAAGAAATAAAAAACTTTGATGAAGAAACCCAATTTCTCGTATCCTGGATTCTATTCGTTTTGGACCCTTCGAGATTTCCTATATCGCATTAGAATTTTCTTCCAGCACCGCAATAAAAATACACAGCATTAGATTATAATACGTCGTAGTACATTCACTAAAAATCCCCCTTCATTTACATACTTGATATATACGCATGTATGACTCTAAGCAATAACATACCAATAACATAATGATTATGATAATAAATATAAATATTGCTATTACTACTCATATCACAGTAATTATTTCAAAGCTCTTAAGAAATGTGTAATAATCCTTATCTCAAGAGATTTTAAAATTATCATCATTATGGAAAAATAAAAAATGATAGATTATGGTTTAAAAACTTAGGTCCACTGCAAAGTCATCCAGGTATTGAGCAAATGAATTTACATCCCGTTGCTGTTGCATAACTCAACGAACTAAAAATTAACATTCAAATTGCTGCTGATTTTCGTCGTCATCAAACTCAAATTTTGCAGTTTCTATAGTTTTTAATCTGTTATGCAAGTCTTTCATTATGATGATTATAATGACTATGAAACTACTACTACAATTACCAATCGTGCTTTAACTTATGTAATATCAATACAAATTATTACATTAATTATATTACTATTACCACTGCTATAGCAAAAATTAATCAGAACTATATTATTATTATTATTATTATTATTATTATTATTATTATTATTATTATTATTATTAGCTAAACTACAACCCCAGTTAGAAAAGCAGGATGCTATAAACACTAGAGTTCCATCAGGGAAAAATTAGCCCAGTGAGGAATGGAAATAAGGAAATAAAATTATAACAGAAGTAATGAACAATTAAAAAATGAAATATTACAGAGCAGTCACAACACTAAAACTGGGCTAACAAGGAAAATATTTATGAAAATGAAGTTTGTATTGCTTTTATTACATACACACGTTTATAACTACACACCTGACAGTGAAATATCGAGAGCTAATAACTGATTACGTACTACACTGAGTTCATAGTCATTAAAGACTATTAGTCGTCAACTAAGCGTGAAATAGGCTGACACAGGAGGGGATGCGAACGGTGATGGATTAGTACCAAGTGGCTGCTGTACAAAAATACACGGAAATTTAGTTTATTTTCATTTATTTGGATATAGGATTCGATGGGTCGTGTGTTTCTGAGAGTGAGAGAGAGAGAGAGAGAGAGAGAGAGAGAGAGAGAGAGAGAGAGAGAGAGAGAGAGAGAGAGAGAGAGAGAGAAGGAAAATAAGTACGAAGTAAAATTAAATGCATCTGTGATGGCAAATAGATAGATATTGGAATAATAGTTTTAAGATAACCATTATAAAGATGATTCTTAACAAGGAAATCTCCAATAAACCAGAATTAACAGTAATGACTACCTACCTATCTATCTATCTATATATATATATATATATATATATATATATATATATATATATATATATATATATATATACAGTATATATATATATATATATATATATATATATATATATATATATATGTATGTATATACAGTATATATATATATATATATATATATATATATATATATATATATATATATATATATCGACCAATCAAGCTATCTAGATCTTTTTTCCCATCATCAAAGGTAAAACCTGAAAATTAACGCCAACTAACAAACATTTATCAGTTAAATCAGCAAAATTCAATTTATGAGACAAGAATCATAAATACTACCTTGATATTAGATGAATTATAATAGCACTAAGGCAAAAAATACAGATACGGTATTATTATTATTATTATTATTATTATTATTATTATTATTAGCCAAGCTACAACCCTAGTTGGAAAAGCAAGATGCTATAAGCCCAAGGGCTCCAATAGGGAAAAATAGCTCAGTGAGGAAAGGAAATAAGGAAATAAATAAATTATGAGAATAAATTAACAATAAATCATTCTAAAAAAAGTAACAACGTCAAAACAGATATGTCCTATATAAACTATTAACAACGTCAAAAACAGATATGTCATATACAAACTATTAACAACGTCAAAAACAGATATGTCATATATAAACTATAAAAAAGACTCATGTCTGCCTGGTCAACATGAAAACATTTGCTCCAACTGTGAACTTTTGAAGTTCTACTGATTCAACTACCCGATTAGGAAGATCATTCCACAACTTGGTAACAGCTGGAATAAAACTTCTAGAGTACTGTGTAGTATTGAGCCTCGTGATGGAGAAGGCCTGGATATTAGAATTAACTGCCTGCCTAGTATTAACAACTGGATAGAATTGTCCAGGGAGATCTGAATGTAAAGGATGGTCAGAGTTATGAAAAATCTTATGCAACAAGCATAATGAACTAATTGAACGACGGTGCCAAAGATTAATATCTAGACCAGGAATAAGAAATTTAATTGACCGTAAGTTTCTGTCCAACAAATTAAGATGAGAATCAGCAGCTGAAGACCAGACAGGAGAACAATACTCAAAACAAGGTAGAATGAAAGAATTAAAACACTTCTTCAGAATAGATTGATCACCGAAAATCTTGAAAGACTTTCTCAATAAGCCTATTTTTTGTGCAATTGAAGAAGACACAGACCTTATATGTTTCTCAAAAGTAAATTTACTGTCGAGAATCACACCTAAAATTTTGAAAGAGTCATACGTATTTAAAGAAACATTATCAATACTGAGATCCGGATGTTGAGGAGCCACCGTCCTTGACCTACTTACAATCATACTTTGAGTTTTGTTAGGATTCAACTTCATACCCCATAATTTGCACCAATCAATCAATGTAAATATCACCCACGAATGGCATATAATACCGAATTCTATCTTGGGAATATATATCCATTTGGAATTCATTTTATGGTAACAGCTTCTGGCCGGGTAGAGATTTGAACCCCTACCTATTCGGCCGGAAACCATACCAACTGAGCCATCTAGTCCTCGCAGGCATGGTTTCCGGCCGAATAGGTAGGGGTTCGAATCTCTACCCGGCCAGAAGCTGTTACTATAAGAATGAATTCCAAGTGGATATATATTCCCAAGATAGAATTCGGTATTAAATGCCCTTCGTGGGTGATATATATATATATATTATATATATACATATATATATACATATACATATATTCATATATATATATATATATATATATATATATATATATATATATATATATATATATATATATATATATATATGTGTGTGTGTGTGTGTGTGTTAGAAATAATCTCTCGAGATGAGGATTATGAAGTACACGTCTTCAGAGCTTAAAATAATTAATGATGTAGTAACAGTAGTCTACAGTAATAGTACTATTTATATTCATTAGAATTATCAGTATAAGTTATTGTTCATGCAATTGCTCGTGGTTCATGCAATTGCTCGTGGTCATATATACATATCTATGAAGTATGTAAGTGAAAGGGGATATTTTATTAATATTCTATGACGCATAAAAGTCTAACATGATGTATTTTTAATACGGTGCTGGAACTAATTGAACGACGGTGCCAGAGATTAATATCTAGATCAGGAATAAGAAATT
>NC_090728.1:37878153-37893153 GCF_036898095.1 Palaemon carinicauda
CAGTTTTTTTATCGACGTGGTGGGACAAGTAACCAACATCGAGTGGATATGATCGTGTGGATAAATAAGTGAACTGAGATTTACAAATTAAAGCTTTTCCGAAAAAAGAAGTGTTTTTTTTTTCTTTGAACTGTAGAAGTGTTGCCAAATTGTATCTTTTGTGTCGGTACGGGCCACATGGGAGTGAAACCACGTGTGACGGTCTCAACCCCGTGGGAAATACGAACAAAGGCAAAGGAATGTGGCTTCCCTGGTGGGGTAAATGGCCTTAACAAACGGACAAGTAAAAAAAAAAGAGAAAAAAAATCAGTTTGGATTCAAAGGGGGTTTCTGACAAGAGAATCATAGTGATTTGAATAGAAGTGTCATATTCTAATATAGCCTACATCATTTTTTTTTTTTTTTTGCGGAACTAACGTGGCAATTGAATAATAATGGTGGAATAAACAATTAAAAATTAAGAAATCTATCAAATCCAGATGAACAAAATAGCGTAATTTCTAAAAGAATATAAAAACAAAACAGTAATTTGGTTAAACTATATTTCAGGATGACAACGCTCTCTCGAAAATTTGTAGTGGTGGCTGCCTTAGACAAAGAGGTGAACAAAGCGAATAACGGCCGTATGTTACAACTCCTGAGAGGCGTTAGTCCTCTGAATCCCAGTGCAGGTATGTTGTTCTCCCAACCCCAACCCCACCCCACTTTTAAAGCTTAGGACTGGCTTCCTTTAGCTTTTAGAGACTGACGCTTATTCTTTTTATTTTTTTCCCTTTCGTGTACCATCAATTTTTCAACTAATTACATTTTCATTTTGGAAGCATTCCTTAGGTCCATCTATCTAGCATTATTATACCAATATCAATTTCTAACAAATGTGATGTTTTATTTACTTATAATAACGCTCGTGTTTGTTTGTGTGTGTTTATTCCAAGACCTACAGATAGTCTTTGTTTTATTCTCTCTCTGAGGGGCGATATCTTACCATGGTGAAAGGATTTTCGTGTGTAGCCTAGGATGGTTTGCAGTGAGCGATCAGACTAAAATTTCCCACCATTACCAATCCGTGAATCCGCAGTGGCCAGCGTGGTGATAAAAAGGTCAAACCCCAATTATGTTTGAGGCCGTTATCCTGCAGTGGACTACAATCATCTGCCTTTGTTGTTATTATTGTGGATTTTTATTAGTTAATTGCATCACAAGCACAGACATGTTACGAACAAACTCGCACTCCCAAAAATATACTTAACTGACATTCTAGATTTTATTAAATTTTTTGTCTCGCCTTAAGGGCACCTTTGAAAATGCCGTTTTTAAACAATGTCCCCCAAACTACATCAGGCTTTATTTATATGGATACATTTGTAAATGTCAGGACATACGTGTACCATACATTTTACAGTATATACGTAGCCTACACAGGGACACCAATCACTCTCCTTACCATAAGATTCATTCATTCTTGCAATACTTTATTACTACTGCGTACCGGAATCTCAAGCCAGAGAAAAATTCTAGTCTTTTTTTATTAAAATTTTCATCGGTCATCGTCAACATGCAGTTGTGCCATAAGACTCGGCCGTTATTATTATTATTATTATTATTATTATTATTATTAGCTAAGCTACAACCTCTAGTTGGAAAATAGGATGCTATAAGCCCACGGGCTGCAATAGGGAAAATAACCCAGTGAGGGAAGGAAACAAGGAAATGAATAAACTTCAAGAGAAGTAATGAACAATAAAAATGAAATATTTTAGGAACAATGACAATATTAAAATACACCTTTCATGTATAAGCTATGAAAACTACAAAAAAAGTAAAACCAGAAGAGAAATAAGAAATTTGTTTGAGGTACTTTAATCCTTCCTTTAACAAGATTATTTTTTTTTATTTTGTCCATAAGGAATAAATGAAAGGAAAGCAATAACGATATTTTTCTGAAATGTAAATATCTTGCTTGAAAAAAAGCACAAAATTAAAGGTTTAAAGGCCGCTAATGAATGGCAGAGGCAAGGGACAGTGACATTGTCCTAGAAAGCAGGACAATGCCCTAGAGACTGACCATATGTACATATGATCAGCGTCCAAGCCCCCTCTCTGGCCAAGCTAGGACCAAGGAGGGCCAGGCAATGGCTGCTGATGACTTAGCAAGTACACCTATAGGCGCCCTCAAACCCCCCATTCCTTAGCTCAAAAGGATGGTGAGGTTGCAGCGACTAATGAAACTAACGAGTTTGAGCGGGACTCGAACCCTAGTCTGGCGTTCGAGAAAAATATGAATCAATATTCCTCATGCTGCCGAACTGATCTGTTAACTACCACTAATAAAAATGTGATAGAAAATTCAAGTAAAAGGAAATAAAATAAGGAAAACGATAAGTAATAACTAACGGCATTGGCAGACGGAAAATTATCATTCTTTACATACGTATTAATTTCTTGTTCTTACTAAAAATCACAATATATATATATATATATATATATATATATATATATATATATATATATATATATATATATATATATATATATATATATATATATATATATATATATCCTCTACTGACAATCTAAATATTATAACTTATCTCCCTCCAAACAGAACTCTAAAAAACGCATCTTTATATTTCCGTATAAACAAATTTTGTCCTTTCCAACGTAACGTCCTATTATGACAAATTTGGAATTTCCTATTTCTGAGCCCTGGTATTATTATGAAATTATCATGAACGTCATCGTACGTTTGGCAACACAACCTTTTATTGAACGTTTAAATTTGGAGTTTCATTTCACCTTTTTTAATCAAACTATAACTGATGCCTTGTATAACCTTATTTTACTCGTTTAACTGATTAAACATATCAGAGTTATCAGAAATTTGAACAGAACTATGTCATTGTAAAGTAAATTGCAATAGACGACGCCATCATTAACAATTACATTTTTATCACTTTTCATTAAGGTATTAAAATATCAAAATATAACATACATTCAATTACAGGGTTCCAGTAATAATATTTTTTGAAGCAAATATTAATTCATCCCAAATTGGAAATTCTGTACTCAGCATAGATATATATATATATATATATATATATATATATATATATATATATATATATATATATATATATATATATATATATCACCATCATCATCTCCTCCTTTTTATAGAAAGTAAGTTGGCAAGGGCACCAGACACCCGGTCTAATAATACCGTTAGAGAGTAATGATGTCCGTTGACTGGCTAGACAGTTTTACATTGGATCCCTCTCTCTGGTTACGGCTCATTTTTCCTTTACCTACTCATATACTAAATAGTCTGACCTATTCTTTCCACATTGTCCTCTGTCCTCATACACCTGACAACACTTGAGATTACCAAACAATTCTTCTTCGCTGTAGGGGTTAACTACTGCAACGTAATCATTCAGTGGCCACTTTCCTCTTGGTAAGGGTAGAAGAGACTCGTTAGTTGTGGCAAGCGGGTCTTCTAAGAGAGGAACACTCTAAAACCAAACCACTGTTCTCTAGCCTTGGGTAGTGCCATAGCCTCTTTACCATGGTCTTCCACTGTCTTGGGGTAGATTTCTCTTGCTTGAGGGTACACTCGAGCACACTATTCTATCTTATTTCTCTTCTTGTTATTTTGTTGTTTCTCTTAAACTTCTCTTGTAGTATATTTCCTTATTTCCTTTCCTCACTGAGCTATTTTCCTTGTTGGAGCCCTTGAGCTTATAGTAACCTGCTTTTCCAACTAGGGTTGTTGCTTAACAAGTAATAATAATAATAATAATAATAATAATAATAATAATAATAATACGCCTAGTGACGCAAAGGGCTTCGGTTAGATTTCGCCAGTCGTCTCTATCTTGAGCTTTTAATTCAATACTTCTCCATGCATCGTCTCCTACGTCACGCTTCATAGTCTTTAGCCATGAAAGCCTGATTGTATATATACAGTATATATATATATACATATATATATATATATACAAATATATATATATACATATACATATATATAAGTATATATAATAATAATAATAATAATAATGTTTATTGGACAAAAAATATTTACATTCAAAGATTTACAAAAAGAAAAAAGGCTCAGTCCAAGCCCATGTGGAGCAGAGCTCTTCGGGCAATAATACAACAAAATAATATCATCAATTAAGTAAAAATAAAAAATAAAGTAAATATGGATATAGATATACAAAATGTACGCATACATATACATAATCATATGTATACAAATAGATACATATAAATGAGAATCTTAGCCTAAAAACAAACGGAAATGCATATTTATATGATAAGGAAAGATGGTATATGAAAGCTAATGGTATATACATTGAAAAAATTGTAGATATTAAGCAAAAAACTCAGTAAAAGAACTAGTTTTACAAATAAAAAAATATTCTAAACAATGAAACATACTTGCGTTGTGGTTAGGTAGGCAAGTATAAATATTTATTAATAAAGCTTAATACCCAGATAACAGGAGATTTGTATATGATTTCTTAAAAGACCGAACGCTAAGCAGTGCCTTTAGATAAGCGGGCAGAGTATTCCAAAGTTTAATACCTTGGTATAGATACGATTGCTCGCATCTATTAATACGTATGAAAGGGAGAGTTAAGTTTGAATTTCTTGTTCCATATGGATGAACTGATTGTTCCTGAATTATTTTTCGTCTTAAATCTGGAAATTTGTTCAAAATAAGTGTTTGGAACATCATATTCATTAAGGAGAGCTTATGGTTACTCAGTCTGGGATTGACCTGGTTTCAGTCTGGGATTGACCTGGTTACTGATCAGACGTGTTATTTTCTCCTCCTGACCTGACCTCCCGCTCAGTTAGGCCCATGAGGTAGCGACCACCCCGTGAAACTAATGAGGTGTTAAACTTTTTGCTGAACTGCTGAAAACAAATCGTTTCCGTGCTCTCTTTATTACTCCACATCTTTTTGTCTTTTCTGTGATTTTAAATAGTGATCTGAAAATGCATTCTGCTGAAGAAGTCAATAAATCCCAGGTCTTGAGTGGCCAGCCGCTTGTAACCAAAATCTCTAAAAACGTGAATGGAGTTCTCCAAGCTTCCAGTGTAGTAAACTCGCCTCCCGACCTGTGTGCTGAAATTCAGGCCCTGAAATCGTTACTCTCGGGTCAAATTTCTAACCTCGTATCACAAGTGAGTGATCTAAAGGACAAAATGGAGTCTATTGAGGAAAGGGTCACTGCTGCGGTGGAGGACAAACTACGCCACCATCTAGAAGAGATAGACCGTAAAATTAGTGAAAAGGACAAAATAATTACCGACCTAACAAATAGGGTGGCGACACTTGAAGCCAGGCCAGACACATCTAGAGAAATGGAAATTCTCGAGGAGAAGCTGGATGAGATGGAAGCCCAAATGATATGTGATAATCTTGTCCTGTCTGGCCCTGCTTTGCCCGCTCCCCAACCAAACGAGGATACACGGAATATAGGCCGAGATCTCGTGGAAAGGTGTGTCCAAAAGAATTTTCCTGACCACGTCTTCCTTGAAGGGCGAAGGATCGGTAAGAGAAGGGTCGATGGGTCTTTTGAAAACAACAACATCTTGCTGAAAGTGATGTCGCGAGCTGTGAAGGCAGACATCAGACACTCGTGTTTTCAACACAGGAATGACACTGCAAAAGGTTTCTTTGTAGGCGAAGCGCTCACAAAGAAACGTGATAAGCTTTTTTATGAATTACGTAGAGTGAAAAGACAGCAGTATACCGGTCTGTTCCTACATACTCGCGACGGAGTTATTAAAGTGAAAACTTCCTCAGCGGGCAAAACTTTTGCTATCCGTACCCGAAAGGACCTTGATCTATTCTACAGTAGTACAGGGCTCAGTGCCCCTGAGTGATTTCAAAATATGTGCTAAATACTCCATTGTTTTCAGTTTCTGTAACCATTTTTTCTAACCTCATTAGTTTTTCTCACATTTAAATTTTTGAATTTACACTCACAATTTTTTCTTTTTTTCAAATTGCATTATTTTACTTTTAACACTGCCATTTCCACTATTGTTAGTAATATCATTACTATTATCAAATTTACCATTTTTACTTTTACTGATATTAATATCATTATTATTTTTTTTCTCTCCTTTTTTATTACTACTATTTTTGTTAATATTATTTTTATTATTCCTATTTCTGTATTGTAATTACAACAATTATTTCCTTGTTTATATTTTTTACAACTATTTCCAGTTTTCATCGTAACGAAATATTTTCATTTTTTGTATTTCTAAGCATATTGTTACTAAACTATTAATTACTAATTTTAACTGTGGTTACGTCTCATGAACACAAATCCTGTATATCACATTGATCCTGATGAAAACTTTATTGATTTTGTGAACACATCTGATCTGTTTTCCTGTAAATATTACACTACTGACACATTTAATGATTCTCTCCCTAATCATATGCGGCAATGCCTTTCATTAATAAGTTTTAATATTCGAAGTTTCAAGAAAAACCATGACGAATTTATTGGCTACTTAAATAACTGCAACCATGAATTTGATATCATTGTATTGACCGAAACATGGGCTAAGGAAGAAACTCACTGCATGAATTATCTTCCTGGGTATAATGCGTGTCACAATTATCGGGAAGGTCGGAGGGGCGGCGGTGTGAGCATTTTCGTTAAAGACTCTATTGATTTTCAACCTCTTGATGACTTCTTCAACATTTCTAATGATAATTTTGAAAGTGTCGGTGTAACGGTTTCTATACCAAACTCGCCTCATAAAACAGTAATCTTAGGTATCTACAGACGTCCAGGAGGTAACGGAAATATGTTTTTCGACTCGTTAGAGGAGGTGCTAAGAAATCCAGGTATCTCCCCTATGAATACAATTGTCACTGGGGACTTTAACATCTGCTTAATGAGGGAAGGGGAGAGCGAGACCACCCGCAGACTGATTAACACAATGCGATCTTTTGACTTTCTCCCCTCAATAACTAGACCAACAAGAGTCGGCTCGAATGACTCGCTGTCTTGTATCGACCATATCTGGGCAAATAATAATCTTGTTGGTAATAGTGGGATATTCTTAGCAGATATCACAGATCATTTCCCAATTTTCTGTAGTCTATTAATGCCTATATTAAACAACGTAGACAACAAAATAAAAATTCAATTCAGAGATATGAGCGAAGTGAATGACAGGAAATTCACGGAACTCCTGAGGGGGAAAGACTGGACCGAATATGGTCAAGCCTCATTAGATCCTCACCTGGGGGCGGCCTCTTTTACGGATGAAATAGACAGCTTTTTCAATGAATGCTTTCCTTTAAAAACAAAATATGTAAGTGTTAAAAGATTGGTGAATAAGTGGCTCTCCAAAGGGCTACTGAAATCAATTAACATTAAACATAATATATATCGAAGAATGAAATTGGGTGCTTATAGTGCCCAACGCTATAGAAACTATTGTAATATGTTGCTTACATTAATTCGCGTGGCAAAGAAAAAATATTTTGATAGTACTTTTGATCAACTCCGAAATGATGCTAAAAAATCCTGGGATCTCATAAATTCGTCCCTTAGGCCTGGAAAGAAAAAGCGCACTTCGCTAAGAAAACTCATTGGTCGTAACGGCGAAACTATTACTGACAGCCAACAGATTGCAAATGCTTTTAATCTTCATTTCTCTACAATTGGCATTACTCTCCGAGATGCCCTGCCTCAAAATAATCAGTTAGATTTTCATTCCTATTTGCCTCCTTCAAATCAGCACTCTATTTATTTGACCCCATCTTCTCCACTTGAAGTAATCAACATTATAAAAAAACTAAAGAACAAAAAAGCAAATATTCATTCTCCCCCTACTAAACTATATAAGAATAATGCTAGTTTACTTGCCTTTCCTATATCCTTATTGTTCAACCGTTGTATTGCCTCTGGCATTTATCCTGACATTTTTAAAATAGCATGCGTTACTGTGCTACATAAGTCTGGTGATAAATCGGATGTCAATAACTATAGACCAATAAGTTGCCTTCCCTTATTGAATAAAATTTTTGAAAAATTATTGTACAATCGACTCTACTCTTTCTTTACTAGATGTAATATCTTTTCTTCCTGTCAGTATGGCTTTCTGCGTGGCGTTAGTACAAGTGATGCTGTAAATGACCTTCTTGAAAATATCTACAATGCGATGAATAAAAATGAATACCTTGGTGCGGTCTTTTTAGATTTGAGTAAAGCCTTTGACACAGTGTCTCATGATGTGCTGCTTAAAAAGCTCGAACATTATGGAATACGTGGAAATGCATTACTCTTACTAAAATCCTACTTAACGAGTCGTAAACAATTTGTGACCCTCGATGGCCATCTCTCAGAGGTTATGGATGTCAAAATAGGTGTTCCCCAGGGATCAGTCCTAGGACCGTTATTTTTCCTCGCCTAAATCAATGATCTACCTCGATCAGTAGGTAGGTTAAGCTCCATACTCTTTGCCGATGACACTACGCTTCACTTTAGACATAAAAATATCTACTCCCTCTGTGATACACTAACCAATGATTTAACTCATGTAAAAAACTGGCTACTAGCAAATAAGTTAACCTTAAATGAAAGAAAGACATACTTCATAATCTTTTCTCTACGAAGAGTTCCTGATAACATAAGGGTTTCTATAGGAAATCACACTCTGGATCAGAAGTCCAGTGGTAAATTTTTAGGGATAATTCTTGATAATAAACTAACTTTCTGTGAGCATGTAAATATGACAGTTAATAAAATTGCCAAAGTAATGGGTATCATATATAGATTAAAAGAGTATTTCCCCTTATATATTATAAAACAATTGTATCACTCGTTAGTATCTCCTTACCTAAATTACTGCAATACGGCGTGGGGGAGTAGTAGTAGAAATGTCTTGCAACCATTAATTGTAATTCAAAAAAGACTGGTAAGAATCATAAGCTCCAGTGATTACTTAGCTCATACATCGCCACTTTTCCGGTCTCTCTCGATATTGAAGCTGGAAGACAATTATAAGCTCTCCTTAATGAATATGATGTTCCAAACACTTATTTTGAACAAATTTCCAGATTTAAGACGAAAAATAATTCAGGAACAATCAGTTCATCCATATGGAACAAGAAATTCAAACTTAACTCTCCCTTTCATACGTATTAATAGATGCGAGCAATCGTATCTATACCAAGGTATTAAACTTTGGAATACTCTGCCCGCTTATCTAAAGGCACTGCTTAGCGTTCGGTCTTTTAAGAAATCATATACAAATCTCCTGTTATCTGGGTATTAAGCTTTATTAATAAATATTTATACTTGCCTACCTAACCACAACGCAAGTATGTTTCATTGTTTAGAATATTTTTTTATTTGTAAAACTAGTTCTTTTACTGAGTTTTTTGCTTAATATCTACAATTTTTTCAATGTATATACCATTAGCTTTCATATACCATCTTTCCTTATCATATAAATATGCATTTCCGTTTGTTTTTAGGCTAAGATTCTCATTTATATGTATCTATTTGTATACATATGATTATGTATATGTATGCGTACATTTTGTATATCTATATCCATATTTACTTTATTTTTTATTTTTACTTAATTGATGATATTATTTTGTTGTATTATTGCCCGAAGAGCTCTGCTCCACATGGGCTTGGACTGAGTCTTTTTTTCTTTTTGTAAATCTTTGAATGTAAATATTTTTTGTCCAATAAACATTATTATTATTATTATTATTATTATAATTGTCTTCCAGCTTCAATATCGAGAGAGACCGGAAAAGTGGCGATGTATGAGCTAAGTAATCACTGGAGCTTATGATTCTTACCAGTCTTTTTTGAATTACAATTAATGGTTGCAAGACATTTCTACTACTACTCCCCCACGCCGTATTGCAGTAATTTAGGTGAGGAGATACTAACGAGTGATACAATTGTTTTATAATATATAAGGGGAAATACTCTTTTAATCTATATATGATACCCATTACTTTGGCAATTTTATTAACTGTCATATTTACATGCTCACAGAAAGTTAGTTTATTATCAAGAATTATCCCTAAAAATTTACCACTGGACTTCTGATCCAGAGTGTGATTTCCTATAGCAACCCTTATGTTATCAGGAACTCTTCGTAGAGAAAAGATTATGAAGTATGTCTTTCTTTCATTTAAGGTTAACTTATTTGCTAGTAGCCAGTTTTTTACATGAGTTAAATCATTGGTTAGTGTATCACAGAGGGAGTAGATATTTTTATGTCTAAAGTGAAGCGTAGTGTCATCGGCAAAGAGTATGGAGCTTAACCTACCTACTGATCGAGTTAGATCATTGATATAGGCGAGGAAAAATAACGGTCCTAGGACTGATCCCTGAGGAACACCTATTTTGACATCCATAACCTCTGAGAGATGGCCATCGAGGGTCACAAATTGTTTACGACTCGTTAAGTAGGATTTTAGTAAGAGTAATGCATTTCCACGTATTCCATAATGTTCGAGCTTTTTAAGCAGCACATCATGAGACACTGTGTCAAAGGCTTTACTCAAATCTAAAAAGACCGCACCAAGGTATTCATTTTTATTCATCGCATTGTAGATATTTTCAAGAAGGTCATTTACAGCATCACTTGTACTAACGCCACGCAGAAAGCCATACTGACAGGAAGAAAAGATATTACATCTAGTAAAGAAAGAGTAGAGTCGATTGTACAATAATTTTTCAAAAATTTTATTCAATAAGGGAAGGCAACTTATTGGTCTATAGTTATTGACATCCGATTTATCACCAGACTTATGTAGCACAGTAACGCATGCTATTTTAAAAATGTCAGGATAAATGCCAGAGGCAATACAACGGTTGAACAATAAGGATATAGGAAAGGCAAGTAAACTAGCATTATTCTTATATAGTTTAGTAGGGGGAGAATGAATATTTGCTTTTTTGTTCTTTAGTTTTTTTATAATGTTGATTACTTCAAGTGGAGAAGATGGGGTCAAATAAATAGAGTGCTGATTTGAAGGAGGCAAATAGGAATGAAAATCTAACTGATTATTTTGAGGCAGGGCATCTCGGAGAGTAATGCCAATTGTAGAGAAATGAAGATTAAAAGCATTTGCAATCTGTTGGCTGTCAGTAATAGTTTCGCCGTTACGACCAATGAGTTTTCTTAGCGAAGTGCGCTTTTTCTTTCCAGGCCTAAGGGACGAATTTATGAGATCCCAGGATTTTTTAGCATCATTTCGGAGTTGATCAAAAGTACTATCAAAATATTTTTTCTTTGCCACGCGAATTAATGTAAGCAACATATTACAATAGTTTCTATAGCGTTGGGCACTATAAGCACCCAATTTCATTCTTCGATATAAATTATGTTTAATGTTAATTGATTTCAGTAGCCCTTTGGAGAGCCACTTATTCACCAATCTTTTAACACTTACATATTTTGTTTTTAAAGGAAAGCATTCATTGAAAAAGCTGTCTATTTCATCCGTAAAAGAGGCCGCCCCCAGGTGAGGATCTAATGAGGCTTGACCATATTCGGTCCAGTCTTTCCCCCTCAGGAGTTCCGTGAATTTCCTGTCATTCACTTCGCTCATATCTCTGAATTGAATTTTTATTTTGGTGTCTACGTTGTTTAATATAGGCATTAATAGACTACAGAAAATTGGGAAATGATCTGTGATATCTGCTAAGAATATCCCACTATTACCAACAAGATTATTATTTGCCCAAATATGGTCAATACAAGACAGCGAGTCATTCGAGCCGACTCTTGTTGGTCTAGTTATTGAGGGGAGAAAGTCAAAAGATCGCATTGTGTTAATCAGTCTGCGGGTGGTCTCGCTCTCCCCTTCCCTCATTAAGCAGATGTTAAAGTCCCCAGTGACAATTGTATTCATAGGGGAGATACCTGGATTTCTTAGCACCTCCTCTAACGAGTCGAAAAACATATTTCCGTTACCTCCTGGACGTCTGTAGATACCTAAGATTACTGTTTTATGAGGCGAGTTTGGTATAGAAACCGTTACACCGACACTTTCAAAATTATCATTAGAAATGTTGAAGAAGTCATCAAGAGGTTGAAAATCAATAGAGTCTTTAACGAAAATGCTCACACCGCCGCCCCTCCGACCTTCCCGATAATTGTGACACGCATTATACCCAGGAAGATAATTCATGCAGTGAGTTTCTTCCTTAGCCCATGTTTCGGTCAATACAATGATATCAAATTCATGGTTGCAGTTATTTAAGTAGCCAATAAACTCGTCATGGTTTTTCTTGACGAATTTATTGGCTACTTAAATAACTGCAACCATGAATTTGATATCATTGTATTGACCGAAACATGGGCTAAGGAAGAAACTCACTGCATGAATTATCTTCCTGGGTATAATGCGTGTCACAATTATCGGGAAGGTCGGAGGGGCGGCGTACATATATATATATATATATGTATATATATACATATATATATATATATATATATATATATATATATATATATATTTATATATATATACATATATATAGATAGATAGATAGATATATAAACATATGTATGCATATATATGAACATATATATATACATATATATATATATGTATATATATGTATATGTATATATTAACATATATGCATATATATAAACATACACACACATACATACATACATATATATATATATATATATATATATATATATATATATATATATATATATGAACGTCAACAGGATTTGAAGATGGCTAATACGTAGTTTTTAAATTATGTACACTTCGTCTGATGTTGTCTCGGCCACATTCGTTATTCACATTTATATTGTTATCCAACGTTAACCCCTTTGTCAATGGAATGATTTGTATCCAGCTCAAATAGAAGTAAAATGTTTGCAAACTTGAATATCCCTATCAGAAGGAGCAAGATTTGCAAATGAAGGTTAATTTAATGTTAAGCTTAAATTTTGCCGCAGTTTAACATTGGATGTATTAAGATCACTTATCATAGGAACAACTGGAAATTCTATCACTTTTATTTTTCATATTTCACACAAGATATGTTTCTCCATACTTCGGTTAAAATCAGAACACATGATCTGTTTCCAAGACCCAATTAACCTCTTTAACATTAGACACTGAACCTTCCTTTCAGGAGAGTAGTGTGTGTGTTCCTTTTTTGTATATCCCTTCATTAGCAGCAATCATGGGTCATTAAACATTGCACTACGATTATATCATATAGCATGATGAATACACCATTTAATTATGCTAAATATTATCCCATTAACAACTCAAAAAGAAGCTCGTCTCAGGTCGATGTTTTAGGTGATCAGTCCTACTATGTCTCCAGGTCTTGGTTTAAAGTAAGGTAAATAGGAATGAGGTAGACCGAGTTTCTCATTACTCTGCTTACGGACAAACACATCAGCCTAAAGGGTTGCCTTTTTGAGTGACAGAGCCATCAAGTTTAAGTAAAGTAGGAACTGACAAGTCTACACCAAAGAATGTAGATATAACAAAATCAGCCAGAAAACTAATTGCGTAGCATCGTTTTTTAGCCAATATGACGTGAGTGGTATAACGCGTTCATTTGAGAACAAAGGTCACACCTTATATTATCGAAATCAAAACAAGTCTTTCTATGCAATGCATCATTCTAAAAAAAAAAATTGATTTAAAATAAAATCATAAAAAATACTTTGAAATTTTCGCATTGTATGTGATCACACATATAACACCATAAATACGGGTAAAACTTTACATTTAAAGTTCATATAAAAAAGAAAAAAAAAATGGAATCAGTGATAAGTACTGACTTGTGATTGCTATCGAATATAGATGACGTCATTCATTAACAGCATGTCACCAATTAGGAAACGACACGTCACACTTTGATTGGCAGATTTGGTAGGCAGGGGAAAGGGGGAGAGAGAGGGACTCACAAAGGAGGCTTAAATTGGGGAAGAAGATCGGGGAGGCATTGGGAGGAGATGGGAGGGTTGGAAGGGCCCGGGTGGGGAGAGGTTAGGTGTAACCTTATCAAAGAATGAATGCGATACTCTTGCAATAGTACTGTCTGGGCGAGAAATTATTTAATAGAAAGAAGTTTGATAATGAACATAAAATCATCTGAATATTCCACTTCTAGAGCAAGCATACATTGCTTCGAGAGTTTAAAACCTTCCATATTTACAAAATGATTAGTCTTGCTTTTTCTTTTTCTATCTCTTCAACTACCAGCTCACCCAAACGCGTCTAAGGCCGGCCCTAGACGTAATTTTATCTGAACGATATAACTGATCAGATAAAAATCGTTCCAAGCCATCTAACGTCGCTGCCCCTACACCATTCCGATATATCGTTACAATTTGCATCGGTTCCACAGTTTCCATAATGTCATCCGAGGAGGAGGATTCTCTGGCTCTAGCAGGTTTAGCCGTGGCATTATGCGTATAAAGGGCAAAAAGTGCTTCTGGATCTAAGCGAGGTCGCAAGTGGAGTAGAGAATGGCTACTGAAAAGAAAAACTTATAATCGTACAAACTTGTTGGCGGAGTTGAGAGCAGTGCCTAAGGATTGGAAAAGTGATTTACTGATGAACGAGGAAACGTACTTGAACCTTTTAACATTAGTAACACCTTTCATAGAGAAAGAAGACACAGTCATGAGATGTGCAATAACGCCTCATGAAAGACTGAAAATCGTTAGATCGTTCAGATAAAAAGTAAGAATGATTAAACTGTTCATGCCGCTCGATCAGTTCATCTGAAACGATCAAAATCTGCGCAAATTTCTCCCTACACGTCAGTTTTATCGTAACGATTTATCTGATCAGTTATATCGTTCAGATAAACAGTTACGTCTAGGGCCGGCCTAAGATCAGAAAAGACAATTTTCCTTTTGTTTGTTATTTTGTGTTTGTCAGAGCTCACTGGGTGGGAAATTCATCTCTAACGAGGTGTAACTGTA
>NC_090728.1:37898153-37903153 GCF_036898095.1 Palaemon carinicauda
AACTTCATGCCCTATAATTTGCACCATGCACTAAGTTCAGCTAGATCTCTATTAAAGGATTTAGCAATCCCAGACCTACATTCAGGAGATGGAATTGATGCAAAGAGAGTAGCATCATCTGCATATGCAACAAGTTAATTTTCTAGGCCAAACCACGTGTCATGTGTATATAGTATGAGAGGTAAGGGGCCAAGAACACTACCCTGAGGACCACCAGATATCACATTCTTATACTCGCCATGATGCCCATCAACAACAACTCTTTGCGATCTATTCCTTAAAAATTCAATGATAATGCTAAGAAACGACCCACCCACTCCCAACTGTTTGAGTTTAAACCCAAGGGCCTCATGATTAACACAGTCAAAGACAGCACTAAAATCAAGGCCAATCATACGGACTTCCTGGCCACAATCGAGGGATTTTTGTACAACATTGAAGATTGTAATAAGGCCATCACCTACTACAAAGCCTTTACGAAAACCAAATTGCAAACTAGGGAACAGATGATTAGCTTCAGCAAACCTATTAAGACGTTTTGCCAAAAGACGTTCAAACACTTTAGATGATATGGGAGTTATGGAAATTGGGCGGTAATCAGTTGGACTTGAGCTATCACAAACACAATTACATAGTGGAGTAACATTACCAATTTTCCAACAAGGGCTAAAAGATCCTCTTCTTGCTAACTTACGCAAAATAACAGATAATTTTGAAGCTAAGAAATCTATAGTCTTTATAAAAATTCAAAGGAAAAATAAAACTTGGGTCTATTCCTCCTTAAGCATCAAGGTTCATCTAGAGAGCTTTAATGTCACGAAATTGAAAAACTAAACTAGCAACTTTGGTCACAGGAAAATAGGAATGAGGAAGATCAAGTTTCTCACTACTCTATTTACTGTCAAACACGTCAGACAAAAGGGTTGCCCTTTCCTTTGGACAGTGAGTGACATAGCCATCTGGAGGAACTGTTACATCTACACAAAAGAGTGCAGATTTAAGGGTAGTCTCAGTGTTTTCAGGTGTATGAGGAAAGACGAGAATGTTTAAAGAATAGGACAGACTATCCAGAGTAAGAGTAGGCAAACAGAAAAATGAGCCGTAACCAGAGAGGGGGATCTAATGTGTTAGTGTCTGGCCAGTCAAAGGATTCAATATCTCTCTTTAGCGATAGTATCTCAACACACATGGAGCTTATATATTTACAGTCCCTATTTGCTGATGTCGATGAACGCTATGGTACTTTAATAAGAATTTGAGCAAACAGCTATTCAACTCATATCTTGATTACGTACTAACCCTTGTGATGGCTATTTCCATGATTGCCCTTCCTTCATTGTCGAATGTGATTATCTCTTCATACTCGCCTGGACAAGTGACTGGGACACGATATTCAAAGGGTATACTCTCATTCCAGTGCAAAATCCACACCCTTACCGCTATTCTCATGGATCTCCGAGGGTTATAATTCGGTTACCAAAGACACAATAAACCCTTTCTTTCTTCAACTACATTACTTTGCGATACAGTCTTGCCAAAGTTCTTGAACGTGCTAATGTTTTTGCATTCCATTTACACCAATATGGGAGGAAGAGAGGTCCCTATCTTTACGACTACAAATCGAAGGGACAGATTGTTCGCTAACCGTCACTTTTATTATTATCCTCTTACCCTCCTATTTATTTCATGGCTGATGAAAACATTACACCCCATATTACTGTAAAGGCAATAGAACGGTTCTAGGGTTGATTCTATTGCCTCTACATTATAGTCTTCCGTTCGTAAACAAGCGTTACCTTCTGTAAGGGATCATTCAAGCGAACTGTCTTTGGCTGGTTATTGCTTACTGAAATCTTTCATCTATTCATTTTGGTTATTTGTGTTATTAGCTACCAGTACCGATCCTTGTTGGTGATCAGTTATAAAGAAGTAATTTAATATTTATTATTTGTTAATCAATAATATCTATATATTCAATCTTATTTACTGTTTCTATCTTATTGAGGGTATTATTTCAAATTACCCTCTTTTCTTGCTCTGCTCCTTTAACCCCATCCCCACCTCTCTCTCTCCATTTCTTTATTTTGCGTTTGTTAGATTATAATTATTAAAAGGAGGAGATTAACCAACACAAAGAGTCAAGCTCTACTCTTCCAGAGCTTGTCTGTGTTTGTTTGAATATGGATATTCAGTCCTGTAGAACCTTATGGCCTTTAACAATTTTCATTTTTTGTTTTTGAAAACCTAAAATTTTAAAATGTTCATATTAATATATATATATATATATATATATATATAGAGAGAGAGAGAGAGAGAGAGAGAGAGAGAGAGAGAGAGAGAGAGAGAGAGAGAGCTACGGCATTCACTTTATTTTAGCAAACTCTCTTTCCATGTATTATCTATCTTGACAAATATAATAGTTTAAAGGCCGCTCATGAAGAGCAGAAGCAAGGGACAGTGACACTGACCATATATACATATGATCAGGGTCGAAGACCCCTCTCCACCCAAGCTAGGACCAAGCAGGGCCAGCAATGGCTGCTAATGACTCAGCAGATAGACCTGTAAGCTCCCCCAAACCCCCAATCCTTAGCTCACAAGGAGGGTGAGGTTGTAGCGACCAAAGGAACTAAAGAGTTTGAGCGGGACTCGAACCCCAGCCCGGCAATCACCAGTCAGGGACGTTACCACATAGGCCACCCCAACCCTATGATATTTGAAGTAATAATAAACCTCGTAAAAGGGCAATTAATTTAATTCAGAAGCAACGAATGAAATAATTAAAGACTAATAAAAGAAAATAGCAATGTTTGTCATACGTACCATGATTAAGTAAATAGAACTTGCATATGAAATTACTCAAAAGTGACGCAAGTTCATAAAGTTTTAGTTCAAGTACACAACTAAAAGAAACAAACAAGTAAAACCCGTGAGACCCAACAGGGTGGCGTGTCAATCTTGATTATGCCCATATAAGAGACCTCTACAAAGTAATTTACAGCCCGGTTTTATGGGTCTTTTATGGCTGGGGAAATCTACTCCTAATCTCTAAAAGTGTTAGATGGCTGCACTTAAATACCGTCCACTTGACACACAAAAACGCTGTATGAGAGGCAGAGTATGTTTATGATGAGCAACAAACAAGTGGGGGAAACATGGACTGTTTCATACATGCACAATCATAAACACACAGAAGAAACACAAGAATCTTTATGGTATTACATGAAACATCCCTTTAGTTTCGATCTGAAGTCCGAGAGCTATTCCCTGAGAAACAAACTACTCGTTAACTTCTATTTGGTTTACGCTGGTAACAGCCTCGAATTTGTCCAAATGAGGGATAACAAGTGTGTCTGTCTTTAAGTCAATCTCAACGATATTCAAATATATTAAACGGAATAACAATAATCACTGAAACGACAATCTCCCCTGTATAACAAAGCAAGGGTCTCTCTCTCTCTCTATATATATATATATTTAATATATATATATATATATATATATATATATATATATAATATATATATATATATATATATAATATACGCCTATATATATAATATATACGCTTATTTATTTATATATATATATATATATATGTATATATATATATATATATATATATATATATATATATATATATATATATATATATATATCTTTCCGGCCACGCCCGGATATCCCCATCCATCGGGTAGGGGAGAGAAAGAGAGTAGTCATATCTTGGTGAGAGGAGATACATGTGGGTGCATATCAATCTAAATGTTAGCCTTCATGTTTGACGAGTTGCGCACACTAGGAAGAAAATCATTTCCAGTCCCCGACATTATAAAAGCAAAACTCAACCCGATACGCGATCAGGGTACTTTCATAGGCCAGAGCTCGACCTCGACAGATGATGAATCGTCACCAGACACTTCCGATATTCATCATGCTGGCCGGAAGCAGTTGAAAAAAATTAGGCCATTTATCGAAAGTCACCGACACTCGGCCCCGCAAAAACTAAGGTCTGTCTGTTGTTGAGCGAATTTTCTTTCAAAATGATTTTCAAAACATGTCAGTACAAATAATCAGATATCTTTTATTCTTATTTCTTATTGTATTTATTAAGATTTAATCATGAATGAATTCATAATTTTAATCATGAATAAATTCATAATTTTAATCATGAATGAATTCATAATCTTAATCATGAATGAATTCATAACCTTGTAAATCAACCTGCTAATGACCGCAAATACGAAATAGTGGAAAGCTGTTGTATATTCATCTCATATCTTTGATTTTATAGAAAATAAGGAAAAGCAAAGATTAATTAATGCAAACGATTTTTGCTTGGTTTCAAAATTCAACTCTTTTGTACTCACAATGGAAAACCAAGGAATTGTTGAATTAGGAAGGGGATAATCTGTAATGAACGAATAGCTAAAACTTACCTAACGAGAGTAACATCTTATGCCGCAGTATACGCCATAAACAAGGGACATATGATGCCGAATTATCGAATCTTTCGTAATGAGATTAATATCAAATGCCGTAGTATACGCTATAAATAGTGGATATTTGATGCCGAATTACTGAATCTTTCGTAATGAGATTAATATCTAATGTCGTAGTATACACCACAAATAAGGGACATTTGATGTTGAATTACTGAATCTTTCCCCACGAGATTAATATCTAATGTGTGTAATACATCATAAATAACGGATATTTAATGCTGAGTTACTGGCTGTTAATATGGGCAAAAACTCTGCAGACATAGGTTGGGGTTCCTGACACATTCTTTGCACTTATAGTACACCTGTGCAAAATATGAACAAAGGCAATTTCTCAATAATAAATTTGTGGGCAGCAAAAAAAAAAAAAAAAAAAAAAAAAAGAAAAAAAAAAAAATAAATAAATAAATAAATAAATAAATAAATAAATTCCCAGCGAACTCTAGGGCTACCGCATCCGAATGCATTATGTGACAAACTCTGAAAATCATGAATTTCAAG
>NC_090728.1:37913153-37915653 GCF_036898095.1 Palaemon carinicauda
TTAATTCTTTTTTTTTTTTAAATCTTCATTGCAAACCGTCCCTATTATTTGTCAAAGTGATCTTTTCCTGCCATTCCAAAGACAACATAATAATGGCATATTGCAAACTTTCAAGATGAAGGAATCACATCAAAACTTCGTCGTCTGTTTTTTTTTTTTCTCAATAACTTGAACCTTGATGAGTCAGTAAGAATGACTTTCATCATTCTCTCATACTTTGCTTTATCTCAAAGGAACGAAAAATGCCGGAGATTAAAATTTGATATCATAAACTGAATTACTTTCTTGAAACAAATTTTCTTCCTCGCAACTTTCATTTCATTTTTTTTTGTACCCTTGCTAATTAATTTCAGCATTTTATGTCATCCTGTAATGGGACTTCTTTTCCCATTAAAATTTTTTCAGCGAAAAGACATCTTTAATTAAATTTTTCCCTTGTCCAAGAAGGAATCCAGACCGTTTTTAGAATTAGTTACGGAGTGCCATGCTCTGTCTGTTTTTGGCATTTCTTGATGTTTATATGACCAATGACATAACGCAAATATTCAATATAAAGGGATAGGGTACAGTTGGCTTCATTAATTCCGGTACACTTCACGGGAAAGCAAGGAGACGGCTGGCAGCTATAGGCTACTTTGTAGCCAGCAAAAATGTGTTTAATAGAAGAGAAAATGTCAAGACAGCCTAAAAATCAAAGTCCCTAGACTATTATACGTGCGTTTTTAATCATTCTATAAGTACCGTCTACAAAGGTATTGTTATGTACTTAACAGATCTCCCCGTGAAATATACCGAAAATAGTGAAGCCAACTGTACAATGTAAATAGGTAAGCAACTCCGTGGGCTAATGTATCTGATCCTACTTATTTCTTCAGATATTGTATTGGCATTGTTTTTAATTGGGACACATTTGTCGAAACTATGAGAATAACATCTATGTGGAATTACTTATTTAATCATAATAGCACAAATAATCTATTAGAAGATGCCTCAGCAGAGATGTAGAAAGACCTGGTATCGGAAAATAAATTATGCAATGGTGAACAAATAACTGCAGAGTTATTTTAGCGTAAATAACCATTTTACAGAATGGTTTTTGGCGTTACAAAGTAAAAGCTGAAAATACAAAAGGAAACTTAATCGGGAAAAAAACTGCATCGAATCGACGCCAAAATACAGGAATGTGAAAATTAATTTGCCAAAATAAAAAAACCCACCCCTCAAAACTCGATGAATATGAAAAGAAAAAGTCAAAAATAAGCCCACACCAAAGAATATAGAATAATGAAAATGAAACAAGAAGACATGACATACGAAAAGGGATATAAGAAAAAAAAGTGCCAGACCTAAATAAAAGCCAAAAGTAGGATAAAAGACAAAAGAAAGAGTGAGAAATAAGCTAAAATCCTGGAATGCTTCCAGGTGGTCCGTCGTCATTTCATGACCTTGCTGAGATTTTTCACAGCTCTTGTGGGACTCTTAAACCCTCGCATAAAACCAAGTTAAAAATAAAGGAGTGGGCGCTTTCGGCGCTTAAATAGCTTCTCAGAGACGAAAATTAGGGCAGTTCAAAGAGACCGTCTTTAAGAACCAGAATTTTGAAGCGGAAATACGATTCATGTTCCTTTAATGAATATTATTTTAATTTCCTGGGGATAAATGAGATTATATTGTGATCCCTGCTTTTGACTATTTTGGGGGGATTCATGGTCAAGTCAATTCATAAGTTATCAAAAAAAAAAAGAAAAAAAAAAAAACTACATTGGAGGAAATTGGCATCTTATCGTGGTAACCTATTGCAAACGTTCCTGCCTGGTGATCTGCCGGACGGGTGTTCGAGCCCAAATTGAGCTCAATAGTTTCTTGCAGTATCTGCAACCTCAACTCTGTGAGCTAAGGAGGGTTAGCTTGGGGGATCCTAGAGGCCTACCAGCGGAGTCATCTGCCGCCATTGTCTGACCTTCACTGGTCCTAGTCTGGGTGAAGATGGGGGCTTGGGTGCTGATCATATGTATATATGATCAGTCTCTAGGGCATTGTCCAGCTAGCTAGGGCATTATCACAGTCCATTGATTATGCAATTCATGAGCAGCCTTTATAGTGATGTCTGTCATCAGATTTTAGATTCTGTCATTGATCATTTCATCAAGATACTTCCGTCATTATCTAAGTTGTTTATAAGCAATGAATAAGCGATTAAAACGACCCAAATTGTGCATCCTTCAAAGGCTTAGAATAAAATGTACTGGGATAACACAACATAGTATCAAAACTCTTCTACTGGAAAACTTTAAATGGGCAAAGTCTCCATAACTTAAGAAAATATTCAAGTACCTTTTAAACGTCTCGATAAAACCGCAAAATCCACTGACAAAGTCTTAGCTCATAGGATTTCTTCTACATAGAAATATATACAAATTTAATCGCTGCTTTCACAAGTAAAAGGCAAACGGGATAGAGAGATGAGGGCAAAATATGATAAGGAAAATCATATCAAATA
>NC_090728.1:37918153-37920653 GCF_036898095.1 Palaemon carinicauda
CAGTGCCTTCAACCAAGTCTGAAAAGCACCAGACTTGATTCTGTTATGAGGAGGCTGCTCAACACCAGTGTATGAAGGATCTCAATTTGCATTGGGTACTGCACGGGGGGGGGGGGGGGGGGTAGTAAGGGATTCCTATTGAAATGAGAGACAGTTATTATTATCGTAAAGAATTGCCATAATGATGTATAACGAAGACATAAGTGCTTTGCATGAGAGAGAGAGAGAGAGAGAGAGAGAGAGAGAGAGAGAGAGAGACATAGAGACAGAGAGAGAGAGAGTCCTTTATAGATTATCTGTCAAAAAAGCGCAGTACACACATTGGTTTCATTTGGGAAAGCAACAAAGGGTGTTCGATTTTACATATGAGAGGAATCTTTTCGAGATTTGTGCATGACATGGATGAATGGGGGAGACCAGAATAAATTAACATTTTCTTCTACTTATTAGAGTATTAATAACATTCAAAGATCCTCTTGGTTTTATGTCCATTTTAATATGATCACGACGTTCCGTGAAGAAACAGTAATTGCTTTACGAAACTAAGTATGAAAATGAATTCTTTAGACATTAGGAAATTTGATGCAACGGAAAAATCTTCTGTGCGGATGTTCCACGTATATATATATATATATATATATATATATATATTATATATATATAATGTGTGTTTTCTAATGTGTAAAAACCAAAAATTGAACGTAGAACATCGGCGACTGAGCACCAACGAAGTTCCAAACATTTGCAATAAATCTACGGGTCTTGGAACACCGATTTTATTGCTCCATCGCTCTTCCATTGTACTGTACAGTATCTTGTTACTTCCCTATTACATCAAATGATGTGAACGGGGTCTCTGGGAAGATACATGAAAACGTGGTCGTTTTAGTTTTACCTTATAGAAAATTATTTATTCACGAAGCATTTAAATATACAATATCAGATTAGAATAAAAAGAGGAGAGAGAGGAGGAGAGAGAGGAGAGAGAGAGAGAGAGAGAGCATCCTGACATCTAGAGAGAGAGAGAGAGAGGAGAGAGAGAGAGAGAGAGAGCATCCTGACATCTAGAGAGAGAAAGAGAGAGAGAGAGAAGAGAGAAGAGAGAGAGAGAGAGAAGAGAGAGAGAGAGAGGAGAGAGAGATTGATTTAAGGTTTTCAGGCATCCTGACATCTAGAGAGAGAGAGAGAGAGAGATCCTAAATCCCATGTTGGATCCCCAATGTCCACTTCGAGCCATAAACTGTCCTCGGGAGTCCGTTAGTCATATTATCTCCTCTTTGACAACACCGCAGCAGCTGGCCGGGGGACCACCAAACACTGCTTTGCCATTTCGAAATTGCCGAGTTCTTCATTAGCGAACGCAAATGGCATCGCACTTCGTCTCTGACGCTTCATTGGTGAATGAGGAGAACAAAACAGCGTTTGCAATTCTGATTGATGATGGGTTTTCGGAAAGAGAGAGACCCATTTCTAATCTTTGAAAGCGGCAAACGTTAATTTTGCTTAAAAATACCAAACTTATTTTTTTAGATAAAAAGTACCGAACATTACATTGCATCTAAAAGTTTTATTTATAAAATCGTCGATATAATGATAAATGTTCCCATTTATAAAAGTTATAGATTATAGATTTATGTATGATCTTAAAAGTAACAAATAAAATAAATGTCAATTCCTTATCTATTTTTAAGCTCGCTACTTATCTTTTATCTTTCCTAAGAGGAACATTCTCTAAATCATTTATTATCAAAGTATTAATAACTTACTTTTAATATAGCTGGATAAAGGTACCTTATTGATAACTGGCACAGAAAGCTTGAAAAGTTCTTTAATACTTAGAAACGGTAATTATTTTTTGCTTGAAAATTATTTCATATTTCTTTTTTGAATGTTGGTAATTATTCATTCATTGTTGTTAGACATTTTTCAAATTTTAGAAATGAAAAAATAAAATAATTCTTATGTTATCCTTAAAACTGACTAACGATAGTCTATTACAGTGATCAAACTTGAATTCGACAACGAAGCAAGCACATTACATTGACTAAATGAAAAAAAAAAAATCTATTCCCGAAACGTACAGTATAGTACATTAGAGCACTGTGATATAAGGCTCTTACCTGACCTGTTCCAGAGAGAGAGAGAGAGAGAGAGAGAGAGAGAGAGAGAGAGAGAGAGAGAGAGAGAGAGAGAGGAAATATATAATTGCATTCAGGAGTAAGACTCACAAAGTAAAAAGGCTACCTTTTCAAATAACTATGGCTCAAGATTCTACCTTAGCAGATCTCTTCTCCCACAAACGCCACCCTTCACAAACATGACCCGAGTCAGTCGACTGACTACTGGGTAGAGTCCACTGATTGAATCAACAGTGGCGCAAATGAGACATTAAACGTGTAACGTGTCTCTGCAGAGAGAGAGAGAGAGAGAGAGAGAGGAGAGAGAGAGAGAGAGAATCTTGTCGAATATATTCACTGAACAAAGCTTTGATGACTATATA
>NC_090728.1:37925653-37928153 GCF_036898095.1 Palaemon carinicauda
CTAAAACGCCTATTGACGCAAAGGGTCTCGGTTAGATTTCGCCAGTCGTCTCTATCTTGAGCTTTTACTTCAATACTTCCCCATTCATCATCTCTTGCTTCACGCTTCATAGTTCTAGGCCATGTAGACCTGGGTCTTCCAACTCTTCTAGTGCCTTGCAGAACCCTGCTGAACGTTTGGTTAACTAATCTCTCTTGAGGAGTGCGAAGAGCATGCCCAAACCATCTCCATTTATATATATATATATATATATATATATATATATATATATATATATATATATATATATATATATATATATATATAATGACTTGTGTATGTTTCGGACGCTAAAACTGTTAATAAGTTATTTCCCTTTATCCAAAAGTTGACGGAATAAATTCCTGTGGGTAATTAAGCAAAATCTTAAAGGGGAAGTTCTAATGAGAAAATTCTTTTCAGATTAACCTGCATTCTTCTGCATCTTTTTCAGGAGAAAAATTACGAGATGAACAAACATGAATGAAAAAAAAGGACTTTCTCCCGGGACTTCAAAAGGACCATGAACAAAACAAAGAGATTTTTTTTTTCAAAGGCATGATACAGCTAACAAGGAAAAATATATGTTTTTACAAAATATGCTTGAAGGGTAAAATAACTGCTACCAATTTCTTTTGAGAAGGAATATTAGAAAGAAAAAGAGGAAAAAAAAAACAGAAAAAAATGTATAATGTTCTCGCTACCCTCCCCCCATTGTAAGTAGAAGAAGAAGAAGGAAAAAAAGGCGTACTCTTTGTATTTAAATTTTTCTTGGTTCGTTAATTAAGAAAAATCTTTTGGGGCAAATTTTTGGCGGTGAATTTTTGCTCTCAAAGAATTTTGAATTCTTATTTCCCGTTCCTATTCAATACTATTATTCGTTAATATTTTCATACTTATATCTTTTATATACAAAACTTCCAGATCGGTGAAAAAATTGCTAAATTTACTTCATAGGCATATTTAATTTCTTATTTGAAAAGCATGTCATTACGTAATAAAATAACAGGTAAATTGGACCTCCATATATGAAGATAAAGAATTCGCACTCCTTATCTCGAATAATATTTCCATCAAGCATGAATAAATGGCAGACCCTGACACTATCTGTACAGTCCAAGAGATCAAACATTGCCTCCCCGAGCCCATTGCAAAGGGATCCCGCAGCATCAGCCCGTCCATTCATTCCCCCCGGGCATTGAGACGTAGGTTCCTCCCCTAATCAGGAGACGCAGCAAAGGAAAATGAGGTGTCTCGGTGAAAAATATTAGGGGGGATTTACGTGGGGGATCCATCCATGGCTTTGGAATACGAAAGCAACAGCAACAACAACAATGAAGACATGCGTTGACGATGGCAGCCGCAGATAGGACAAAAATGTTTACGATCTCTGGGTTTTACATGCTGGAATGCGCTGCAATATCAATACGAGGATTTGTAGGTGCCTACATCTTGCACGTCTCTCTCTCTCTCTCTCTCTCTCTCTCTCTCTCTCTCTCTCTCTCTCTCTCTCTCTCTGTACATTCTCATTTGACACTTTTCTATAGGCTCATTTAAACATAAAATGTAGTAAATTTACGTATTTGGCCTCAATTTACGAAAGACACTTCCTTCGTTAGTAAAAATGTCCACTTCCTTCCATGATTCGTTATCATGCAAGTCTCAATTTACCTTTGAAATGTTTCCAAGAAACTAATTGATTAGCCATGCATATAAACACTACTGCACATGCGTCTATACCCAACATTTATCAATGTGTGCAATAGAAATGGAAGTTGCACTAGGTAACCTGTAAATGCACCATTCCGGAAAGAGCATATCTAGTTATGCCGAACTCTCAATGTTTTCCATTCAATAATAATAAAATTGACAAGTAGACGAGCAAAGATTCACTTTTGGAATTACGATATCTAGGGTAAGTATAATCTCCCCTATATAACAAAGAGCAAGTGTATGGATATATATATACTGTACATATATAGACGCTAATATATATATATATATATATATATATATATATATATATATATATATGTATATATATATATATATATATAATGTATGTATCTATGTGTGTATATATGTGTATATGTAAATATATATTTATATATATGTGTGTATATAAATATATATATATATATATATATATATATATATATATATATATATCTATATATATATATATATATATATACATACAGTATGGGACGGATAGGGGGAGGGGGTTAGTCATACCCCGGTGAGAGGGGTTGTAGTTAGGAAAAGGGGAGGGATGAGAAGGTTGAATCTGCATGAGCGTGTGTGTGTGCATATGTATCAAAATATTTAGACGTCACTCTTGACGGATCGCGTACACTAGTTACAAAATAAGGGAAGGAGAGAAGTAAAGGCTCATTTTATTGAGTTGATGAACGGGTCATAGACTGTGTTAATTTCTTATAACTTTTTAATTAACATACGGCTTCATTGAAAGTAGAGATGT
>NC_090728.1:37940653-37945653 GCF_036898095.1 Palaemon carinicauda
GACCTTTGACCTAAGACTTTCAAAATTGAATCACTTCCACATCTCAACATAACAATTCCTCTCAGAAAGTTTCACTACTCTTATAAGTCAAATTGTGGCCAGGAAGTTGTTCAAGACCAAACAAACAGACAAACGGGACAAACAGGGGTGAAAACATAACCTCCTCCCAACTTCCTTGGCGGAGATGATTAGCAGGCGAACTAGAAATCAATAAAAATGGAGCTCAAAGTTGCATGAATGCTAGTCAGCTGGAACAGTAGCAGTACTTGCAGCAGCTGTGGAAACTATAAATTCAAACTGCTAATGAAATTTTTTTTAATCCTATTTATCGACACATTATCTTATAATTGATATTTGAATAAAAATGTATATACTTCATGGGATGCTTGTTCGACCGTGATCATAAACTATCCACAGTAAACACCAGAAAGTACACAAGTGTCATAAATCGCCCAAAGAGTAATTATTATTATTATTACTATCCAAGCTACAACCCTAGTTGGAAAAGCAAGATGCTATAAGCCCAGGGGCTCCAACAGAGAAAAATAGCCCAGTGAGGAGAGGAAATAAGGATATAAATAAATGAAGAGAACAAATTAACAATAAATCATTCTAAAATAAGTAACAACGTCAAAACAGACATGTCATATATAAACTATTAACAACATCAAAAACAAATATGTCATAAATAAACTATAAAAAGACTAGTGTCCGCCTGGTCAACAAAAAAGCATTTGCTCCTACTTTGAACTTTTGAAGTTCTACTGATTCAACCACCCGATTAGGAAGATCATTCCACAACTTGGTAACAGCTGGAATAAAACTTCTAGAGTACTGCGTAGTATTGAGCCTCGTGATGGAGAAGGCCTGGCTATTAGAATTAACTGCCTGCCTAGTATTACGAACAGGATAGAATTGTCCAGGAAGATCTGAATGTAAAGGATGGTCAGAGTTATGAAAAATCTTATGCAACATGCATAATGAACTAATTGAACGACGGTGCCAGAGATTAATATCTAGATCAGGAATAAGAAATTTAATAGACCGTAAGTTTCTGTCCAACAAATTAAGATGAGAATCAGCAGCTGAACACCAGACAGGAGAACAATACTCAAAACAAGGTAGAATGAAAGAATTAAAACACTTCTTCAGAATAGATTGATCACCGAAAATCTTGAAAGACTTTCTCAATAAGCCTATTTTTTGTGCAATTGAAGAAGACACAGACCTTATATGTTTCTCAAAAGTAAATTTACTGTCGAGAATCACACCTAAAATTTTGAAAGAGTCATACATATTTAAAGAAACATTATCAATACTGAGATCCGGATGTTGAGGAGCCACCGTCCTTGACCTACTTACAATCATACTTTGAGTTTTGTTAGGATTCAACTTCATACCCCATAATTTGCACCATGCACTAATTCTAGCTAAATCTCTATTAAGGGATTCACCAACCCTAGATCTACATTCAGGGGATGGAATTGATGCAAAGAGAGTAGCATCATCTGCATATGCAACAAGCTTGTTTTCTAGGCCAAACCACATGTCATGTGTATATAGTATGAAAAGTAATGGGCCAAGAACACTACCCTGTGGAACACCGGATATCACATTCCTATAATCACTTTGGTGCCCATCAACAACAACTCTTTGAGATCTATTACTTAAAAAATCAATAATAATGCTAAGAAACGACCCACCCACTCCCAACTGTTTCACTTTGAAAACAAGGACCTCATGATTAACACGGTCAAAGGCAGCACTAAAATCATGGCCAATCATACGAACTTCCCGACCACAATCAAGGGATTTCTGTACAGCATTGGAGATTGTGAGAAGGGCATCACATGCTCCAAGGCCTTTACGAAAACCAAATTGCAAACTAGGGAGTAGATGATTACCTTCAGCAAACCTATTAAGACGTTTTGCCAGAAGACGTTCAAAAACTTTAGATAATATGGGAGTTATGGAAATTGGGCGGTAATCAGTGGGATTTGAGCTACCACAAACACATTTACATAGAGGAGTAACATTACCAATTCTCTAACTAGTGCTAAAAGCTACTCTTCTTGCTAACTTGCGCAAAATAACAGATAACTTTGGAGCTAAGAAATCTGCTGTCTTTATAAAAAACAAAGGAAAAATACCATTTGGGTCTACACCTCCATAAGCATGAAGGTCCACCAACAGAGCTTTAAACTCACGAGATCGAAAAGCTAAACTAGTTACTTTAGCCTCAGGAAAACAGGAATGAGGAAGTTAAAGTTTTTCATTACCCTGTTTACTGTCAAAAACATCAGCCAAAAGGGTTGCCTTTTCCTTTGGACAGTGAGTGACTGAGCCATCTGGTTTAAGTAAAGGAGGAACTGTAGCATCTACACCAAAGAGTGCAGATTTAAGGGTAGACCACCATTTATGTTCCTGAGTTGTACCAGAAAGTGTTTCTTTTATGGTTAAATTGTACTCCTTTTCAGTTGAGGCATAAACTCTCTGAGCAAAAGCTCGAAGCTGAGTATAGTTGTTCCAGGTCAAATCTGATCTGTTACCCTTCCAAAGATGATAGGCCTCCTGTTTCTCCAAATAAGCACGTCTACAATCATCATTGAACCACGGTTTGTCCTTCACTCGGTACCTTAGCACCGGTTTTACTGCCATACAAACATGACGCCATCAAACTACTATTGTTATTATAATTATTACTAGCCAAGCTACAACCCTAGTTGGAAAAGCAAGATGCTATAAGCCCAAGGGCTCCAACAGGGAAAAATAGCCCAGTGAGGAAAGGAAATAAGGAAATAAATAAATGATGAGAATAAATTAACAATATATCAATCTAAAAACAGTAACAGCGTCAAAACAGATATGTCCTATATAAACTATTAACAACGTCAAAAACGGATATGTCATATATAAACTGTAAAAAGACTCATGTCAGCCTGGTCAACATAAAAACATTTGCTCCAACTTTGAACTTTTGAAGTTCTACTGATTCAACTACCCGATTAGGAAGATCATTCCACAACTTGGTAACAGCTGGAATAAAACTTCTAAAATACTGTGTAGTATTGAGCCTCATGATGGAGAAGGCCTGGCTATTAGAATTAACTAGGGACAGAGATAAATCTACACTAAATATCCTAGTCAATTCCTTACTGGTATATTTGAAGTATTCTTTTATCCGTTCAATTCTATCTAGTTTATTCATTGAAAGGAATTACTTTGGACAGTCTTTGGAAATATCAGCATTTCTCTTATTCACGGTTGCAAGTGAAACAGCGAAGTCTCACCAAAAACTTATTTACCAAAGATTAGAATCTCTGCTTAAAAAGTTATCCTATTTTTACATTCAGTGCCAGTTTGATTGCATATCGCATCTCTTAGACAGAAATTGTATGTTTCATCAACAGTATTACAGCCAATAAAATTCCAGTCACATAACGTATACTTTTTTATTTACATTAGGTAAGTGTTTAAAATTCCTTCAACGCTTGGAAACATTTACCTAATAACTTGTAATCTTTGAAATTTTAATCTTTTATAATTTTTCCTCTCGCATAGGCTCTACAAACAAGAATACATGTCCTCGCTATGTATAAGGTAACGAATTTCTACTGTAAAATTTCTAGAATTTCATCCGGCATAGCCATTCCATAATCTTCGGAATAAAACAGGATAAAACTGTATTATTCTGACACTCAACAACAAAATATGTATGCCAAAGAATGCATCCAATGTGTTTCGTGCTCAGTTTTTTTTTATACTGTGAGCATGTTTAACTAATCCTTAAAAATAGTTACTAAGTGATATATGTCGGCTTTATAATTGAAACGGACACTTTACTCTGCCTTTTCGTAAGCACAAATTATCCAGGTATATACCAGCTTTTAAATCTGGGATTGTGGTGGTCTATTGGAAACGTCTATGCCTGGTAATCGCCAGACTGGGGTTCGAGTCCCACTCAAACTCGTTAGTTTCTTTACGTTTGCAACCTCACCACCCGTGTGAGCTAAGGAGGGGGTTTGGGAGAGAGTATATGTCTACCTACTGAGTATCAGCAGCCACTACCTGGCCATCCCTGGTCCTAGCTTGGGCTTGGGCCCTGATCACATGTATATATGGTCAGTCTCTAAGGCACTGTCCTGCATTATAGGGCGATGTCACTGTCCCTTGCCTATGCCATTCATGAGAGGCCATTAAACATTATAAAAAGGTAAAATGTTACGTTACTGAAAAAAAAAGAAACGATGTAAATCAATACACAATGATATGTTTATCAGATCTTAATACACTGTCAATTCAGATAGATAATTCCTGTAAATTATCGGAGGAAACCAACAGGAATTAAAACACATTATATACTAAAATCTTGTTACCGAAAAAATATCATTTGCGGCACTAATAAAGGTAAGTAAAAGTCTAATGAATTATAAAAGTAGTCTTCATTATCTTCCAAGTAATCTCATACTCTATCCTCCTTGAAGTAAAGTGTATATATACCAACCGCCTAGACAAACCTTGGTTGCCCAATCGGTCTGAATTAGAAAAGGCAGAATGAAGAGGTGACATTAATGTAACGATCTATGCAGATAGCCATTTACAAGGTCTTGGCCATTTATATCTCTCCAAGTCGGCCGGGAAGCCGCTGGTGAACGCCTTCGTCTTCAGTACAGTCGAGTGATTAGTTAAACGAAGCGCATATGGCTGCCTTAACAGCCTATAAGGTCAGGTCATAAACTAACTAACTTTGGCATTTCGAGCCCGTCGCTTGAGGGAAACGCAATTTCCTTCCATAGTTCGAAATCGTGTGGACGAGAAATGCTTTGGGGAAGTCATTGACCAGGGCAAGTCGGGGATGATTTCGAATATAATCAACAGATCTTGCAAAAAAATAAATTACTAAATGAAAAAATAAATGTACCTCAGTTAAGTTTATTTATTCATAAAGGAAAAAAAAAACATATAAGGATCCCGTTAGTTAAAAAAACTCAGAACAAAGA
>NC_090728.1:37955653-37965653 GCF_036898095.1 Palaemon carinicauda
AAGCTGCTTACCATAGCTGAAGAGTCTCTTCTCTCCTTACCAAGAGGAAAGTAGCCACTGAAATTAGAGTGCAGTAGTTAACCCCTTGAGTGAGAGAAAAAGAATAGTTTGGTAATCTCAGTGTTGTCAGGTGTATGAGGACAGAGGAGAATCTGTAAAGAATAGGCCAGACTATTCGGTGTCTGTGTAGGCAAAAAGAAAGAACCGTAACCAGAGAGAAGGGTCCTATGTATTACTGTCTGGCCAGTCAAAGGACCCCATAACTCTCTAGCGGTAGTATCTCAACAGGCGGTTGGTGCCCTGGCCAACCTACTACCTTAGAGACATGACAAATTAAGTTGCTGGCCCAAAAAGAGAAGGAATTTATAGACTATTCCTCTCACCTATAACCCCTTTAGTCGTTCATTTTGTCAAATGTATAGTGTTTGACAATGGATTTCAAAGACCATTTTTTTTCTTTTAGTTCTCGTGTGCCTGACAGGCCAAAATCTATTCGTGAGCATGTATATATTGTCCTATACAAACACAGATATCCATAAAAACGTACGCACTTGCATACACACACCTATACACACATATATACAGATATATATGTATATATATACATACATACATACATATAGATATATATACATACATACATACATATATATATATATATACATACATACATACATATATATATATACATACATACATACATATATATATATACATACATACATACATATATATACATACATACATACATACATATATATATATATATATATATATATATATATATATATTGTGGGTGAATGTGTGTGTGTGTGCGAATTGGTTGTAGGTATTTTGATCCCGGTTATTTGATTCCCGGTATTTTCATTTGCTGAAAGTTAATTCCCGGTAAAGTTTATTCCCTGTAGCCTGAATCCCAAGTGCCGATCATCATACAACTCATTAGCAAGGGAATAATGAGCTCCTGGTAAAATTTCACTGCCTATGTTTTATAAGTAATTGGTCTAATGGCTTATTTACATAGTTAATTATTTATCTATTATTTTTATTATTGATAATAATAATAATAATAATAATAATAATAATAATAATAATAATAATAATAATAATTCAATAACATGATTAAAGTAAAAAAAAATGAAAATATGTAAAAGTTCTCTTTATTGACAATCAAAAGTAAAATTTTGCACACAAGCAATACTTACTAAAATGTATTACAAGAAAAAGGGAAATACTAGTTCAATAATGTAATAACCTTACAGCCGGTCTTAAGACATCAGTTCTTATGTGAATTATACCGTAAAACAATATTTTTCAAACGCTCATTTTCGTCCTTAAACTTCCGGCTACCATAACCCCTTGAAAATTACTTTTTTCTTTTTTTTTTAAATGGGCAAGAAAATCTTTCTTCTTTTTTAATGTTGAAATTAACTTCCATAACATTAGGGTGAACACCTGAAACAACACTCTGTGAAGCACAGTGGTACCAATCTTAAATATTATTGTTGCGAGGTTGATCTCACAAAGTTCTCTTACGTAAATACATATATGGATTGGTAAAAGAGGCGCTATTCGCCTTCGTCGATTATGTATACCTATTTTGCACCCAATTTAACTTGCTTTAAAATATGAAAACAGTTCTTGAGGTAAGTCTTTGTCATGCAAGCTCGTTAAAAGTATCTAGCATACCATTCTTTGAAAGAAGTGAGGAAAGAAAAACACTCAACATTCGTACTGAATTTAACACCTGTGACATGTTTCTTTAAAACCCAAATCAGCACCTGGTAGTCATTTTCTTGTGTCGGAGTCTGTAGTCGTGCTTTGCAGCTCTTTTCACATCCCACCTCCAAGAAATTTTTTATCCAACAGCATTTGTTCTATGCTTTTCGTAAATGTAATTCAAGTCGTTAACAACTTCTATCCTCCTCGGGTACTTGGCCAACCTACTACCTATATACAACAACAAAAACAAAAACAAATACAGTCGTTTCGAGTTCACTGCAGGACAAAGGCCTTAAACATGTCCTTACTCTGGCCACTGCGGATTGGTGATGGTGGGAGACTTTAGCTTGACTGCTCACAGCAAACCAACCTAGTATGGGTGTTCCTGACTAACACAGATTTGCTGATCATGGTGATACACAAATCCTTCCACAACATTGAGGCATCTCGAGTAGAAAGGGACTACCTATATATATATATATATAATATATATATATATATATATATATATATATAGAGAGAGAGAGAGAGAGAGAGAGAGAGAGAGAGAGAGAGAGAGAGAGAGAGAGAGAGAGAGAGAGAGAGAGAGAGAGCATATTAATTTTTCTGATATTTTCAAACTTAGTTTAGTATACTAATCATAATTCTTATTACAAAAATAATGAAGCAAAGGTTTTCGTGTGTTTCTCTATAACACTCTTAAATGAATCAACAACAGGCAAAGAGACTAAAACTTAATACCTTGTGTATTTAATGTCCCATAAGGGCACATAAAGGCTGCCATTCATTGCCAACCACTCTCGTCCGAGGGTTAACGCGAGAATCATTACCAGACTCGGGCTTTGGTCTTCACTGTAAACCCCATGACAATGATTTCCTTTAGAGCTCTGGTTCCGACCAGATGGCCAAAATGGAGAGAGAGAGAGAGAGAGAGAGAGAGAGAGAGAGAGAGAGAGAGAGAGAGAGAGAGGTTACAGATCTAGCTTGTTTTCATATGTTTGAACAGAAATTTTAAGAAACATCACTGAGGCTTGTATTTCGAACAACTAGGGCTTGGACGTCGTTAAGATAGAGGTGCGATGCATTTGTTTTGCTGGGACTATTCAAGAAATAGATTGAAAATTGATAAGTTGGGAGTCATTTACAACTGAAAACTAGTTATCATTAATTTGAACATAAAAAAAAGATTAAATAATGTATTAGAGACCCCCATAGACACAAGGGCTGAAGAGTATATTTCTAATAGTACCGTAATATTTTCCTGAGTGTTCCTGAATTTTTTATAAGTATACTGTATAAGTGAATTTCACACACACTAGCATTATTCAATGAAAACATTATAATGAATATTGTCGATAATTTCATCATCATATGTGGTTTCTCTGGAATGGCAAGAAAATATCATCATTTGTTGTTAAGCAGAGTACACTTAAAAATTTGCAGTAAAAAACAGTAAAAATCCTGGCATAAATGTTGCCAAGCATTTATCATTTTAAAAACGGATACGTTGACGTAAAGGAGTGATATTACGGTCAACAACACATAAAATATAATAACAAAGTATGTATTTTACTGATATACGGCTGAGAACAGTATATTTTTACGTAGAATTTCCGATTAGAATTACAGCTTTTTTTAAGTGTAGAGTATACTGTATAAGACTAAAATTTTAACAGTCAAATTCCACCCTTACTTACTTTACTTCCCTAAACTAATAGCGCAAGACTAACTCTTAGGTCAGTTAAGGGCTGTAATTTATACTTCATTGCTAATGGTAGTTTACATAGAATACCGTTCATGAGTATATGGAGGGAATTATTACTGTTACTTTTAGAGCAAATAAGTCTGTCTGTGACCAAGTACTCAAGTGTCTTTAGATCCTTCTTTGTTTCCGTTTTTCTCAGCATTAGATGAAAAAATAACGGTAACTGAATACGAAGACATAATTGCAATACTATAAATCAATCAACAACCATTAATAATGCATTAGAAGATCTATAATTTGATGATTAATGGATCATTAATGGTGGTCTAACATCAAATCTTAGACTATTTGGCGTAGATCTATCAGTTTCTCCTTTGCTTAAATGAAACGGTTCTGTCCCTTACAGCATCCTATAAGGATGAGGTATTAGAGAGAAAGTCGAACACTTAAAATCTTTATCTGCTTCATTCCTATTTTCCTGAAGTTAGCTTTCCTTTCACGCGATGTTATGAATCCTTTACTTGACCATTGAGGTATACATGTATATATGTATGTATGTATGTATGTATGTATGTATGTATATATATAAATATTATATACACACACACACACACACACACACATATATATATATATATATATATATATATATATATATATATATATATATATATATAAATGGTATTTCCTTTGATTTTTTCTGGAATGACATTTGATTTTCTTAGCTCATAGGGTGTTTATTTTTACAAGTTTGCAATCACGAATTCATTCTGCACTTGTTGGAAAACTGCTAATGAGATTTTGCCATCTCTATCCCTTGTGATTATCAGCAGATTTCTTTAATTCTTACATTATCTATAGTTTTTGAACGTCGTTCGCAAATCGTGTGACTGCACTTAAGAGTCAATAATCATCTATTCTCGAGTTCACAGTTTGCCTTTCGCAAGGTCCTTGATATTTGCGAGGGTCTTCTTTTAAGCTCCAGCGATGTGCAGAAATCGATTGATTTTGGTCTTGATTTTCATGCTGTTTTTGGTTACTGTATCTTCATCGTGAGGCTCTTGTTTTCAAACTCAACCAGATGGGAGTTGGTGCATAATGTCTAATTACGGTAATTGAATTTTAGCTAGCAAATTACTAAAAAGGAGTGGCTGATAAGCACCCTAGTGACTATAGGCACGTATCCTCTGATCTTGTCCCTTTTCTTGTCATATCATATGCTTATGTGTGGTTCGGCTTGAAAACATCGTTTGTTGCTTATGGAGATGAAGATACTCTCTTTGCAGAGGTCCTATTCTATTTCCAGAATGTAGATCTGTGATTGTTGAGTCCCTACAGACATCTAGCTAAAATTCGCACATGGAGCATATTTTGGGGATGAAGTTGAAACCAACCAAAACTCTGAGTATGATAAATCAATAGACGTAGGACAACCAGATAATTTCATTCGTAGTATTTCTTCAACTTCATACAGCTCCTCTAAAGTTCGAGGTCTTACTTTTAATTGCAAATTCACTTTTGAAAAACATATGAGATCTCTCTTTAGTCGAAAAAAATGGCAAATTGAGTCTTTAAAAAAAAATTACACCCGTGTATCCTGAGGAAGTTGTTTTTATTTTTTTTTTTTATTCTGCCATGCTTTAGATAAAGCTCTTTTCTGATTTTTAGTAGGCAACTTATTAAAACCGCTGAACAAAACCTTGAGGACTATTATACCAGGGACCTGGACACCTGTCTCTGGTACCTACGTTCGATGAGCCTTTTTAAGCAACACCTAAAGTCCATTTCCTTTAGCGAGGCAGATTTGCAGCGACTCGCAGCGGTGCCCTTTTAGCTCGGAAAAGTTTCCTGATCGCTGATTGGTTAGAATTATCTTGTCCAACCAATCAGCGATCAGGAAACTTTTCCGAGCTAAAATGGCACCGCTGCGAGTCAGTGCAAATCTGCCTCGCTAAAAAAAAAAAAGACTATAATACCTGACTTTCTGAAGTCTAAACTACACCATTTATATGTTTTTCCATAACGCCAACTATGCTTTGCACAAGATCTTCCAAGATTACATTCAACAAGTTGTACTAGGTTTGCAGTTGATAGTAGTCTTGTCTTTTCTTTCGGAAGGCTCAGTATCTAAAAGCCCTTTTCTGGCTGTGGCCAAATTGTAGAATAATAGAATCGCTGGAATTTTAATAAAAAGGCATTTTTACTAATCAGGGTGAAACAGACATAGTCTTGTAGTTTAGCTGTTACTAATCTATTCAACATTGCTATTTATCACATTTCTATTTTTTAGTTTTTTCTTTACTTCTGTTTATAAAAATCTGGGGGGGGGGGTTTCCTTATGACGACCCTTGAGATTTTAGCATTCTGCTCTTCTAAATAGGGTTGAAATTTTAATAATAATAATAATAATAATAATAATAATAATAATAATAATAATAATCATCATCATCATCATCATCATCATCATACCAATACTAATACTAATAATGATAATCTTTTGTAATAAAATAAGAACGTGTATCCTTGTTTTTTTTTTTTTTTTCTGCGCGAAACCGCTTATTCTACGTTTATACACTCTCCAAACTGACCTTTATATACGTATGTAAAATAAAGATCCGCTAGTCCAAGCTTTGTACGACTGAAGTAGATGATGAATGGAGAAGTATTGATTTAAAAGCTCAAGATAGAGACGACTGGCGAAATCTAACCTAGGCCCTTAGCGTCGGTGGACGTAGGAGATGATGATGATGATGATGATGAGTCTTTGACTGGATCTGGAGCTTCTCTTAAATTTCCATGGTAAGGGCAAGATAGTAATGAAGAAACCAGAAAAGCTTGGCCAACATACTTGAGTAACGCATCTGCCATTTCATTACAGACATAATTCTGGTATTCCGTATCACCTCATCCGACTAATAATGACCCAATTTACCTAAAGTCATATCCGATTAGTTTTAAAAGGAGTTTTATTCGTCTTACAGGTTCACCAAACTCTATATTGCAATGCAAATCTTGCATTCAGGTTAAGGGAAGATTCTGTGATGAGGCTAATGCATGAATAACTGAATGGCGATCAGAGAGATGAAAAACTATGAGAGAAGAATCGTGTTAATATTCAGTTAATTTCCATAAAAAATAAGCTCTTTGATATCTTCTAAAACCTGCTACTATTAAATTCACACGCGATAGTTTATGCATCGATTATGATTTTCATGCAAACATAAATGTAACTTGCATGATTGATTTTTAGAGGTTTGATGTTTGGCCCAATCGTTGTTTCGTGAGCTTAATCCTGATTTATCCAAAGTGCTGATCATTATGTTTTCATATATATGAAAGCATGGCAGGATATTATATGCCTATGCTGTAAACCACCAAGGATATTGACGGGATCTTTGGACAGTATCCTATTTGAGTATTTGAGTAGTAAAACAGTCGGTGTAAAAAGCAAATAATCATAATAATAACAACAGTAATAAATTTGTTGACTACAACTACAACTGTAATAAATAATAAAAATAAATGATAATAATAAGTAATAATAATGAAAATAACAATAATTAATAATAAAAATAATAATAATAATAATAATAATAATAACAATAATAAATAATAATAAATAATAATTAATAAATAATAAATTATTTAAATAACGAATAACAAATAACAAATAACAAATAATAATAATAATAATAACAACAACAATAATAATAATAATAATAACAACAATAATAATAATAATAGGTACACGAAGTAGTTTTGTCGAGGCGCCACAGAAGTTATAGGACCCTTTACGGACTGACAAGACCGTTTGATGATGCCTCTTCTTTGAGGCAGGGATATTTTCTTCCCTACACATACACCAAACAGTCTGGTACATTCTAAATACATTCTCCTCTTTACTATCACATCTGGCAAAAATAAGCAAACTAAATGTTAAACCTTCAGTGAATTGGGTAGATTTTGCATCTGCTTAAAGGCTGTTTACCCGAATGATAAGGTTTAGAAAAGACTCAGAAAGCAAACTATAGTCCATTTCTTTTAGCGATGCATATTTGCACCGACTGGCGGCGGTGCCCATTTAGTTCGGAAAAGTTTCCTGATCGCTGATTGGTTAGAATTATCTTGTCCAGCCAATCAGCGATCCGGAAACTTTTCCGAGCTAAAAGGGCACCGCTGCGAGTCGGTGCAAATATGCATCGCTAAAAGAAATGGACTATAGTTTTTATTCTTGATTAGCACTACAGCTTCTGTACCACGTTTTGCATTGTCTTGGGGTAGAGTTCTTTTGCTTGAAGATAGTACACCCCAGCAAACTTTTCTGACAGTTTGCTTTATATCTCTCTTTTTTTTAACACTGTGATGGGCAAGCTTTATGGAAAGCCGAGTATGACTTCTGGTTTAACAAAAAGTTGCCATTTCCTTATCATTTCCTTTATCGTTATTTTATATACCTATTTAAAAACAGGGATATTGTATTTTTTTTCTGAATGTACTCATGCCTATATTGTTACTGTTTTAACCTTTTTACTTTATTTTTATAGGTAATTCGGTACTTGGCTGTTTTTATTTTACATTCTATTGAGCTGATTGTAACATTCTGATTTTCCCACTAAAGTCATAGCTTGGCTTCTAACAACAACAACAACAACAATAATAATAATAATAATAATAATAATAATAATAATAATAATAAAAATAATAATAATAAAAATAATAATAAGAAGAAGAAGAAGAAGAAGAAGAAGATGAAGAAGAAGATGATGAAGAAGAAGAAGAAAATGAAGAGGAAGAAGAAGAAGAAGAAGAAGAAGAAAAAGAAGAAAACGGAACAAAATATTTCTCTAGTATTTTTCTGTTGCAGAATCTTCAAGTGAACACAGACACCCAAGCCTCTAATTCTAGCTACCATTTAATTCATAAATCAAGCTCAAAAGACAAAATTACTCAGACAGAAATATAGAAACAAACTAAGAGTTAGGAGCAATAATATTCTGACATATACCTGAAATTGAAAATCACTTTTCTTTCCTTTAGAGATTGAATGATTTCCTGCGGGCCAAGCAAAGCCCAAGAGGCCGAGCAATAGAGTTACGAAAAGTTTCCTTTGGCATTTTACACTTGACAGAAATGAAAGCCAGCGTTTCAAATATCCGAAGAAATGGTAGCCGGGCGAGGTCGCCGTTATTGTTAACTCACTGTGACGATAAACCTGATAAGATTAAGGAGTAATTAAGACGTTGAAGTCTTGTAAAGTCTGAGAAGGGTTGGAGTGACAACGGTTTTCCTTTTATAAAAGCAAATATAAGAGTGACGAGGCTAATCCAATAATCCTTTTGACATACCAGATACACCAGTACAAATTGCATAGCAACGGAAAGGATCCCTATTTTAGATCAAAATAACTGATCAAAACGCAAAGCTATAAATGATAAAAACAAGAGACAAAAATCGAAGAGGGACAAAATCATGTAGTGGTCTTCCTGACATTCTCTTCTGGAGTGTGTCGACAACCCCTTAAACACCCCCCCCCCCCTTTTCTCCAACCATCATAGAAAATCAATTGTGCATCCCCCACGGACTCCCTCCAGAGGGGAGGGTGTCCCCCTTAGCAGGACAGCCCTGCCACCACTTTCCTCCTACCGAAACCTACTTCGGCCCACCCTCACTCCCTACCAGGACCCCTCCATCCGTCCCTAACGCCACCAACACTGCCGAAATTTCTGCGCCTTCTGTGTCTCTCTGGAAAAACGAAAATAAACCTGGGAGAAAAAATGAAACAAAAAGCGAACGAATCCCGCCCACACTTTATTTTTGCCTTAAGCTCGTGTTTCTCAGCACTTTTATATTTTCGTTTTATCCTGCGTGCAGCCAAGAGCAGTAGGCTGAAGTCGGTACTTTAGCAGAGAGGGTAGGTTTTGAAAGCAATTGAAAACATTTTGAATGGATGCCATAAAACTTTCCACAGCTGTATTCTTTGGATTGTTCAACAGAAGTAATCCTTAAAATGCCTATACTATCGAACACGGATATGTCTTATTTTTTTATTTTTTTTATTTTTTTTTTTTTTTTGAAAAGCAGAAATATTTTGCAGTCATCTTTGATGTAATTCACCAAATGGTTAACTTTTAACTACTTTCAATTAAGCGGAAAAGAATGCTCACTGTTCGCTTCCGTATGTAAAATAGCTTTCTCTAAAGTTTCCTCATCCATGAAAAATAAAACCGCTATGCACAAATGTCAGCCAATCGGCCATTTTGGAATTTTCCAAATGTAACGTGTCTTGGACAATTGAGGTTCCAAGACCGTTCAATTACTGAATAACTAATTTTCCAAATTTTCTCATTTTTGGAATAGTATATTCAAACAGGTTTTAAATTAGTGTTTGAAAATTCTTGCACGTATGGTAAATATTAAATAACTTTTGATGAGATGAAACTGAGAAGAAGAATAAGGTATAAAGTTGGAATAACAACCATTTCAAATCTCTCGGAACCCTCGAGAAATCTCAACAACTGAAGACACCTGCTGCTTTCGTGGAGGATTCTATCAAAACTTTAAACATTCACATTC
>NC_090728.1:37980653-37983153 GCF_036898095.1 Palaemon carinicauda
AATGCAAAATTAGATAAATGTATAACTGGGTCTTCCATGATCCATTAAGGTCTTTTTGCAAAAGGGGAAACGGAATAAATGCAAAGTCATATATTAGAGCAATGTATTATGTCCGCTTTTCAGAGAAATTTCAAGAGAAATTTCAGGGAATGGTCCGCATTTTTGCCTCTTCTGTCTGTTCACTCTTGTTAGAGGCGAAAGAGGTCCGAAATTATATATTCTCAAAATTTACAGAACTGCATGGGAACTCTTAAATCAATATGTTTATTTTTGTGGTCAAATAACTCTTTTACTTGGGTTTTATATATATATATATATATATATATATATATATATATATACATATATATATACATATATATATATATATATATATATATATATATTTATATATATATATATATATATATATATATACATATAATATGGATTAAAATCGACACAGTATCGTACTCATGTATATATATGCATATGTATATATATGTATATATATGTATGTATATATATATATATATATATATATATATATATATATATATGAATGTATATGATATGTATATAAATACAAAATGTGTATATAATATATATATATATATATATATATATATATAAAGATAGACAGATAGATAGCTATATGTCTGTGTGTGTGATTAAAATCAAAATCAACACAGTAACATAGTACCATGTTCATCGGAAAGAAATTTCTGTTGAACATGGTACTGTGTTTATTTTAATCACACACACACAGACATATATCTCTATCTATCTTTATATATATATATATATATATATATATATATATATATATATATATATATACACACATATATATATACATATATATATACACATTATGTATTTATATATATATCAGATACATTCATATACAAATATATATATATATATATATATATATATATATATATATCTATATATATATATATATATATCTATATATATATTTATAATATATATATATATATATATATATATATATATATATATATATATATATATACTTTTAATGTTAATATAAAAATACACACATACAATGTACATCCCATATTCACATAGCTACCCAATGACCGTACAAACATCGCCGAAACTCGCATAAAAAAAAAAAACACAAACACACGCACTTGATTTCCTATAATTGTTTTCTGCATCCGTGCTGTTGAGACTTTAATTTGTCCTGACGACCGTTTGTAGATCCAGCAGTGTCTGGGAGAGCCCTGTTTGTTTAGTGGTTGTCCTTCGCACGGACGCTTTTCCGCTGGAATTGCATCAGTAGAATCGACCTTACGAACTCAAACACGACTTGATTCTTCCTCATAAATAGGACCGTGTTCTACGAGGCCCTTGAGCTCCTCCTTCAAGCGCGGGTAATTATGAGAATGTTAAAAAAAAATCTTTTTGTTTGACATGTCTGAGAATTTTGAGCTTTGTTTTCCTCCTCCGAATCTTTCTTTATATGTTTGGGAAACTTGAGAGACAAGTATATACATCACGGTTTTAAATAAAGACATGACAACAGTATTTTCTCGAAAATACTTTCACTTTGCCAAGGTCAGAATTGAGGCGATATATTGTTCGTCCTGAAATGGACGTAAGGTGCAGTATTAATATATACTATTTGTATATACAGGCTATTTACATATGCAGAAACCTATAAATAAAAATATAAAAACAAAAGTATATATATATATATATATATATATATATATATATATATATATATACAGTATATATATGTATATATTAAATTGTTTCTTTACTCTGCATAATTGCTAGTGCATAAAATACAAGCATTATGAATTTGTTTTCATTAAATTTAGTAATCAATATCAGTGGCTCAGTGGTTTCTAATTTGCCCTGCTAGTTAAACCCCAACTTCACTCTAACTTGAGATAGATTCCCAGAAATAAGTCATCTTATCTCCGTCTAAGGTCAAAAGAGGTAGGTCAACTGTGAAGGTTAGAAACGAAATGTTAATACCTATAAAGGTCACACCTCTTATGGGCAAGGCACAGAGATATCTTGTAGCAAAAGATATATATGGATATACATGGATATCAATTGATACGTGGGATACTATAAAAAGTAGGCAAAGGCAGCAATTTATTGTTGAAAGTTTCCGAGGAAATAATGAAAATTACAAGGTGGAGCATGCTAAATATTTCCGTATTGATAGAGTGGTCAAAAGAAAAGCCAGGAATGACTGGAGAGAGTATTCAGACCGAAAAGCAGAGGAAGCTGCCAAAGCTATAATTCAGATAATGGCTATGGCATAAGAATTGCTCATAGAATAATTAATGAAATCTCTACAGAGCAAAGAAGAAAAAGCATATACCCATCAAAAAGTGGAATGGTTCTCTTATAACAACAGAAGATGAAGAAAGGCAACGTCGGATAGAACACTTTAGTGAGGTCATGGTTAGGAGATATGAAGAGAAGCTGATGAAGACCTTGATGTGTAAATGAATGAATTCAGTCAGTTTGA
>NC_090728.1:37988153-38003153 GCF_036898095.1 Palaemon carinicauda
GTCACAAAATTCAAACAAACAAAAACATGTGAAGGCAAGCTTAACCAGGTTGTGTTATTATCAGTGTAGGAAAGATCGAGAGATGAAAAAAAACAATAGCATTACATTGTATGAGCGCATAGCGTGTATGAACCAAATGCGCTACATAGTTCTTACTCTCATTACTTCGTTCTTTACAATATCCAATCGAGATACACCAGCCATACTCCTCAGACACTTCATATGAAATACATTCAATTTCTGTCTCTCCATAACTTTCATTCCCCATAACTACGATTCATACATCACTTTCTCATACAGAACTCCCTTAATATTCATTCCAAACCCTCTATATTTTACTGCTCCCTCCAATGCCCCCAACACATTACATCCTTCATTCACTCTCTGGCGTACATCTACTTCCACTCCACCATTTGCAGCAACAACAGAACCTAAGTACTTAAACTCATCTACTTCTTCAAGTAACTTTCCATTCAACTCAACATTCAATCTAGCACCATCCTCCTTTCTCGTGTATCTCACACCCTTACTCCTACCCACATTAGCTCGCAACTTCCTTCTCTCACACAACTTTCCAAACTCTGTCACTTATCGTGATCACTCTCATCTTTTAGTGTCAATCCTCGACCAAGCACTCTAGCATTCACCTCTCTTAAAGCTCCATCAACAAATAAATAGAACAACCATGGTGAAATCACACATTCCTGTCTCAGCCCCTCTTTCACTGGAAACCACTCACTCACTTCATTTCCTATCCTAACACACGTTTTACTGCCTCTACATAAACTCCTCGCTGTTTGCAGCAACCTTCCAACAATTCCATATGACCTCATCCCATTCTACGTCACTTCCCTATTAAATCACAATATTTTCCATATCCATAAATACAACATATACCTCCTTACCTTTTGCTAAATATTTCTTGCATATCTGCTTATCTATAGAAATCTGACCCATACATCCCCTACCACTTCTAAATTTGCATTAACACTATATGATATACATTTCCAACCACACAAAACAAACTAATAGCCCTATAATTTCAACACTCATGCACGTCTCCATTACCTTTGTATAGCAACAATACACGCATGCACCCAATCGATTTAGGTATTAGTTATCTGAGGATCGAAAAAAACATCTCCGTATAAAAATTATAAATAATCATTACAAGAATCTAATGGAACAAAGATAGAAAATAACCGGAGATTTAAGGTAACCACAGAAGGCAACAATGGCATATCAACAATTCCACATTTTGTGATCTTGACTTTGACTATTTTTTTCTCTCCACTGATCTAACGTTGAATACATATAAATCAAGGGGAAAACAAACGAACACCAAGAATGACTCAAAAAGTACACCAGCAGCACGTTGGACTCCTCCATATGCACTGCATCTTTCAATTCTATTTGGGATACTTCATCTCGCTTATGGTGGAGATCTTTGTCAACCCAGAACTCGGAGTAACAGCTATATATATTTGCGTGGGCACACGCACGCACATAATAGCACACAAGACTATAATTTAGTCAAATACATAAGAGTACAAGAAGAAAAAGTCAAGACAGAAACTAAACTAATTTTTAAAAATGCGCACCAATTTTCTCATGGCTTAAAACCATAAACAACTAACTACGATGACTTTTATCAAAACAAAATACATGCGACCTCATTTTGTATTCAAAGGGCGCTTGCATAAATGACCACAAACATCCGCCATCAATTGAAGCTCAGCAAGAATACAAATGAATCATTTGTCACATGCTGCCATGAGAGTTTATTGTAACGCCGATCCAAAACACAGCAAAAGAGAAGAGTAATTGCTAAAGTCAACGACCACACCTTTATATCATAATAAGCTCAAATTCCAACTTAACCGAAATGATCTTATAATAGCTGGTCGATTACCAATGACTATGAAGCATAGTTGGCACATGCCATATTGAGAATGGGGAATACAAATAAATTGCGTACAAATTAAATGATTTTGCATTAGACTTTAACAAGTGAATTAGGAAAATGAAGTATAAAAAGTGGATATGTGGCTAAATGGAAAAAAGATATTTTTCTTTAGTACGTGGATTATTTAGTATGTGTAAGAGTAAAACATGTTGGGAGATTACATTTCCTGAGGGGGGAAAGATATTAGATGAAAAGGTAGGAGCCTTGTATCATCTAAGATTACGTAATTACAGCTCATAGTGTACAAATGTGGACTCCTTTCATGATTTTCTTACAACAAAATTGAGAGAGAGAGAGAGAGAGAGAGAGAGAGAGAGAGAGAGAGAGAGAGAGAGAGAGAGAGAGAGAGAGAGAGATCTTGAAATTCTTTATGAATAATTTCAGAAAAGGGTTTTGCTGGAACTTACTTCTCGAAGGAAGGAAGATTCGTTAAAAAACATAATTTTTATGTTAAACATTGCTTATCCTTTCAGGCGTTTTGAAAGAATATTAGATACAGTGGCATAAAACATGAAAAGGATCTAGGAAATGATATAAGAATCAAATAAATGAAAAAAGGAATAATAGCTTTCTTATTTTCTCCCTAAAATGACACCGAGGATCGAAAAAAATACGCACAAGATTCAGAAAGGAGAGAAACCTGAAGTACGAAAAGATTTTAATGGTTAAGCTCGAGATTATTTGTATAAGAATAGATCTTGAAAATACAACTCGAACTAGGTGTTCAGTAGAGAGCATGCCATCGCCACGCCAAGCAGTCATATTTTGATCCTAACTACACTTCGTACTTGTACTTGGATGTTTTTTTTTTTTTTTTTTTTTGGCCTTGAGTCATACCCCACAAGTCGAGCAAGTTTCGTTGAAATTGGTGTAGAAGTATTTTGTGTAATGGTGTTCACAAACAAAAAATAAAGTAACAAAATATTTGCTATTTACTTAACATTGTGATTATTTTCAAAGTACTGCTGCGTAACTTTATTTTGATGTACTTTATCCAAAATGTTACAAATTCATTCTTGGGCCATACGTAACAAAACTACCAAGTTTGGTCTAAACCGGTACAATAGTTTTTGTATAAAGTTGCTCACAAACAGACAAACAAATAAATAAACTAACAAACAGACAGGGGAGAATACATACTCCTCAAAGGCAGTAATTGGTTAAAAAAAACTAAAATTACCATACTTAGAAAATAAAATAGATAAATTGTTAAAAGGAAGGTAGAGGAACATTTCAACATCTAATCGAGAACAACCAGGCAACCGACACACCGAAGTTGAACCTAGTGTCAAGGAATGAAATGCAAACGCAAGACGATGAGTAAACAGGACGAATTTCAACCTGTGTTGACTGAATTAACAAGAATGTCTTAGGAACCTCTTCAATTCACGCATAGTATTTACTATTGAAACGAAGATAGCTGTGAGGAGCCGGTATAACCCTAAGTTTGTTTACACTCAGTCCCCATGGCTACCAACGCCACCTGCTATCAATTATGACACAATAAACATGAGATCATAGTACTAAGTTTGTGTAAAAAAGCTGGTACGTAATTACGTTATCAATATTGTAACACACAATGACGAGGCATTGCGCCAGACTATACCATCAACACTACTGTACTCTATGGAGCTGTCTTCTCAGTTGATTTATGGCAAAAAACGTTGGATTCTAAAGCTATATAATCTGAAAAAACACTTTCTTTTTCGCTCTCCATATTATTAAATGCTACTTGAGACCACATTTAGTTAAAGGTGATATTTAGATAATGAATTTTATGGTAGTTTTGAACTTTGTTTCGTAGTAAGAGATTTCTAATTTGACGCTATAGTGATTTCGTTAGCCCTTGTTACAGTAACATTTCGTGTGTAATCTATCTTCGAAATTTTCCAAATTATTCTGGCTAATTGTTCCATTAACTATAATAAACCGATAATGAAGGACCCAAAATCGAACAAGTAATAATAATAATAATTATAATAATAATAATGATAATAATAATAATAATAATTTTTATTATACATACAGACATATATATATACATATATATATATATATATATATATATATATATATATATATATATATATATATATATATATTTTATGGGGGGTGCGTGTGGTTGTGTGTGTATATATAAATATTAAGCCGTCATTTTTAACAGGTTGTGTACACATAATAATAATAATATAAATAATAATAATAATAATAATAATAATAATAATAATAATAATAATAATAATAATAAAACAACGAGGATAACCACAATTATAACAAATGGTACAATTATATTAATAATTAATAGTAATAATGTTAAAAATAATGATAACGTTATCACTATCCACAGCAGTGGTAGTACAAGATACCAGGCTATTAATATGGTTTACCGCCAGACTTTTCCCATTTTCTCTTCGATGAAATTACTTACCCAATTCCGGATTCCTGATGGACCGGAGATAAAAATCTTTATAGGGAGGAAACTGCCTCTTGCCTAGTGCTCTTCCTCATTTGGTCTTATTTCCTCAATGATCACAAACCTTCTTACATTGCATGTCCGAAGGAGAGACCAATACCTATCTATCTATCTATCTATCTATCTATATCTATATTATATATATATATATAAATATGTGTGTATATATATATACACACACACACACATATATATATATATATATATATATATGTGTGTGTGTATATATATATATATATAAATGTGTGTGTATATATATATATATATATATATATATATGTGTGTGTGTGTGTGTGTGTGTGTGTAAGTATCAACCACAATGGCATTTAAAACCTAATTCTATCTTGGGAATATATATCCACTGGAATTAATTTATGGTAATAGCTTTAGGCCGGGCAGAGATTCGAACCCCTGCCTAATCAGCCGAAACCATGCCTGCGAGGACTCTACCAACAGAGCTCTTGCTGAATAGGCAGGGGTTCGAATCTCTGCCCAGCCAGAAGCTATTACCATAAATTAATTCCAGTGGATATATATTCCCCGGATAGGATTGGGTATAAAATATTATTGTGGTTGACATTTACATTGATTGAAATCACAAGTGTTAGTGATATGTATGTATGTGTGTATATATATATATATATATATATATATATATATATATATATATATATATATTACAAAAAAATTACTCGATTAAAATGCAAGATAATTCATGATCACATCTGCCCCAAAGTAATAGGTAAAAAGTCAACTGAATTTTTTTTTTAAGGAATATTCTATAACATAAAAAAGTTGCAAAGTTATAATTAATATATTCGCCAAATGAAATGATATATATATGCATATATACAGAAAAAAACGATTCATAAATACCAAAGGTTCCGAATATGAAAATCACAGACTACTCCAGCAATAAAATCCTGCCTTGCATATAGCCAACTTTATTCGCCCACAAACTCTTGTGAAGATAAAATGAAAGAAATTGCAGCTGAACCGAAAAGCCCAGGCTTCCTCTGGAATCATCGGGACTCTTCTTCTAATGATTTTGATTTGGCCAAATATTGGGAAAGACCACACGACTCCTCTCTTAATTCTGTCGATTCCTCAAGAACTCGGCGTTACTTTAGATAGCCAATTCTATTACCTCCTCGAAACAATGTGTGACATTGGAGTGAACTATAAGTCTCAGGAGTCTTCGGATCAGTTTCAGCGGATTTTGCAATCTTTAGTGATCCATTCTGTTATTCTTAATTTCCATCTATTATTTGTTATTCTCATATGTTCTGCCAAAGAGCATTTCTTTTTCTTGCATGCAGTTTCTACTTCAGTTTTCTTTCTTATCAACGTTGCTATTTTTTCTGTCTCTTAGTGTTATTCTCATCATTATTCTTCCCATAGCCCTTTGAGCTGTAACTAGTTTATGTTCTAAAGCTATAGTAAAGCTCATAGGTTCCGATACATGAGTTAATACTGATAGGACCATCAGATTAAAAACTTTTCTTTTTAGAGAAGTGGTATTTTACGTCCCATAATCTCATTTTGTTTACTAAGAGCTCTGCATCTCATGTTTACCCTTTTGATTTCGGTCTCGTGTCCTGGGGAAACAGTCTGTCCTTAGTACATATATTCATTAATAATCGCTAGAGGTTCTTCCATAACCTTTATTCATTGTATGTATTTTCATTGAACATTATTTTAGTTTTACTCATATTCATTTTCAGTCCTACATCTCTGCTGTTTCTATTCAAATCTTCTATCATCTTTTGTAATGCCTCCAATGATTTACTAAATAGAACGATGTTATGTACAAATCTTAAGTTGTTAAGGTATTCGCCATTAATATAGATTCCTACATTTTTCCAATCTAATTTCTGATAAACTTCTAAGCAACTAATAAACTTCTCACTATTTTTATGTATTTTTATGAATGTTGTACTTGCTCTATATATATCTTCAAGTGCTCTAACATAAGAATCGTCTATTCCTTATCTCTGAAAGGTTTTCATTACTGCTAAAGTTTTGACAGAATCAAAAGTTTTTTCATATACTATAAATGTCATACATAATGATTTGCCATTTTTCCATTAGCTGGTTATTTACAAGGATATGGACAATTATCATCCGTGTTTTGTGACTTAGTATAATAATGAAGTTTTCTTCAAGGCTTGTGTATAGAGCAGACATTTTGTATAAAATTCAGCAAGTTTTACTATGTAATCTCCTCCATCTATTATTAAATCAATTGACATGCTATCTACTCTTACTTTGCCTCATTTCATGCCTTTTAATACTTTCGTTACTTTTCCTACTATTACTTTTGGTACTGGCTTAGGTGTTTTATTATTTCAATTGGCAAAGTTATTTATGTCACTATTGTATAGCACTGTATAGAAATGGCTGAGGATTTCTCTGCAATTTTTATCACTCCATCTCTTTTGTTGATATTTCCATTTTTTATCCTTTAAAGAAAACATCTGTTGGTGCCTTGATCCAAATCTTCTTTTCATCAATCTGATGCTTCTTCCTTTCTTTAGTGTTCCCTAAATTTGGTCTGATTGTGTTTACGAATACCAGGGTTTTTAGTTTGTTTATTGTTTTGGATAGTTCTGCTAATTTTACCCTTATTTCCAATTTTTTCTCTATTAGGGTTTTGGTGTTTTCTAATAATTTTCCTTGATCTTGTTTAGGAATTTTCCAACGATCTCTTGTGCTGATTCCAATAATATTTTTAAAACTTATATGCATATAAATACACACACATATATATAATACATATATATTCATATATGTATTCATATATATATATATATATATATATATATATATATATATATATATATATATATATATATATATACTGTATATAGAAAATGAATAGGAAACATCCTATTGTCCTGAAAACTATCTGAGGCACAGTTTGTCCGGAGAGATGCTGTCTTCAATTTTTGGACGTCAGTAAGATACTGTCTATTCATTACAATATATATATATATATATATATATATATATATATATATATATATACAGTATATATATATATATATATATATATATATATATATATATATATATATATATATATATATATATATGTGTATGTCTTTGTGTATTAATCTTATGTTTATGCATTTATATATGAAACTTGGTCTCGCGGATTTGCTTAGATAAACATCAAGGAAACAAGGATGAACACGGAAGCCACCAGTTGGACATCACAGCAGGGAGCAATTTGGGCGGAAGCGCAATATTCTTATAGTCTGAAGGCACTTGTTGCTTACCACTGCGAGTTTTGCATAAAAACGTAACGTAAGAGGCAAGCATTTAGTTGTTTCTTGAGGAGGTCCATCAGGCGTGTAACTAAACGTTCTTATCGAGCTATTTTCCAGAAAAGAAAGCCAAAAGAAAGGAGAGAAATAGGCCAGTCTATTACGTTACCTCGATATGTTTGACTATTATCTTTGGTAAATACGAGTGGCGAGACCACAAGATTTCTGTATTCATAACAGTCAAGTTTAATGGTAATTATAAGGAAATTAATTTCTTTAAGTTTCTATACAGAAGATGATGAAACGTCGCTCCTAAATAATTTTCATCAAAATCATACTGAATATCATTATGGAAAGTATCTAGAGGCGTAGAGGTGTGTTCGAAGAGGCTTAGATAAAATTAATTTTTCTTTTTATTAAAACAACAGTAATATAAAAAATCAACACATTTCTAATTAAAAACAGTAATCAGTTGATTTAGGCCTATTCAGCTATACTAATAAACACTATCTGACGGAAATAACATGAAATATTCTTCTGGCTAGTACAGTGGTAACGTGTTTGCCTAGCATTTCGCATGACAAGAGATCGATCCCCGCCCAGGACCGTGAGTTTAAGCTGTTTACTGGGGAGGCTACTGCTGTGGTAGGGCACCACAGTGGGGGGTTGGGCTTTCCCGGCTGACGTTCTGGTGACCATCTATTCTGATGGAACCGGAACTGAAACCAGTCACCTTTAACCTTTAAATTACAAACAAGAAAAAGGTTTAAGGTTTAAATTCAAAAGTTCATCTCGTTTCTCTTTTACTTTTATAATGTCGACATATAGAAGAGTTTCCTAGAGTAACGTCTATTTCAATTCTTACTAACGAAGTCTCGTTTTTTGAAACCTCAACCAATAATTTTATTTTTTGCCAAATTCATCTGCAGTTAAGACCAGTTGGCAACAACGAATGTTAGGCAACTTCTTGATTAAGTCAAAGGTTTCCTGAAGTCGAACTGGAACGATGCTATTGTGCTTCCAAGCAGATGTATATGCAAACTAACCGATAGGCAACACGAGTATGAATATCAAGTAAGATCTCTCGCTTACAATGCCAGGATGACTCAGAGCTTGCAAACGGATCTCTTCCCCACGTTTATCTTATGACATGGCATGTAGAGTTAGATATACATACCTGTCAAACGCGGTATCAAGATTCTTCGCGAGTGTGTGTGCATTTGCAAGGATAAGTCCATCAAACACAAATATCAATATCTACATGAATGAGTTTAAGACATGCATATTATGTACACTTTTATAATAAAATACTAAAAATCCAATTTCCTAAATAAGTTGGAATGTCGGTTAGGTAAGTGGGAAAGAAAGTAGGAAAGACTGAAATTCAAATCTATCAGCAAAAAAGAACAATATCCTTGGAACACAAGACAGATTGATTTGCCCATTCAGTTAAATAATCAACATCAAAAAGTAGGATGTTGCTTAAAATGTTCTGCTCCTGCACATTCAAAATGTAAACGCTGACTTTAGCTCCCAATCCCAAATATCTATATCATTATGTTCTAAACCACAATACGATCTAGTTCATATAAACCGGAGACATATCCAAAAAAGAATATATTTATGTGCACCTAATCACATTGAGACTCGTGAAATAGATTACCGTGGAAAGATATACATTTATAGGAAAGGAAACCAATAATATCAGATAAGCCGGGTTGGTATTTTCATGAGATCTCACGTGTGTCGGAAATATCAGTCCGAGTAGACTACTCCTTCCGCTGATTCATGAAAAGAATCCCCTTATAACAACTAACAGTCGGACACTTCAAGCTTCACTAATGAATCACATTCAATAACATTGATATTTTCCCCATGACAACGCTATCATTGGAAGGTTTTCTAAATCGTAAGTTTGCTTTTAATCAATACAAGTCAGTCGAAAATATTATGAGTATAATGAATAAAAAAAAGGCGAAAGATTTATGCGTTTTGAAGGGAAGCCAGGATTAGAAATGAAACCCTAAGAGAAATTACTCAGGTGCCATATGTGGATGAGATCATGGTGAGGGGTAAAAGGAGATGGTTTGGGCATGCTCTTCGCACTCCCCAAAGAGATATTAGTTAACCAAACGTTTAGCTGGGCTCCAAAAGGCAATAGAAGACTTGGAAGACCCAGGCCTACATGGCTGAAGACTATGAAACGTGAAGTAGGATATGATGAATGGAAAGGTATTGATTTTAAAGCTCAAGATAGAAACGATTGGTTAAATCTAACTGAGGCCCTTTGCGTCAATAGGCGTGGGAGATGATGATGATGATGATGATGAATAGGGAGGAAACAGGTACAATACAATACTAAAAAAAAAAATCAGATTAAGATTTAGTTTTCAAGGCAAATTTAATTTTTCCTTGTAATGTTATGAAAAAGTCCAACAAATTCATGATCTAAATCAGTTTCATGATAAGCGAATATAATATTATCACAGCTTCAAAATATCTTGATGAATGGTCTATCTACCACTGAATAATATAACGAAAGTAAACATAATATAGGCATTTCAATATTTGAATTAATTTAAAATCCTTATAGCTAACCAGTCTGCCAATCCTCATACAGATAATAAAAAAAAAAAAAAAAAAAAAAAAAAAAAAAAAAAAAAAAAACACTAGCAGTTGGCAACACCAAACCATCTTATTAACCTTTTTCTCAAAATAGAAAATGCATTGTAACATGACGAACATGAAATTGACGACGAAATGAGACAGATGAACAACGACTCATTTTAATTTACGCTACCAATGAAAATTACAACAATCTTGTCTTTACATTTATTAATATATATTCACTATTGGAAGGGGAAAAACAGCATCGAGGAAATAAATTGCCTGAATTGGCTCATAAAAGAGAGTTCCTGTTGTTTTCAATACAGTGATTTTAAGAATAAACTCCATAATACTTGAAGTGAACAGCCTGGCCAATATTACTCTCAATATTGCTTGGGAAACTCTGCCTTCAAAAAGCAGCGACCCCTTGACCTGCTTCGTCTGGTTACAGGTATCAGACTGGTATTATTGGGCATAAAACCTTAATGAACAAACTTAATCAGATTCAGCAAAATATGTAAGAAAATAGGATGGTTCTTAGGGAACACGCATGCGCTTTAATGCATACGTCGAGAAAGTTAAGAAGATTAATTCTATAATTTGATTGTATTACTTAATGTTACTTTTAGTTACAGTTCTTTCTACATGTCAAAATTTGGGGCAAATAGAAAATTAGAGATAGAAACCTTTTAAACTCATCAGAGGTTTTCAAAGCTATATCTGTATTTCTGGATATTTTCTCAGGCATTAACTAATTGTTACTTTCAGGTTGGAAATTACCTTGGATATAATATTACAGATAAAAAGTTATATTGTCAAAACAATCATTCTTAAGAGAGAGAGAGAGAGAGAGAGAGAGAGAGAGAGAGAGAGAGAGAGAGAGAGAGAGAGAGAGAGAGATCAAATGAAAATGGTCGACAAAGCCTTTTTCATCATCGGAAAAAAGGAGGATATATTACCTAACTGGAAGCCAAAAGTAGGTTAATGCGTGTCACTAGTAATTAATTAATTTTCTGAAGCACGCATAAGGCTGCGCGCCTTTCTTCAAATTTATTGACAAATTGATTATCCAGAGAGAGAGAGAGAGAGAGAGAGAGAGAGAGAGAGAGAGAGAGAGAGAGAGAGAGAGAGAGAGAGAGAGAGAGAGAATAAAAAGATTCCATTGCAGGACCAATGCACGACCTTTTCGTAATTTAACAATCCGATTTTTCATCACAAAAATACAAACCGTATTCCATGACCATAGAAGAGAAGAAGAACCTGAGAGATTGTGAGACAAATGAGAAATGCAAATTATGGGCAAAGTTTGTGGTAGGTTAGACACTACAGAAATAATATGGTTTTAGGCAACAAAATGCAAGAATAAAAGAGAATAAAAGAGGCAGTGGTGAAAAATCGCTGTAACTGATGTCAAAAATAATTTTAAAAATGTATTTCACTTTATCACCACCATAAGGCGATATCTACAAAATGATACACGTGGCTACTACTACTACTACTACTACTACTACTACTACTACTACTACTACAACTATAACGTGTTCACTATAACCCTCTTTCTTTTTCCTTGCAATACTACCAGTCCCTAGAGCTCGTGTTCTCCCTTTATATTAAATCATACTCTAGTTATTGTCCCATTTCTCACACTCGACTTTTTCTTCACCATTACTCATCACAACGTTTTCAGGCTCTCCCACAAAAACCTTTACATCTCTATAACACATCAAGATCCCCCTGAGTCATCCATTCACCCTGTCTCCAGCAAGTAGTTAGGGACATATTTCCCCCCCACCTCCTGTTTCTTAATTGCCCACTTTTACCCCGTTTATAATCTCCCGACGGCAATTAGGATTCTTTCGTATGTACGGGCTACAAATACGGTTCTAAAATAAATATCTGTCTGGTCTTACAACAATTGTCTTCACTCTATTCCAAATAAATATCAGCTTGCGATGGCAAAAGAGGTTTTCCTAAAATAAATATCCGTCTGGTCTTACAACAATTGTCTTCACTCTATTCCAAATAAATATCAGCTTGCGATGGCAAAAGAGATTTTCCTAAAATAAATATCCGTCTGGTCTTACAACAATTGTCTTCACTCTATTCCAAATAAATATCAGCTTGCGATGGCAAAAGAGGTTTTCCTAAAATAAATATCCGTCTGGTCTTACAACAATTGTCTTCACTCTATTCCAAATAAATATCAGCTTGCGATGGCAAAAGAGGTTTTCCTAAAATAAATATCCGTCTGGTCTTACAACAATTGTCTTCACTCTATTCCAAATAAATATCAGCTTGCGATTGCAAAAGAGATTTTCCTAAAATAACTGTCCGTCTGGTCTTACAACAATTGTCTTCACTCTATTCCAAATAAATATCAGCTTGCGATTGCAAAAGAGATTTTCCTAAAATAAATATCCGTCTGGTCTTACAACAATTGTCTTCACTCTATTCCAAATAAATATCAGCTTGCGATGGCAAAAGAGGTTTTCCTAAAATAAATATCCGTCTGGTCTTACAACAATTGTCTTCACTCTATTCCAAATAAATATCAGCTTGCGATTGCAAAAGAGATTTTCCTAAAATAAATATCCGTCTGGTCTTACAACAATTGTCTTCACTCTATTCCAAATAAATATCAGCTTGCGATGGCAAAAGAGGTTTTCCTAAAATAAATATCCGTCTGGTCTTACAACAATTGTCTTCACTCTATTCCAAATAAATATCAGCTTGCGATGGCAAAAGAGATTTTCCTAAAATAAATATCCGTCTGGTCTTACAACAATTGTCTTCACTCTATTCCAAATAAATATCAGCTTGCGATTGCAAAAGAGGTTTTTCTAAAATAACTGTCCGTCTGATCTTACAACAATTGTCTTCACTCTATTCCAAATAAATATCAGCTTGCGATTGCAAAAGAGGTTTTCCTAAAATAACTGTCCGTCTGGTCTTACAACAATTGTCTTCACTCTATTCCAAATAAATATCAGCTTGCGATTGCAAAAGAGGTTTTCCTAAAATAACTGTCCGTCTGGTCTTACAACAATTGTCTTCACTCTATTCCAAATAAATATCAGCTTGCAATTGCAAAAGAGGTTTTCCTAAAATAACTGTCCGTCTGATCTTACAACAATTGTCTTCACTCTATTCCAAATAAATATCAGCTTGCGATTGCAAAAGAGGTTTTCCTAAAATAACTGTCCGTCTGATCTTACAACAATTGTCTTCACTCTATTCCAAATAAATATCAGCTTGCGATTGCAAAAGAGGTTTTCCTAAAATAACTGTCCGTCTGATCTTACAACAATTGTCTTCACTCTATTCCAAATAAATATCAGCTTGCGATTGCAAAAGAGGTTTTCCTAAAATAAATATCCGTCTGGTCTTACAACAATTGTCTTCACTCTATTCCAAATAAATATCAGCTTGCGATTGCAAAAGAGGTTTTCCTAAAATAACTGTCCGTCTGGTCTTACAACAATTGTCTTCACTCTATTCCAAATAAATATCAGCTTGCGATTGCAAAAGAGATTTTCCTAAAATAAATATCCGTCTGGTCTTACAACAATTGTCTTCACTCTATTCCAAATAAATATCAGCTTGCGATGGCAAAAGAGGTTTTCCTAAAATAAATATCCGTCTGGTCTTACAACAATTGTCTTCACTCTATTCCAAATAAATATCAGCTTGCGATGGCAAAAGAGGTTTTCCTAAAATAAATATCCGTCTGGTCTTACAACAATTGTCTTCACTCTATTCCAAATAAATATCAGCTTGCGATGGCAAAAGAGGTTTTCCTAAAATAAATATCCGTCTGGTCTTACAACAATTGTCTTCACTCTATTCCAAATAAATATCAGCTTGCGATTGCAAAAGAGGTTTTCCTAAAATAACTGTCCGTCTGATCTTACAACAATTGTCTTCACTCTATTCCAAATAAATATCAGCTTGCGATTGCAAAAGAGGTTTTCCTAAAATAAATGTCCGTCTGGTCTTACAACAATTGTCTTAATTAATCAAAAAAAAAAAAAAAAAAAAAAAAAAAAAAAATATAAGCGTGCGATTGCAAAAGAGGTTTTCCTTCGTTTTTCAAATAAAAGTCTTGGATTGCAAGAGGTTTTCTATCGTTTCAAAACAGTTGTTAGTCTCCGTTTACAACAGAGACATTTATTATAGCTTAAATAAATGTCAGTCAAGGTTTACAAGAGATAATTGCATTTGTGTTACAGGCAATATCAACTTGTGTTTACAAAATCTATTTTAATCCTTGATGAAATTAATATCAGCCTGAGTTTACAAAGAAACAGTTTCAGCATTGTTAAAGAAATATCAATGTTTACAAAAGAGGGTTTGAATAGCGTTATTATTATTATTATTATTATTATTATTATTATTATTATTATTATTATTATTATTGTTGTTGTTGTTGTTGTTGTTGTTGTTGTTGTTGTTGTTGTTGTTGTTGTTGTTGTTGTTGTTGTTGTTGTTGTTGTTGTTGTTGTTGTTAGCTAAGCTATAACCCTAGTTGGAAAAGCAGGATGCTATAATTACAAGGGCTCCACAATTGAAAAAAAGGCCAGTGAGTGAAGGAAATAAGGAAATAAATTGCATATAAGAGAAGTAATTAACAATTAAAACAAAATATTCTAAGTGCAGTAGCATTAAAATAAGCCTTTCATATATAA
>NC_090728.1:38008153-38010653 GCF_036898095.1 Palaemon carinicauda
ATATGTGTGTGTGTGTATATGTATATATATACATATATATATATATATATATATATATATATATGTATATGTATATATATACATACATACATATATATATATATATATATATATATATATATATATATATATATATATATATATGTATATATATACACACATACGTATTCATAATGCAAATAAGAGCTTTTGATAATCGAATAAAGACCTAAGGATAAATTCTTAAGATAAGAGCTTCTGCCTGGGCCGCATTTAACAAAGTCTGCAAGGGTTTATCCAGAGACGAAATTAGAGCCAATCATAGCGCCAGCTCGGCAAATATTGCCAACCCATTAAGTCCTTACCTACCCTGTACTCACTGTTACCATTTGCCAGATCACTTTATATCACGTTCCACCAATGGTCTCTACTCTGTAGTAGCTCGCTTCATTCATAATTAAACATAATCTCATTGCTCTTCTTTTCTTGCAAGCTGAACATAGATATGCTGTGCATGCCATCCGCATGGATCACTATCAGATGTTGGCAATACCTTTCTCCGATGAGCAAGCTCGAGCTGTGATTGGCTCCCACGACAAACATTGCCAGACTTCGATAGTATGCAACAAGACCAGGATTTGAACCTATGCCTTATAGTCAAAACAAACTACATAAGAAAAAATGTTTTCCCCATTGAGCTTGTATTCCCGAGGCCAAGTAGAATTCGGTATTAAAAGATACTTATACCCTGATGTTTGAAAGTTAGAAAGTCTTAAGTTTATTACCCAACTATCATAAAAAACTACGTGTTACAAACTTACAATCATCTATGAAAATAGAGGTTTCGATTCTATGTACAAACCTTAATTCGACAGGAATATGTACAATGCATCCGAATAGCTTAACAGTCTAATGGTAGCCTTGCTTCGACTCTGAGACATAGGTTCGAAACATGGCCTTGGGAGAAACATCCTGCTTAATATGTGAGTATGAAAGTCGTAGATGTTAGTAACAAAACTCTCTCTCTCTCTCTCTCTCTCTCTCTCTCTCTCTCTCTCTCTCTCTCTCTCTCTCATTTTCAAGAAGCTTGAAAATAAGTATCTAATAATTACTGGATATATAAAGCTAATTTGAAAACCACGAAATTGCGAATTACTAAATTAATTAAGCAAAATTTTTCTTCTATAAAACTGGAATTCCTACTTTCAATCCGAAAATTGATAGAAAAAATAATCAATCCAATTAAGGTGGAACATCAACAGTATTAAGATTAGATTTTTAAATAAATGGTAACGACAGTCATCAAATCCCCTTGCTTTTAACTTTCGTAGTTTTATTAATGGAAAATAAAAACCTTTCTCTCATATTCCTTATTTGAACAGTTCATTCCATTTAAGACCTAAGTAAGGATTCATAATGTTCCACAAATAATTATAACATTAACAGACCCCGAAATATAATAGATCAATTCTAGAAATGAAACTATAATGTGAAAAATAGCTTTCAATAAGTTGCATCTACAGATTGCTCCACTATGCAATAAATGTACGTCTACTCATGGAATAAGTCATATTTTCATACTTTTCACAGCAACTTCACACAAACCAGAACCATGTCACAAAGAATGAAGCAGCTCTCCTAACATTCTTACAGTACACATGTCTTTTTAGCTGGTGTCGATCCTTTAAAAAGCCCATAGAACAACTACACGACCCATGGCTGATAAATTCCAAGCCAAAAGCAAAGAACGAAGGAAATTACACACAAGACGAGTGAAAATTAGCATCTAAGGAATTTATATTTTTCTCCATAACACCCAGTAAATAAATCTAAATTCACATATCCCTCCAGAAATTTCATATATACAGTATATATATATATATATATATATATATATATATATATATATATATATATATATATATATATATATACTCATAATCACACATACACGCACACACACACACACATATATATATATATATAGATAGATAGATAGATATATCATATATATATATAAATATATATATATAGATACATCATATATATATATGAATATATATATATATATTTATATAAAAATTGATAGATAGATAGATCATCTCCCATCGTCCGCCATTCTTGTGGCATGTTGAATCCATGACAGGTATCAAGTTACATTTCTTTCCACAGCACACCAGAAACCTGTTTAATCTTAAATAGGAAATAAAAGTTTGGTAGTTTGGTGTAACGAAACTTTTTCTTTCCCCTGATGCCAAAACCATCGTAGCTTTAAAAATGTGAAATCTATGATAGATAAACCATTCATTACTGCCTTCGATCGCCAACTTTTGTGGTTTTAAATCGTCATCATGTTCCCAGAATTTTCCTATCAGCCTGAAATGTAACAAGTTTCTTTAAAACAATACCAATCATTCCTGAAGGGCAGACAGAATCCATCTTGTCTTACTTCACCTTCCATCCTTATATCAAATGGAAAACCGATTTTCTGCTGTTTAGTGTTTGTTTACAACTATATGAA
>NC_090728.1:38015653-38023153 GCF_036898095.1 Palaemon carinicauda
TATGAATCAAAATATGTTTAAAGTTCTGGACTAAGCCTGTTAATGAAATTTATGTACTGTACGAAGAATTGGTTGGGTGGAAAATTGTGTAGATAATAAGGTAATTAGTTAGTGGCAGTTTTTCAACATATGTGACTCATCTGCCTACCAATATTCAATATGTCAATTTGGAAATGACTGTTGCATTATTTTCTCCGTCGGATCCATCTACAATCTCTAATGTTGAAGAAAGTTCAATATATATGTCTGTTTGTGGTCTTTCTAGGATCATCTATTCCCGCAAATATTCTTCTCTTCCTTTCCCTGCTTCGTTTGCAATCACTAGGACCCATTCTGTTATTCTTCTTGGACATGTTTTTTCAGATAATCTCATTATATATCTTGCCCATGTTCATTTCTTTTTCTTACATGTTAGAATATCCTCTACTTTAGTATGCTCTCGTATCAATGCTGCTCTTTTTCTGTCTCTTAGTTATTTCAATCATTATTCTTTCCATAGCTCTTTGAGTTGTAACTAGATTTTGTTCTAAGGTTTTATTAAGGCTCCATGTTTTTTATGCATAAGATAATACAGTTAGGACCAATTGATTGAATACTTTTCTTTTTAGAGAAAGTGGCATTTTAAGCTTTAATAACCTCAATTTGTTTACCAAAAGCTCTCCATCCCATGCTTATCTTTTTTTGAATTTCGGTCTACTGCCCTGGGGAAACACTTACAGACTGTCCTAAGTATCTATATTTATTAACAATCTCCAGAGGCTGATCCAGAACCCTTCTATGTTGTCTCTGCATTTGCATAGCTACATTGGTAGCGTCGTGGGCTTCTGTTTCAGAGGTCCCGAGTTCGCGTCCCCGCTAAGGCGCGAATTCTGCTTTGTCTATTCACATCTTCTATTGTCTTTTGCAATTCCTCCCATGATCCACTATATAAAACTATGTCATTTGCAAATCTTGAGTTGTTACAATACATATTCCCCATTAATGTTAATTCCTACATTATACCAATTCCAACATTTTACTAATCTAAATTATTGAAAACTTCCAGGCATGGTATGAATAATTTAGGAGGTGTAGTCTCCCTACCTAACTCCTTTCTCAATCGGAATGTTCTCACTATATGTAGTTTTAGGATTGCTGTGCTTTCCGCATAGATATCTTCAAGTGTTCTAACATAAGATTGTTCTATTCTTTGTCTTTGAAGTGCTTTCATATCTGCTCAAGTTTTGACAGAATGAAAAAACTTTCTCACTGTCTATAAATGCCATACATAGTAATTTGTCATTCTCTGTTGATTTTTCCATTAGCTGATTAATTACATATATATGGTCAGTTGTTGAATACTCGATTCTAAAGCCTGCCTGGTCTCTTGATTGATTAAAATCTAGCTCTTAATATTTGGCATAATATGATATCTTACCGAGAGGAAAGTAATTGGGCGAAAATTTTTCAGGTCCTTTGTGTCTCCCTTTTTGTGAATTAGTATAATGATAAAGTCTTTCCAAGCTATAGGTATAGAACATTCTTGTGGACATGCATATGAATATGTGCACACACCTATAAGAATATACATATATACACATATATATGTATATATATATATACATATATTCATACATACATACACACACATATATATATATATATATATATATATATATATATCTGTGTATATATATATATATATATATATATATATATATATATATCTGTGTATATATATATATATATATATATATATATATATATATATATATCTGTGTATATATATATATATATATATATATATATATATATATATATATATATATTAGGACTGGTCCTTAAAAATAATGATGTCAGCTGCATACAACATAATAGCAAAAGTTTAATCCACATTGAAGCTGATAAATAAATGATTAAACAAATTAGCTACACCTCCATTCAAATCCAGGTCACCTGTCTGTCACCTGGAGCCTAAAATGAATTATCAATGGGTTAAAGCGTTATCTCCGACAATTCACACACTTCCTCATTCCAGATTATTAATGGATAAAATATAATGACGATTCTTAGAAAGATTTTTATAAAGGTATTGTATCAAACATTCCGTATAGCTTATGTTCTTTTATTTTTCTCCATGTTTCTTCACTACTACTACTACTACTACTACTACTACTACTACTACTACTAATAATAATAATAATAATAATAATAATAACAATTCCTATGGAAATAAAAAAGATAAACCTATAGCCAAAGGGAATATGAATTTCTATAATAAACAATATTCTACATGAGCTAACATTTACATTTTTCTAAATAAAGATAAACAGATACACAACTTGGCAAAATCTCCCCCCCCCCTCTCTCTCTCTCTCTCTCTCTCTCTCTCTCTCTCTCTCTCTCTCTCTCTCTCTCTCTCTCTCTCTCTCTCTCTCTCTCTCTCAAAATGAGGATGCCCACAAACATAGAATGATGAAGCTATTTGAGTAATTGCATTGGATTAAGTTGGGCAATAAATCTGGGGTTATATTTCGGGGCAGTCATTAAATCACATAAACCGTATTTATTGAATCCCGTTAATTACACTAAATTCAAAATGAAAACCCTGAAGAAAAGGGGAAAAATAAATCCACGCATAAATACAGTAAGCAATAAAGGGGATTAATATAATTCCATACAAATAAATCGTGCAGAGGGGGACTTAGCATTTTTTTTTCCAATGGGTCATCATGCTCTTATTGATGTGCATTGTCCAGCACTTACAATGTAATGCTATGTCGTTGATCATTTAGCGAGCATTTCCACAATGAAATAAGCACGAAATATATTTATCCTACATTCCTACATGAAATACGAACAAATAAAGTTTGACAATGGAAATAATTCTCTAAGGTACACTCTAATGAGAACAAAGAGAAAACTCAGTCTACTGTACAGATCACACCACCGCCATTTTCCCACAAATTTATCACCAGCTTTGATACTGACTCGTTAGGCTGGCGAGAGAAACCGGACGCACAGCGAAAGAATTCAAACAGATTCGTGTTACCAACAAACCAACGGGGAGGTAAAACAAAGAGAAGGAAACCTCTGATTGGACACAATGGAAACTGGGTTAAACGGCCAAGAGGAAACTGTCTGGAATGCGAGTTGCTTCAACTGCATGAGGCCCTTTGAGTGAATGCAGTCGCCGGTGAGATTAAAGGTATTTGGGATGCTGCAGCAAACGACTTTTTTGGAAGTTTTCTCGGGAGGAGAAGGATGTCAGGCGCCTTATGTATTACAAAGGACATTTGTTGGAATTGATTGTTTACAGAGTAATTGCGGATAGAGTGAATTTACAAATATATTAAACATAAATAATAATTTCCCAACTAATGAAGCATTGGGAGGGAAATCGGCCATCTGTAGACTTAAAAACTTCTTTCCCACCGTTATCCCAACATAAAGGGGTCGGTTGCCTGATGCGTCCTCTCTAAGGCCTTCTATCAAAGGCATCCTCTACCACCAAACCTCTTCCCGCCATATCATCCTTCACCTTATCTCAACTTCTAATTCTCTGCCTCTCTCTCGATCTGCTCCATCTAAAAGGTTCCTCCTATGCTATCCTCACTCCCCCCCACACCCCCATTCATTCTCAACACGTATCCACGCCATCTCAGTCGTGACACTCTTATCACCTCTGCAATCTTTACTACTCCTGCCATTCTGATTTCATCATTTTCCATGATTTCAAGTAGTGGCATTCTTATCATCCACCTCAGCATTCTCCTCTTTGTTCTCTCAAGCTTTACTTCCTTTTTCTGTCTAGAAAAAAAAGGATCATAAAGGATATCCGCTTAAAATACAATAGTCTACAGATAAGAGAACACTAAATTCAAGATAAGCATCATTGCAATGTTAGAATAAGAATATTGAAAGATCCATAATTTCTAAACTGGTATTGCAGGAAGCTTGCTAATATATCATTCACCAATTTTATATTGAATATCTATATATGAAAGAAATAAATTAATATTTTTCAGCCCATTGGTACATAACATGAATTCCTAACATCTTGTTGGTTGCTATTTAACAAATGTGCAAAAGGACAAAGTTGAAATAAAGCATCTGTCAACCGAAATAGAGATACTTTTAAGAAAATTACAATTACTCTTGACTTTTCTATGAAAAGATATATTGAAAAGGCTAGGTTGAAGAACTATGCACAGAATAAGATGAAAAACCTAAAACCTGATTACTACAAGTAATAAATATCTTCAAGATAACATTTATCGATTAAACAATAATGAAGATAGTTCTGTAGTGGAGGTAAATTCTCAAAAATCTTTTCCCGGGATAACTAAATTCTATTTCGAAATAATAAAATAATTATTAGAAAATATTCCTATTTTATCAAGGCAAAAGTGTGGTTGTTTGGAACACCCCCCCCCCCTCTTTGTTGTTGTGTTGCCATCACTTGTTCAGGGACTTTCCAGCCCATTCACTCGCACACCTGTTGCCCCGAGCTTAGACCAATGCTGGCTATAAATAGTTTCATTTGTTACCTGCTCAGATCTTCCCCAGTTATTTTCAATTTCCACTTGGGTATATGGTTGACGTCCAAGTTACTTTTGAAAAATTGTTTGGACTAACAATGAAGAACGCGAAAGTGTGGTTGGTCTCTGTAAGTATTTATTGGGGGTGACAGATATGGCTGCAGTCTGCAGAGATGTAGCTACAATGTGGAAATATAACGGGAGCAGCAGTGCCAGGTTTTATGGAATTTAAATTCAGCAGTTATTCTTAGACTACTTTTTATAAAATATTATATGTACAGCATCTTTTAAATATTTATAAGTTAAACATAAGAAAAAATATATCTAAAAGATTGTGAATGTTCATATATTTTACAATCCTCTCACATCAAACCAAAAAATGCTTTGATAAAATAGAATCATAAATGGAAACAAAAACATAACAAATCAATCTTGTCTTTAGTTCGATTAGAACGTTTGTCTGCTTGTGAAATTATTTGTGTTGGTTTGTAGGTTCTTTAGGATGGATGACCCAGCCTTAATGAATATCTTTTTTTTTTTTTTAATCGAATGCTCTTGATTTGCACCAAATGTTAATATTTCAACTTGTACTTTCGAAAGAGAACTTTGAAGCAAGATTTTAGGGTGAAGTAGGAGTGTTTGATTCATCCTCAGACAAAGATTCAAGGAGAGGTTGATGATATTTCTAAATAAAGCAAAGATAGAATAATTATACATAAAGCGAAGGTAAAAGTTTTAATTAAGATCTACTAATTACAACGATATTTTATCTCTTATTTTACAAAACAATTCTCTGCCGAGAAGGCCCGCGTCAATGACCCTAGATGCCAGGATTCCAGATAACTCCTAATCAATCAATCAATCAATCAATCAACCAACGTTCCAGGCTACGGTTGTTTGACAGTCTCTCGGTTGGAGCCCACGGGTTACAAATTTGGATAAAGTTCGTGTCAAGCCAGAAGGGCCAGAAAATCAATAAAGAAACACACAAAAATGCAGAAAGTGATTTTGCCTTCTGGGAGAGATAGAATTGTATCATTTTTTTTAAAAAATGACTTCTTTGAAAGTGGGTTGCTCGGTGGAATAGTCGGAGAATTGCTTTATAAGAGTTTCGGTTTGAGCTACACTTGTGGCTTAATGAATTTCACAAGTGAACACATCTTTCGGGCCTTATAATTGGGTGGGGATTGGTCTTGGGGGATGATCATAGGAATTAAACTTTTCTAACATTCCCTTGGACTTAAATCATCACATTGCTTGGCAACAAAAATCCAACAGGCGGTAAAGGACTCCTCTTTCCCAAGATATAATTTGGGCCTTGACACCTAACCATTTTTGGCTGACAGATATATGTGTTTTTCGGGGTTTGACATTGGTGGAAGAATGAGTCCTTTTTGCTTTTTTTTCGGCTTGTTTATGCAGCTTGAGCAAGTTGACCTATTTCATACGTTTGAGCAAATTGTATTTTGCTCTGAGGACAGTCACATTTTCGTCAGTACCTTTAGTCCTCTTTAGTTTTAGACATTAATCAACCTAATATTTTTTTTCCAGCGTCGCCGAGTTTCTTGTCCTACAATTACAAGAAATTTTTTTTCAAACAAACATTATGAACATACATGCCAAATTTTAACATGGACATTGTTTTAAATATATGAATACTTTTATAGAGCTCACCCACTCGATTAAAAAGCCTGTTCCTTTTACCAAGGAATAGAAATTTCACGTGTACGAATCCATTTTGTGCACCATCGAGCAGCACACAGTCTTTTCCATACTTAAATCTTCTCTCGCTTTACTCATCTTAAACAATCATTTTGTGCATCGTTTTCATAAACTTCATTTTCAAATACTCCTTAACGGCATTGTGCTCGACTTCTTTTGTCTGGCGCCTTCAAAAGACCACAAAAGGAGACCAGTGGCTTTCAAGCTTTCAAGACTCTTTCATGATAGGCTCACCAAAGAGAAGGTTACCCGGAGAGACATTTCAATGGATTCGCATCGACAAACGAAAAAGGAAATGAGAGACGTTGCTATTTTCCTTCCCATTTTACACGATATTTTTCAAAAGTTTTTAGATAAGCGCCAAATAAAATAGTATCTTGAAACATTTAATTTTTTTTTATTATACCTTAAGAAGTATTGTAATAACGATAGTTAACACAATAAGGGTCAAAATACAAAAAAAAAAAAAAAAAAAAAAAAAAAGTGAAATGGCTTGAAGATTTACAGCACAAGTGTTACATTATAATATATATTTTGAGTAAAAATCCCAGAACGTTTTTAAAAACTAAAAGGTTGAAGTCTCCAAAAACGATGGAAGGAAAGGTGACAAGTAGATAAAAGGAATCATTAAGGATAAAAAAAAAATCCTCTTTTGGGATACAGAAATATTTCATGGTTACTATCACATGAATTTATTTCTCAAAATATAGTAAAATATAATTTAAATTTGTCAAAATAAAGTACACATTCTCTCTCTCTCTCTCTCTCTCTCTCTCTCTCTCTCTCTCTCTCTCTCTCTCTCTCTCTCTCTCTCTCTCCATAAATAAAGATTATTATTTTTGAAGCTGCGGTATTGAAGTGATAAATATCATTCAATTTGTATATGAACATAAGAAAAGGCGTTTAATTCATTCATGGAGTTAAAAGGGTTATGCAGTAACAAATGGAACGTTAGCGAGGCATAAAAAAAATATCAATATCATGTAGAGTAATTCATAATAACTCTCTAATCTTTCCCCCTAAGAAAAAAAACAAATAAATACGTAGGAACATCAGTTCATCCAGGAACAACCATTTCGAATCTTTGATGAATAAAAAAAAAAAAAAAAGTTTTGTGATTAAAAAAAAATGTTTTGGTTCCCCTTCTGTAGAATTTGTAAACGAAAAACACACAGCAACAGTGAATTCACTGGAAGTTACAGACACGACTGGAATGGCTTCTCTTTTATCTTGTTTTTGCTTGAAGGTAGTTCCTAAA
>NC_090728.1:38028153-38035653 GCF_036898095.1 Palaemon carinicauda
GTTGGGTGGGGAGGGGCTTGGCTGTTGATCATGTGTATGTTTTCAATCTTTTTTACATTGTGGAGAGTAATGACCTGTTCTTTACCTATGTCATTCTTAAGTAACCTTTTAAAAATTGAACTCACTATTGCCATATTGTTCTGGAGGTTCAATCTGGCCTCCTCTTTAGTATGGCATCTGTCAAAACCAACTGATTAATATACTAAGGGAAATCACACACTCACATATATGGGACTGGTGAGTTAACTCTTTACAGGAAATAAAGTGTGGATGTTATAAAAAAAAAAAAAAAAAAAAAAAAAAAAAAAAAAAAAAAAAAAAAAAAAAAAAAAAAAGTAGATGGAAGCTGTAGAGATGTATTATTAACGTAATTTTTTATATACGAAAAAGAACTGGGAAGGTGATAAACGTGATGTGCAGGAATGACAAAAGGATGGATTATAATGTTTAGAGATATTCAATGGAGTTGAAAATATAAAGGTTGAGAGGTTGACGAAAATAAAGTATTGTGCAAAAGAAGAAGAGAGAGGCAAACGAAGGGAGGGACAGATTGTTTGAAAGACTTATTGGAAAAGAGGGGCCATCACCTTCTGTGACGCCAGAGGGTTTGTGCAAGATAGAAGCGAATGGCATGGTGTGTGGTGTGTAAGAGTATACTGAACATTGGTTAGAGATGAAAAGACTTTCCACGATGGAGGTTATCCACGATTCAACAGGTTATGTATGTTCGTAATAGTGATCACTGACTTTTCTTTTCTTAGGAGCTACTTACTGTAATACTATAGTCAATTCTTTTTAGTGAGACAGATTTGCACCGACTCGCAAGGGTGCCCTTTTAGCTCGGAAAAGTTTCCTCATCGCTGATTGGTTGGACAAGATAATTCTAACAAATCAGAGAGCAGGACACTCTTCCGAGTTAAATGGGCACCGCTGCGAGTCAGTGCAAATGCGCCTCATTAAAAAAATGTAGTATAGATATAGTTAAATTTTGAATATATATCTATACATATGTATGTATATATATATATATATATATATATATATATATATATATATATATATATATATATATATATATATATATATATATATTGTATCAAATTTCAATTGTAAAGGCAGTATATGTAAAATAAAAAAAAAACATTTATTTAAATATACCATAATGTATATATATATATGTATATATATATATATATATATATATATATATATATTATATATGTTATAAATTGTAAGATTGTAAATGTGTATTTTACAATTAAAGATAAAAAAGAAATAACATGAAGGTTTTGATTTTCAGGATATCATAAAAGATGGATGTCTTCTAAAAGATAAAAAATCAGTCCAGATTGAATCACATATGTTTTGATACAAGACTATGTATTAATACTGTATAAATTTCGTAATTAAATGTAAAAAGCTGGCAAACGAAAAGCCAGCTCATGAGAACAGCTTTAGAAAGTCACTTCATTCGTGTCGTTGTTCACTGAAGGAAGCGCCTAATATGTCTTGCTTGGCAATATTAGCAAAGCTGGCGATTAAGACTTATGTGCTCCTGCAACACGTCTAACTACATGCCGTTGGTGATCACAGAATCTCCTTCTCCTCTCAACAGAGATGGGAGAGTCCATTCGTTTGACTTCTCACACTATGCCGCTCTTAACGTGAATGACCTGGTGGTGCTATGTCTTGCTTAAAGTCATCAACAGCTAAACCATGGGGATTGGGGATTCATCACACGTCTCCAGGTTGATTACACTATATGCTACTCCTCTAAGTAAAAAGATAACAAATTAAATATTCGTCAATATGAGCAATGCATGAATGGTTCTTGAACAAGACAATTTAGTCACTTAGTGAGTGATTAAAATAAATAAAATACTCTCAGAACTATAGACATTCCAAGAATCATTTTAAAATTATTTTTTTCTTGTCATGAAAGATTACCTATCATCCAACAAGAAAAATGCCATAGATAAGAAAATTTCTTTTAATATATATACGTATTATATATATACATACATACATATATAGGCTATATATATATATATATATATATATATATATATATATATATATATATATATATATATACACACACACACAAACACACACACATATATATATACATACATACATACATACATACATATATATATATATATATATATATATATATATATATATATATATATATATATATATATACATATATGTGTGCGTGTGAGTGTGTGTGTGTGTGTGTGTGTGTGTGTGTATGATTAAACACTGTTTATCTTCAGAAGTTGTGGCTCCCTTGGGTCTCAGCTTACTTTTACATTTTTTTCTTTATTACGCTCTCTTCCAAATTGGAAATTATAAGATATTCCGCAGAACTGCTGTTCGATAAGATATCTTGAAATTCTGAGAGGTAAATGAAATGAAACACAATAGTACAAAAGGAGCAGGATGCTAACCATGGAATGTGCTTTAATATTTGTAATAGAGCTCTTGCAAGGAATTGAACCTGTTTAAGGTCGGGGATGGTTCAAACAAATAAAAATAATACTGGAAGAAAAAAAAAGTTCCTTCAAAACTTTTTGTCTATTTAGTACACTATCAAACTTATCTCACACAAACTCTTGTTAATTTGAGTTTTGTTGTTGTGAGTCTTTGTTTTTCCTTACTCAATGTTTGACTGTGTCTCATAATTTTAAAAACCTCTCATACGTTTCCTTTCATGTTTCAATCCCTTCTTTGCCTGTATGCTTCCATGGCTATCAGTTTTTCTCTTCCATTTTTTCCCCATTACAATGGACAGTTGAACATTTGAAAGTTCAATTAGAACAGAGTGAGTTAACGAACTGTATTTTAGTTAAATGATTTAATTGCATTGGCTGGACTTACAATTGGCGCAACACGCCTTTTCCGTCCTAAGCTCATCATATATTCTTTACACTCACGATTGATGACAAAAGTATTTCTCTCTTATTCATTGGATTTGGAGTGCACAGTCTGTCTTCTAACACTAACATAAAATAAAACTAAATGCTAAAGAAAATTACCACAATTATCTAACATTTTATACTAAAAAAATCGTTGTTCTCCAGACATGAATGTCTCTCGTAATACCAATTATCATTCACGTAATTCTTATTTAACTCTTAACAGTTAAACGAATAATTTCGTACAATATGAACTAAAGGAAGTCTTAAATAACGCCTTCTTGCAAAAGCTTGATAAGTGACATACCTTCTTTTTGCTCAGTTTTTCTAATTTCTAATGTACGGGAAGTGTCACCACAGCTCTTTATCTATCTCGGGTTCGAAGTCCACTCAGGGTGTTTTATGTATATTTAGTATAAACATGGTATCTTATAGCATATCATATGTAATAAAATTGTAGCAATAATATCTGTTTCTGTAACATAATCAAAACGTAAATTCCATGAAAATAATTTTAACAGACAAGAAACGGTGGGATTTAGCCAATACATTTTGTTAACAGGAGACTCCTTTATTTCATATTACTAAAGCATTTTGGACATTTTGCTGGATATGTTTTTTCTAATACTGTTTATTGCTATGTACTTTTTGAGAAATGTCAATATTCTAGAAAAGAATAAAATTAAGTAAAAAATAATGGTTTCTAGTTCAGAAAACCGACGATGTTCCTCAAATTAACCGTGAAGGATACCATACGGGTAGGGAATAATAGACATGGGGGGGGGGGGGTGTCAAGGTTAAAAGTAACTAATGATTCGTAAATGCGAGAGCCTGGCCCCTACGTTGTCACATAACGTCTTGGAGACCAAACAAATACAACTAATTTATATCACCTATAATCAGTGCCCAAGGCCCCCTGACCTCCGAAGCTAGTTCCATGGAAGACCAGGCAATGTTTGACGGCTGATACTCGTAGACCTATGAGACTCGTCCACCACAATTCCTTGGGTCATAAGGACAGTAACGTTGTGGAAAACAATGACAACTGTGCCGAGATCGCGGCGAGATCTCGGGGCCAACAGGTAGCGAGTCTCCTACAATTCCCCTAGGCAGTGTGAATGTATAGTTATGCTATATCGATCAAGATACTTTCTCTATTTAACTCAAAGTTCTAAATGTTCAATCTCAGCAAAAATCTCACGTGAGAAAAAGAAAACACTAACGCAAAAATAAATGTTTTGAAATCGTTTAAAATGAAAATGACAGAAAGGAAGAGCTGGAGCACAGTTTCTTACAGTCATAAAACTAGAAAATATGAAGACTGATTTTATAGAAAAGACATAGACCTACAGCAGTATTAATCATTGGACCCAGGTAATTATAGCATTATTATTACTTGTTAAGCTACAACTTTAGTTGTAAAAGCAGGATACTATAAACCAAGAGTCTCCAACAGGGAAAAATAGTGCAGTGAGGAGAGGATATAAGGAAATTAAAAAAAAACTTGATTAAAAGTAATGAATAAGGAATATAATTTTTTTTTCAAAATAGACCAGTTATATAAAAACTCTGAAAAGAGATTCATGTCAGCCTGTTCAGCATAAAAACATTCGCTGCAAGTTTGAACCTCTGAAGTTTCATCGATTCAACTGCCCGATTAAGAATATCATTCCACAATCTGGTCAAAGTTGGAATAAAACTTCTAGAATACTGTGTTCTATTGAGCTTTGTGAAGGAGAAGGCATGACCAGACAGGAGAACAATACTCGAAACAAGGCAGAATGAAATTATTAAAACACTTCTTCGGAACAGATTGATCACTGAAAACCTTGAAAGATTTTCTCAATAAGCCGTTTTTATTTTTTTTATTCTTTTGCAATTAAAGAAAAAACTAGCCTAATGTGTTCCTCAAGAGTAAATCTGCCGTCGAGAATCACACCTAAAATTAACAAAGAGTCATACAAAGTTAATGAAATATTATCAATGCCCAGATCTGGATGTTAAGGAGCAACTGTCCTAGACTTAAAATCATACTTGAGTTTTGTTAGGAGTTGAACTTAATGCCCCATAATTTGCAACATGCCTTAATATCTCGTAGATCTCTATTAAGGGATCCAGCAACCCCACATAGACAATCAAGAGATGGAATTGAGGCAAAGAGAGTAACATAATCTGCATATGCAACCAGTTTGTTTTCTAGGCCGAACCACATATATAGAATGAAAAGTAATGGGCCAAGAACACTACCCTGAGGAACACCAAATATATCACATTCCTATACTTATTATGGTAGCTATCAACAAAAAATCTTTACAATGTACTAATTAGAATTCAATAATGATGTTAAGAAAAGACCCACCTACTCCCAACTGTTTGAGTTTGAAACAAGGGCCTCATGTTTAGTTCGGTCAAAAGCAGTACTAAAATCAAGGCTAATCAAACAAACTTCTTGGCCACAATCAAGGGATTTCTGTACAGCATTGGAGATTGTAAGAAGGACATCATATGCTCCAAGGCCTTTGCAAAACACAAATAACAAACTAGAGAACAGATTATTTCCTTCAGCAAACGTGTTTAGACGTTTTGTCAGAATATGTTAAAAAACTTCAGATAATAGGGAGTTATGGAACTGGGAGGACTAGGAGGAATTGAACTACCGCAAACACATTTACATAATGGAGTAATATTACCAATTTTCCAACAAGTGCTAAAGGAATCTTTTCTTGCTAGCTGGCAGTAAATAACCAACAACTTAGAAACCAAGAAATCTGCATTCTTTATAAAAAAAAAAAGGAAAAATGTCATTTGTGTCTACATCTTCGTAAGTATCAAGGTCCACCAAGAGTGTTTTGATTTCATAGGACCGAAAAGCTAACTGGTTAGTTTAGCCTCAGGAAAACAGGAATGAGAAGGATGGAGTTTCTCATTACTCTGCTTATTGTTAAACACATCAGCTAAAAGGTTTTCCTTTTCATTTGGACTGTGAGTGACAGAGCCATCTGGTTTAAGTAAAGGAGGAACAGTTAAGACTTCACCAAAGAGTGCAGATTTAAGGGTAACCCACCACTTACACTCTACGGTTGTACCAGAAAGGGTTTCTTTTATTGTTAAATTGTATTTTTTTCTTTTTCAGTTGAAGCATAAACAGTCTGAGGAACAGCTCTTAGCTGTTATCTTGAGTTAAATATCATCTGTTACCCTTCCAAAGATGCTAGGCCCCTTACTTATCCAAATAAGCGCGTCTACAATTATTGAAACAGGGTTTGCCTTTCCCTCAGTATTTTAGTACACAAGAAGGCATATGCCTATCAATTATGTTGATAGGCTTGAGATTTTATATATATCTTACTGTGACCAGGAGCAGGCTGCTCAGTCTTAATTACTAACGAAAATAAGGCATGGTCAGTAGTCCCAACTGGTGAACCAACTTTATTTGTCATAATACCAGGGGAGTCAGTGTATACTAGGTCAAAGCAAGTAACAGACCCGTGAGTATCTTCTCTTATGATTTGCTCACAGCCTGATTCAGAGGCAAAGTCCAATGCTTTTTAACCATGGCGATCGACAGGAGAAACAGAATTTAATCACTCTATATAGTGAGTGATGAAATCACCAACAAAAACAACAGAGGCCTTTCTATCATCTTCTTGAATCTTAGACCTAATGGTAAGAACACAATTGAAGATAAATCCAAATCTGGATTCCGATCGATCGAATGCAAATAAAAGTGGTTGTGACTGCCCAAAACTTTTTTTTTTTCTGAATCTCATGATATTCAAATTGATGACAGGACTTATGAGAAGCAGGGTACTGAATTCTGAAATACACTGCCACTCCCCTTGCCCAAGGAATAGCATATTGTTTTCAAAATCATGGAGGTTTAATGAGTGCCTCATTTGAGAAACCAAAGTTTCTGAGCATAATAGAATACCATACTGCCTAGAGGCAACTGTAGGGTCTTGAATATTGGCTTGCAGTCCACGACTGTTGCAATACATTGGAGGACGCTGGCAAAGTCTAGGATGTACCGGTCCCAGATTTTGCTCAACATCTCCAAACAGAATACGAATTATAAGCAATAAAAAAGGTTCAGTATATATAATATGCCTCAAACAACCCATAGACTGAAGATAAAATGATGGATAAAATTGGTCAACATGGCAGAGCCAACACACCATGCAAGGCAAAGTACCCTTCAGGATAGGATAACCATTTCAACTGAAGGGAGGACAGTAACGATGGTTTTCAAAATAAATACCATAGAGGAAGATAAAGAAACAAATAGAGAAAAGGCAACTCTTGATAAAGCACCAGGCATCCATGACCCTTCTGTTAAGCCTGCCCAACTCCATCTAAAAACAAAGAAAAATGAAGAAAAACCGATAGGATACTGTGCCTGAGGGCAATACATAATACATACAAAAAAAGGAAATGTCGTTACTATGTACGATCGTGTGACACACGGTTGGTACAAACTCAAGACATTGGAAGAGGCTATGGCACTACCCAAGAATAGAGAGCAATAGTTTGATTTTGGAGTGTCCCTCCCCTAGAAAAACCTCTCACCATAGCTAAA
>NC_090728.1:38040653-38083153 GCF_036898095.1 Palaemon carinicauda
CATAGACTGATCATATACACATATGACCAGCGCCCAAGCCCCCTCACCACTCAAGGTAGCACCAAGGAGGACCAAGTAATGGCTGCTGATGACTCAGCAGATAGACCCGTAGACTCCCCCCAAACCCCCATCACAAGGATGGTGAGATGGCAGCGGGGAGTCTGAGCGGGACTCGAACCCCAGTCTGGCGTTCACCAGCCAAGGACGTTACCACATCGGCCACCACAACCCTATAAAGTTTTTTATGATATTGTCTAACTTATTCCTGAACTCGTTTACCGGTTATTGTCTACTACATCCGCTGGAAGTCTGTTCCATGTATTTGCTAATTTTTGTGTTAGGAAATTACCGAATTGAGTGGTGGTGTATCTTTTCAATTCCAGTTTGTATCCGTTACCTCTGGACTGATTCGTGCTAAACGGGAATAGATTTTTGTAATCTACACTTGTTATTCCTTTAAGAATTTCGAATGCCTCTATCAACTGGCTCCCTTAATCGTTGAGTTTGTAGAAGTTAAGACGTCCCAATATTCTTCTAAATATATACATATATATATATGTATATATATATATATATATATATGTGTGTGTGTGTGTGTGTGTGTATAAATATATATCTTTACATATAAAATATATACATATATATATAATTATATATATATATATATATATATATAGAGAGAGAGAGAGAGAGAGAGAGAGAGAGAGAGAGAGAGAGAGAGAGAGAGAGAGAGAGAGAGAGAATGAGAGAGAGAGAGATAATTTAAATTTCTCAAGACTCATAAGTTTCTTCAAGATAGATTTAGAGAGCTTGCTATTATTCTGCTCGTAAATTTACTTGACAAGATTATTATAGAGCCCACCAATTATAAGCATACAAACAAACGCATTCATTTATATCAATATGAAAGTAGTAAAAAGTATCAAGAAAATTTCTTGCATAATATATAAATCTTCGTGACAAATAAATACTGATTATAACAAAGTTAGCAAGACGGCAAATTAACAAGAAACTGGAACAACTGTCCTTAACAAAGTGACTAGTACAAATTTTCAATACGTTTTGACCTTCGGAAAAAAAGTACCATGTGATCGTAAATTCAAGTCTCGGTTTTAATGTCCTAATTTAAGAATATTAATGACTTTTCAGCAAAAATAATTGTTATAGATTATTTAGAAAACTCACAAGTTTTGCCCCGTATACAATTTGCTTAGTTTTTTTTTTTTTTTTTTTTTTTTTTCCGGAAATCAGGTAAAAACTCGTCTACAGTCCGTCCCTTTACATGGCAGCTGCGCCGCCATTGATGCGACGGATAAACTTGTAATTAATATCTAAACAGGTATGTATTTTGATTTACCTCAATTAAAATATCCTAAAAAAATCTTTATAAGTTTTTAGAAAAGGATAGTGAACTGAATCTGTATGAATACTGTGTTGTTTTAATGCAAAAACACACTAAAACCAAGAGACGAATTTACGGACACTCTGTAGCAGGGTTGCCAGTTTGACCTTTTTTCAGGCCAAAAAAACCTCAAAATTTGTCCTTTTTTTTAAATTGGTTGGCCTCAAGTAATATGAAAAAAGGGCGGGCCTTAAATACTATATATTTGGGGTTGGCCTTTTAAAGCATCTGCTGATTAGAAGTTGGCCTTTTCTCATTTAGAACACCTGGCAACCTTGCCCTGTAGTTAGATTCATAGCATGATCAGAGGTCTGCTTAAAATTAGAGAACCTTTTAACTCTCTCAAGAAAAGAAAAAAGTAAAGAAACCGATGACCTGAGACTGAAAGAAAACCGTCCGGAAAAGTTTCGACCTGGGAACGGAAACCGTTTCTTTAGAATCTGTTTCTTTAGTGTCTCCCGAGGTACATTAAGGCACTCGAACTTGATCTTAATGAGTGATCAACAAATCTGTAGATCACTTACTATCATCAATCATGACAACCATGTGTTAGAAACATTAATTCTCCATTTCTCCGAAATTTATAATTTTAGGAAATTGCGTAGTTTTCTTTCATTTTAACTGCAGACTATACTGAAATATTTTGTACAGAAAATTGTACGAGATGCGTCCTTTAGTTCAAATGATCTGGAATGTCTTGGAGAATAGGGAAAATGGATCAAATTTACTCGGAAAAACTGATCTCAAGTCCTGTCATAAACGTTTGCACAAGCAGCTAAACATAGAGCATTATGATCTCAACATAAACAAAAAATAACTCAAAATAAAAATTACGTTTAACCAGCTGAGGAAATATTGATCAAAGCAAAATGATTAGATGATCAAGTTCAAATAAATGTCACAACACCAAAATAATAATGAAATACATAATCAGGTCCCGATATGAATATGCTAAAAGCATTAATAAGAAAAATAAATATGAAAAAAAAGTAAATCCTAAAGAAAATTAGGTTAACCGTTGAGATACTACCGCTAGAGAGTTATTGGGTCCTTTGACTGGCCAGATATTACTACATTGGATCTCTCTCTCTCTCTCTCTCTCTCTCTCTCTCTCTCTCTCTCTCTCATTTTGTATTTGATTACACATATACCGAATAGTCAGGTCTATTCTTACCATATTCTCCTCTGTCCTCATACACCCGACAACACTAAGATTACTAAACAATTCTTCTTCGCTCAAGGGGTTAACTACTGCAATGTAAATTTTCAATGGCTACTCTGCTCTTGATAAGGGTAGAAGAGACTCTTTAGCTATGGTAAGCAGCTCTTCTACGACCACTCTAAAATCAAACCATTGTTCTCTGGTCTTGGGTAGTGCCATAGTCTCTGTACCATGGACATCCACTTTCTTGGATTAGAATTCTCTTGCTTGAGGGTACACTCGAGCACACCATTCTATCTTATGTTTTATAGTTTATACGTGAATGATCTAATTTAATGTTGTCACTGGTCTTGCAGTATCTTATTTGATTGTTTATTCTTCTCTTGTAGTTTAATTATTTCCTTGTTTCCTTTCCTCACTGGGCCGTTTTTCCCCGTTGAAGCCCTTGGGCTTATAGCATCTTGTTTTTCCAACTAGGGTCGTAGCCTAGTTTGTAATAATAATAATAATAATAATAATAATAATAATAATAATAATAATCATAATAATAATAATACACAGCTAAGGTTTAAAGAATTTACTGCAAATAAATGTACTCTTCTAAGTTACCCACTATTATTACTATTATCAAATCAAGATACAAGCCTAGTTGGGAGAGCAGGATACTATTAGTACAGGCGCTCCAACCGAGAACAATAGCTGAGTGAGGAAAGAATATGAAAAATTAAATAAACTAAAAGAACAGGAATGAACAATTAAAATAGAATATTTAAAAAACAGTAACATTGAAATAGATCTTTCACAGATAAACTATAAAAAGAGACATGTCAAACTGTTCAACATAAAAACATTCACTGCAAGTTCAAACTTCAAAGGGATGCAAATAAATTCATTAAGACAAAATTGGAGGGGCAGTGGACTGAATACCCCATCCTGCCAATAAAGACGAATGCAGCATAACATTTCACCTAATTTTCAATAGTTTTTCGTAGTTTTCCCAATTTCAATAATAAGACTCTTCAAAAACCTTTAAAAAGAAAGAAGAGAATAGCTTTAGAAATTTAGATGAATTCTATTGTTTCCCTGGCCGAAGGTCGATGATATATGCAAATCTGGCAATAAGTATTTTGAAAAAAATCGTAACTTCTACACCGAAAACTTTTAAATATTACATTATAAAATCTTCGGTTGAGCAATCTTGCAATGCAATTTGAAATTTCACTGTGCTTTTTTTTTATTTGTTTAAAATCCTGGTTATTCACCTCCCCTATATAATAAAGAGCAAGTCTCTCTCTCTCTCTCTCTCTCTCTCTCTCTATATATATATATATACATATATATATATATATATATATATCTTTCAGGTCACGGCCCCCGGGAGGGGGGGAGGGGGGAGAGGGAGTAGTCATACCCTGGTGATAGGTGGTTACGAGTGCGGGTATGTACATATACAGTAAATCTAAATATTTAGCCGGCATTTTCGACGAGTTCCGTACAGTAGTATATATACAGTATTTCTCTCTGGTCGGGCCGAGAGAGTACTTGAACGTGGGCCTAGTTGAATCTACCAATTCCATTTGACATTTGAAATGAAATTCTAATAAAGCCACAGGAGAGAAGAAATCAGTGACTCGCCAAAGCTCTCGAAAATTAATAGGTTTAATATCAAGCTTAATTATTCGCTTGTAACAAAGATGAATAATGCAATATGAGCAAAGGGGCTTCGCAGCTCGCCTGATGAATCTTCTCTTTAGATATATGAAGCGACTAACGTTCTGGAAGTTTTACGAAGCAAGGGTATTCCAAGGTTGTGTTGTTTAATTATGGAGCCACCTTCTTATGGGGATATAATTATACATGAATATATATATATATATATTATATATATATATATATATATATGTATATATATACATATATATATATACATATATGAATAAATATATATATATATGAATATATATATATATATATGAATATATATATATATATGTATATATACATATATATATAATATATATATGTGTGTGTGTGTATATATATATATGCATATATATAATATATATATGTGTGTGTATATATATATGCATATATATATATATATATATATATTTATGAATAAATATATATGTATATATATTTATTTATATATATATATATATAAATATATATAAATATATATACACATAGACATACATATATATATATATATATATATGTATATATATATATATATATATGTATATATATATGCATATATATATATAATATATATATATATATGCATATATATATAATATATATATATATATATATATATCCAAACCACTGATTATACTTACATCCATGCATCAACCGTAAAAAACATTGAGAGAGGGAAATCTACCTAAAGCTGTGAGTATCATTACTTTGTCAAATTAGGAAAAGAGAAAAACAAGCGAAATGAAATACAATATAACCCTGTGGCAATCTAGACTGAATTACGCAACACATCAATCCTTGCCATTTTCATCATCCACTTATTGGTAGCGAGGTAAATCACTCCCGAGCAATACTGATAAAAGGAAATGACAATATCTCACAGCACTAAAACATCGATCAATCAACACTAAAAAAAAAGTGTTCAGTGCAAACTTGATTGCATCAAACTAAATATTTATTATAACAATTCATGTATAACAAAACAAGGTTATATTTCCATGAAATCAGTTATATTTTATAATGGAAGAATAGAACTTTCTTTGAACCATCGCAAAGATATTCAAAGCATAATTTAGAGCTACAGGAAGGTGATAAAACAAAATATCAATGTTTAAGAGCCTGTTATTAACGGGTACTGGTTAGCCATCACGAAAGCAGTGACATGGGATTTATCAATATTTCCAGTCTGACTCCTCCGCGTTTAGATAATCCCAAACGGGATATACAAAGGCTCACAAATACCTTTCAACACTGGAGGCTCAAAACGTAAGCAGCTTAACGAAAAATTCCAAATTCAAAAGTCAGTTTAGGGGAAGAGAAAAAGTACAGTTTGATGCTTTAATATCTTTATGTATTTATAGTTCAAAATTAGAAGGCGACAACTAAGCAATGAAGGGGATGACATTTTTCATATTATAGCTTGCATTAAATTAACCTAGAGGAATTTGAATTTATTGCTTTTTTCACCTATTAACTTACTATTTAATGTATTTATATTCGATGTTATGAAAAAAAAAATATCTACAAAGGCTATATCCTAAAATAAAAATAAAAATCTAATAAAGAGACATGAAAGGATTAAAGAATCATGTCAGTGATTGACATGCAGACACACAGAAGGCCAGGCAAAAAGGATGATATCTGTTCATGCACATTTCTCCATGATGGTCTACTTTCTATCAAGTTTAATCATCCCCATCCTACTTCGTTAAAGTAGTTAGAACAGTGGTTCCCAAACTGGGGGGCGTGAGGACGATACAAGGGGGGGGGGGGGGGGGGTGAAGTCATCTGCTCGAAATTACTTGTTTAATAGAATAATAAAATCATTAAAAGAACAAATATCTGTCATTACATACATGCATCCATCTCACTAAATTTGACCAGAAATTATGCCTTAGTCTCATAAGTATTTCCAAATATTATATGCCATGTTTTCAAAGTATCTATTCTTAAAATTGCAACACAATTTTGCCAATTTGCTAATGTTCAAACTTTTTTTCGCTCACTTTGAACCAAATGTTTCGTTTTTAGTTACTGGAATGTACTATTATTTGTTTGAGTGGCTTTCATTATTAAAATGTAATACAAACAGAAATCTGTTTTTCCGTACAATGCTAAGAAATAAATGTAAGAATCATTTCATATAATAAAAAGAGAGGAGTCTACTGGAAGCAAAAAGGGGGCGTCAGGTAAGATAGTTTGGGAACCACTGAGAACGTAAAATTGACAGAAAAAAAAAAACCAACGGACAAACGGATGATATAATCACAGACTTCCATCACTTTCCATATGGAATTTAAGATAAACAAAAATTTTTCTTAAAGACCTGGCAGAGGAGCAAAAGTTTTTAAACAATTTTATTCATCCTTACAAATGAGTAATTATACAGTAATAGTATAGTCAATGACATTCTTTAGCTAAGATTCTATCTTATAATCTGCTAATAGATTCTACTGATACTTCGTTTTTTATCCAGACCTACGCTAAACTAGATTATTTTATTTTTCTTCCAGAGCTATCTTAATGTTAGCTTTATATATCAGAGCAACTTACTTGTCATTTCGACGATGCATCTGAATAGGGCCACCAGTCAGCTACGTCACCTTTATTATTGAAACTATCTTATGAGTATACATAACTTATAAGAAATGTATGATTTATGGAGAAAAAATGTCAATATTTTACTAGATAAAAAAAAAATCAACTATTCAAACAACTGAACAAATGAAGTAAGGAAACTCATAGATCGTACTTCCCCAAGAAGACACAAAATGGTGTACACTTGACTGAGATGGTTTGCAAATTTTCTTAGAATTTTGCTCGGTGTCTTGTGACGTCTGAGTACTGAGACGAATCAACTCTTAGTTAAATACATTACTCCATACATAATTTCCTAGCATGTGTCACGTGCGATTTTAAGATAAATTCATTCAATATACAAACTACTCCGTTTAAGCTTAAGGTTTTATCTTCATAATATATAACGAATCAAAACATATGCTATCTAAATTTCCTTGTCTCTACATATTACAGTAAACTGTTAAAAATTGACATTAAAAAACGGTAAAAATCCTGGAGCAAATGTTGCCAGGCATTTACCGTTTTAAAAATGGATATATTGAAATAAGACTGATATTTCGGTCACCAATCCGTAAAAGATAATAACAAAGTTGGGTAAAAATTACGGTTGCCTGTATTTTACTGATATCCGGCTCAGAACGATATATTTTTACGGAGAATTTCCAATTAAAATTACGGTTTTTTTTTTTTTAACAGTGTACTACCTATCAAATCCTTATTTACTATTTTATAAAATATGTCTCTACAATTCAATAGTAACAAAATAATCTAATGAGAGAGAGAGAGAGAGAGAGAGAGAGAGAGAGAGAGAGAGAGAGGAGAGTGAGAGAGAGAGAGAGAGAGAGAGAATTTTAAATTAGACAACAATAATTACATGCAATATGACCTTAATTAACGCTATATACTCATAGAAAGTTATCATCGATAACTGCCAATCTTCGTAATCTCAGCAGGTAGACAAAACTTTAATTTCTTGGACCTCTTTGAAAAGCTAACCGCTAATCTACACAAACACAACAAGAAACTTTGAAAGAGGTCAATGGGGAACTTTGCATTTAGCTGATCCAATCTTAGAATTATGCACCTGACAGTGGTGGATCATAGCCAGGGTGGAAAGGATATGGTTAGAACGTACTATTATGCACCATACAGTGGTGGATCATAGCCAGGGTGGAAAGGATATGGTTAGAACGTACTATTATGAACCTTACAGTGGTGGATCATAGCCAGGGTGGAAAGGATATGGTTAGAACGTACTATTATGCACCTGACAGTGGTGGATCATAGCCAGGGTGGAAAGGATATGGTTAGGACGTACTATTATACACCTGACAGTGGTGGATCATAGCCAGGGTGGAAAGGATATGGTTAGAACGTACTATTATGCACCATACAGTGGTGGATCATAGCCAGGGTGGAAAGGATAGGGTTAGAACGTACTATTATGCACCTGACAGTGGTGGATCATAGCCAGGGTGGAAAGGATAGGGTTAGGACGTACTATTATGCACCTGACAGTGGTGGATCATAGCCAGGGTGGAAAGGATAGGGTTAGGACGTACTATTATGCACCTGACAGTGGTGGATCATAGCCAGGGTGGAAAGGATAGGGTTAGGACGTACTATTATGCACCTGACAGTGGTGGATCATAGCCAGGGTGGAAAGGATAGGGTTAGGACGTACTATTATGCACCTGACAGTGGTGGATCATAGCCAGGGTGGAAAGGATAGGGTTAGGACGTACTATTATGCACCTGACAGTGGTGGATCATAGCCAGGGTGGAAAGGATATGGTTAGGACATACTATTATGCACCTGACAGTGGTGGATCATACCCAGGGTGGAAAGGATATGGTTAGGACATACAGTATTATTATTATTATTATTATGGTGGAAAGGATATGGTTAGGACATACAGTATTATTATTATTATTATTATTATTATTATTATTATTATTATTACTACTACTACTTGCTAAGCTACAACCTTAGTTGGAAAAGCAAGAAGCTATAAGCCCAGGGGCCCCAACACAGAAAACAGCCCAGTGAGGAAAGGAAACAAGGAAAAATAATATTTTTTAAGAATAACATTTAAATAAATATTTCCTATATAAACTATGAAAACTTTAACAAAACAAAAGGAAGAGAAACGAGATAGAATAGTGTGGCCGAGTATACCCTCAAGCAAGAGGTAAGGCGTAAAAGTGAATTAACAGCATGAATGGTTATTATTATTATTATTATTATTATTATTATTATTATTATTATTATTATTATTATCTAAATTCTTCACTCAAAATGAATGTATATCATCATTATTATTCATCTCAATGTTCTTCGTGTCATAGTTATTTTGTTTGGACCCGAGATTTTCGTTTACAAATTTTCGAAATTAAGAAACCAATTGGAATGTGTCGTAAAAACGAAACTTCTAATGAACCTAAATTAGTACAGCCCTCCCCATTTAATATGAACAACCCCCAACCCAAGTGAAATTTACATGGCTATCTCAACAACACTATCTTATAGATTTGTTTTGAAATGTCTGTAACACACATCTCACGTTGTGTTAAAATGTCTGTAGCACACATCTCACGTTGTGTTAAAATGTCCTGGTTCTCGGGAATTTCATGTTTAAAGGTTTAGAGGCCACTCGTGAATGGCAGGGGCAAGGGACAGTGACAGTGCACTATCAAACAGGACAATGTCCTGGAGACTGACCGTGTATCAAATAATATCATAATGAATATCTAGTGGTGAAAAAGAGCAGTTCTACCTAAAACATGGTAACATTTTCTTACATCTAGGAATAATTTTTAAGCATTTTTTCAACATACAATTTAGAAATTCTCAGAACTGTGTCAGCTGTTCTAAATTGCTTTCTAGTGGTTAATATATTCTTATCACTTTTAGTTTCATCACGATAATAGCGGTAATTGTTGTAAGTTCAGTATTTGCGGTATCGACGGTAGTTTGGGTTAGATTAATAACAATTCAACACATAAACACCGACAGAATTACTATTGCAGTTCGGCAGACCTTACGTGCATCGACTGAGGGAGAAAGCAGGAGCGTCACCAATCATCGTGATAAGAGAGAGAGAGAGAGAGAGAGAGAGAGAGAGAGAGAGTATGTGTTAGTTGAGTAAACCAGAATTATTTGAAATACGTAACATGTCGTCGACTAAAAACACAGAGAGAGAGAGAGAGAGAGAGAGAGAGAGAGAGAGAGAGAGAGTATGTGTTACTTGAGTAAACCAGAATTATTTGAAATACGTAACATGTCGTCGACAATCCCCCCTTCTCTCTCTCTCTCTCTCTCTCTCTCTCTCTCTCTCTCTCTCTCTCTTAGAACTGTAAATCTTTACCATAGAATTCCTGATTTTAATAAGAAATTTGACTGTCTGCTTTGTACATTTGGCGTTTCTCATGAGGAACACACGTACACACGCATGCAGAGATAAAAATGTTGAAATATATATCATATGGTGTACATTCATCATTCACCGAAGGCTGCCTGCAAGATCATACATGCTGTGACGGTAACACAAAAGACAAAATAACACTAGTGACAGTAATTTAATCGATACAATTGATGTCTTTCTTAACGATAAAATTAATCTAAAAAGAACGAAAAAGATGAAAAGGGAGGATAGGAAGAGGAGAAATTCCTGATTAAAAATTAAGGAAATATCTTGGAGAGAGAGAGAGAGAGAGAGAGAGAGAGAGAGAGAGAGAGAGAGAGTGTGGTGGTATTGAGGGTTTTACCCAAAAATAAATCGTAGAAAAAGTCAATCCCAAGAGTCATTCTTATGCAAACAGCATCAGACAAGAGAAAAAAAAATTCCCCCGGAGAAGAAATCCAATAAATGCATTCTTTTTTATATGCAGAAAACCATTACCATAAAGGTCCTTTGTCCGCTGTACCTTACTTCCTACCACATTTCTTTACCATATTTACACGAACTCAAAGCTTTTCTATATTGCATACTTGCATCAAATAAATGCATTTTTGAATTCATCATATTTTCCCAAACTTATTTATGACCCTGAGTCTAATTCAGCCTAAAGATGAAAGCTGGATGAATATTTTGGAAGAATACATCTTTGATGGCGTAGATTCTGACTTTCATATGGGTTTAAGGCAAATGAAAGATTTCATGTATGTAGGCTGTCTTACCGGAACCTCAAAATTATATCAAAATATTATTCTACAACTTATTATACAGCCTGAGAGAGAGAGAGAGAGAGAGAGAGAGAGAGAGAGAGAGAGAGAGAGAGAATTTCCTCCCTGGAAACATTCAACTCATCAGAGATTCCATAAATCATCAACAAGCAAATTGACGACTATCAAGTATCTTGAGCTTATGCCTGGATAATGAAAAATACTTATTAGCTGGAAACTATATCATAAAGATTTCAGAATGGTGTCATAAAGACAAGACATGCAAGGTACAAAATATAACGTCATAAATTATAGCACTTTAAGGGTGGTAAATACTTGAATTTATGGATATTTTACGAGATTATTAAAATCTGTCGATATATATATCAACTTCATAAACGAGGTCACAGTAGGGGAGTACATCCCCCTTCACTCCAATTATATCTTTATAAATCTCACCTTGAAAATGAGAGAGAGAGAGAGAGAGAGAGAGAGAGAGAGAGAGAGAGAGAGAATGTTGGAGAACGGTACTTCTGAATCCATGGGATTTTCTGTATGCAAATGAAAGAAATCCGAAGATACAAATGTAATATGTATGTATGTATCTGTCTATATATATATACATATATATATATATATATATATATATATAACGGATTTTGAGCGAAGCGAAAAATCTATTTTTGGGTGAGATAGCCATGTCGTCCTGATGGAAGTTCCTATAGGGTAGCTTCCTAGGGTATATTACAACTACGGCGATATTCCCAGAGAATTTACCTTAAGGTACCAGAATTCTAACTCCTGGAGCGAGTATCCCTCGTGAAAGGGATATCGCGACATATCAGAGGACGTATTCTAGACACGTCACATGGCAATCTACGACCTGAACAGAGATTCGTCTCGTAGGAGGGAGATTGACGAGATACGAATTCGGGAAAGAAAAAGGGGAGCCGCTCCCAAGGCTTCCCTATCCCCCGATTCGTATGCGTGCCTGGCGCCAATCCTGGCGCCATCTGTATTCCTTGTAGCGTACACGAGGTGCTACAGATACTGTATGTAGGGAGGGGTCCTACAGCCCTTTCTTAGAAAGGCAAGGGCGGGTCCATCAGGACGACATGGCTATCTCACCCAAAAAATAGATTTTTCGCTTCGCTCAAAATCCGTTTTTTGGGCTCAAGCCATGTCGTCCTGATGGAAGTGTACCAGAGCATTACTGTATCTGTGGATTCTCAGAACGTGCCGTACTCCCCGGAGATATTTATTCCCGGTCGACTAGACCTAGAGACCTAAGATGTTACCGTTATACATCTTTTCAACTAACTATAAACTATGTTAGAGCTTCCTGCCCCCTACAGGGAAGAGTCCTACTAGACTCTGGAAAGTCTCGAAGAGTACATATATCTATGTATGAATACCAGGCAAGCTAATATAGTGGTCTCGCCCTATATTAAGTAAAGCATAGTTTGTATAGAACCACTGCGTCAATATATTGACCAGTAATCCGAACAATACTTGTATTGGACAAAGGTTTATATCCGCATAGGAAGAAACTAATAAAAACCGCCCTCGTCCCTTTATGGGACGGAGTCCTCCCATTAGGGGACTTACATAAACCAATGCAACATAGCTTGCAAAACAGAACAATTCTATCAGAATTATCCCAGATAAGATACATAGAATTAAAATGCTCAATTATACCAATAAATTGACACAGGTGAAAGAGACGCAAGGTTCTCAAGAACAAGTTTATTGACAGATAATAAACAGACAGGTTAACAACAAATATATATATTTATATAAAAGAGGGTAACCCAAAACTTTAAGCATAAGTATGATAGTAAACAGAACTTGTTTATCTGAAAGAAAAACCATTAAACACCACTTAATGAGATACCAAGGTATCAAGTCATAAAAAATCTGTATTACAAATCAATCACATTAGCGTTAGAAACGCTTGGCACACATGTCTGAACTTATGCAAGGTTCACCTTTGAAAGAAGGAACAGTCTATATGGGCACTTGGTGCCCTTATTTAGTTTGTAGTACAGTATGTACCTACACACTCACCCTGGACTTAATCGTCCCAATTAAGACCACTGTTCCTCGCAGAGTTAAACAGTAGGGTTAACTACACGACCCACTGCTACCACAGATCTCTTAAGTTCCTCTACTTGCTTCGCATAGTGGCGAAAGAACACCCTGGAAGACTTCCAGCCCGTGTATGAACGGAGATGTTCAAAATCCATACAATTAAAGAAATTTAGGGATGAGGCAACTTTCCTCGGATCGTGACCTGCGGGTGTACTGTCAGGATCCGCTCTGCGAATAAAATATGTCATTTTCGCTCTGAGTTGATTCAGAGATAAATTTGAGCCTGATGTTTCTCCCCTGAATAGTTGACTACCCTTGAAGTCTGAAGTTCTACGAAGATAGACCTTTAGGCATTCTACTGGACATAGAGATGCATCTTCTTTCAGAGGGCAGATTCTCCAGGGACCCCACCTGTTGGTGGGTAACTCATTCTTGGCGAGAAACGTAGGATCCGGAAACAGGTTCAGCTCCCCCCCATCCAGGAACTGAACACGACCTGCCTCTCTCGAGAGGGCTACGATCTCACTAACCCTGGCCCCGGACGCGAGTGCAAATAGGAAAATAACTTTTTGCGTCAAATCCTTTAACGCACATTCTTCATTGCTCAACAAGGAGGCGAAATGAAGAACTTTGTCTAAAGACCATGAGATGGCTTTGGAGGTGCTGAAGGTCTGAGCCTAGCGCAGGCTTTCGGAACTTTATTAAAGATCTCGTTACCTAGGTCGATCTGGAAGGCAAATAAAATGGGTCTCATCAAAGCCGATTTACACACTGAAATCGTGTTAGCTGCCAATCCTTGGTCATGGAGGTGGATGAAGAAAGATAAGCAGAAATCTGTTGAGATCTCCTGCGGATTCTTTGCCTTTACAAAGGCCACCCATTTTCTCCAAGATGACTCATATTGCCTTCTAGTCGATTTGCACTTGTATTCCTCTAGGAAGTCTATGCTGGCTTTCGAAATCCCGAAGCGCTTTCTCACCGCTAGGGCGAGAAAATCATGAGCTGCAGGGTCTGGGTTTTCTGTAATGAAGCGCAGACAGTCGACTTCTGGACTCGCTGGGTCAGAACTGGATGTGGTAGCGGCACGAACTTCATCTGTAGTTCCAACGCCAAGGGGAACCACATACTGTTCGCCCACTTGTGGGCCACTATTGCCGCTACCCCCTTGAAGGATCTCAGTTTGTTGAGGACCCTCAACAGAAGGTTGTGAGGAGGGAACAGATAAATCCTGGACCATCTGTTCCAGTCGAGGGACATTGCGTCCACTGCTTCCGCTAAGGGGTCCTCGTACGGGGACACGTACAGGGGCAACTTCTTGTTGTCTTTCGTCGCAAAGAGGTCTATTTGCAGTTCTGGGACTTGATTCAGAATGAAGGAAAATGATCCTGCGTCTAAGGACCATTCCGACTCTATCGGTGTGAACCTGGATAGAGCGTCCGCTGTCACATTGCGGACTCCTTGAAGGTGAACTGCCGACAGGTACCACTTCTTCTTTTCCGCCAATCGGAAAATGGCTAACATCACTTGGTTGAGAGGTGGTGACCTCGACCCTTGTCGATTCAAGCATCTCACAACCACCTCGCTGTCTGTCACCAATCTTATGTGGATCGAGTGACGCGGGGAGACTTTCTTTAAGGTAAGGAGCACTGCCATAGCTTCTAGAAAGTTTATATGAAAGGTCCTGAATAGCTTGGACCAAGTCCCCTGGACTTTTTTCCGATGAGAGTGACCTCCCCATCCCTCCTTTGAGGCGTCTGAGTGAATCGTCATCGACGGGGGAGGTGGCTGAAGAAGAACCGACTTCTTTAGATGTCTGGCTTGGGACCAAGGTCTGAGAAGAGTACGTAGCCGAGGCGGCACTGGTCTTCTCAGGTCTCTTCGCGCGTTTGATGCATACCTTCTCCAAACTCCGGTTGCATCCTTTAGCTGTGCTCTTAGCACTGGGTCTGTCACTGAAGCAAACTGGAGAGAGCCTAGTACCCTCTCCTGTTCGCGTCTTGATATCCTTTCGGAATCTAGAAGTCTCTTGACAGAGCCCGCTATCTCCTTCCTTTTCTTCATTGGGATGGAGAAACTGTGTGACAAAAGGTCCCAGTGGATTCCCAGCCACTGGAACTTTTGGGATGGAGAAAGTCGAGACTTTTTCTTGTTGATCTTGAAGCCTAGGTACTCTAGGAACTGGATCACCTGACTGGAAGCTTGCAAGCATTCGGTCTCGGATGCTGCCCACACCAGCCAGTCGTCCAGGTAGGCTACTACCTGAATTCCCTTTAGGCGTAATTGTTTGAGAGCTGCGCTCGCAAGCTTCGTGAAAATCCTTGGGGCTATGTTTAGCCCGAATGGCATGGCTCTGAAGGCGTACAGTTTTCGTTGTAGCCTGAACCCTAGGTAGGGGGAGAGTCGACGGCTGATTGGAATGTGCCAATAGGCGTCTGACAAGTCTATAGAGACTGAGTATGCCCTCTTGGGCAGTAAGGTCCTTATGTGTTGCAGTGTTAGCATCTTGAATTTGCAATTCACTATGAACTTGTTGAGTGGTGACAAGTCCAGAATGACTCTGAGCTTTTCCGAGTCTTTCTTGGGAACACAAAACAGCCTCCCTTGGAATTTGATGGACTTCACCTTTCGGATCACATTTTTCTCCAACAGTTCTTGAACGTACTCCTCCAAAATGGGGGTGGAGTGTTGGAAAAACCGAAGGCATGGGGGTGTAGTGCTGTACCAGCTCCAACCCAGTCCATTCTTGAGTAGGCTTTGGGCCCAGGGATTGAAGGTCCAGCGATCCCAAAATTTCATCAGTCTCCCTCCTACCGGTATCATTTCACTTGGACTGCCGTCCTGAGGTCTTGCCTCCCTGACCACGACCACCTCTGAATCCCCTTCCCCTTGAGGGGCGCCTAGACGAGCCTCTGGCTGCTCCTCTAGGTTTTGCACGAAAGGAAGAAGACTGTCCTTCGAACGTTGGGGCGAATGTGGTTGACTGACCTGGCACAGCCTGGGGTACCCACTGAAAGGCAGTCGGGGTTTGTGCCACCATCTGGGGCACTGGAGGCAAAGGCAATTGCAGTTGCTGTTGCTGTCTATAAGGCTTGGCTGGCCGAAATGGTAGCCTAGTCTTCATATTCTTCCTCTTTGGTTGAGGACCCTCATCCGGGGAAGATTTTCTTTTGATAGCCAGGCCCCACTTCTGGAGAAGGTTTCTATTCTCCACGGCGGCCTTATCAACAACCTCTTTGACCACATCGGTAGGGAAAAGGTCTTTTCCCCAAATGTTGGAGGAGATTAACTTCCTTGGCTCGTGTCTCACCGAAGCCCCGGTGAACACGAACTCCCTGCAAGCTCTCCTTGCCTTGACGAAGCTATAAAGGTCCTTCGTCACTGTGGCTAGGTGAGACTTAGCCACTACCATGAACATTTCATGGACCTTGGGGTCACTTGCCATCGTCTCGAGAGTAGTCTGATGAGACATTGAGGCAGCCAGTCTTTCTTTTGTCTCGAACTCTCTTCGTAAAAGAGATTCGGACAGCTTGGGGAGGTCCTCGCCGAATTGCCGTCCGGCAATATCAGCCTCCAACTTTCCCACTGAGAATGTCAGATGGACATCCTTCCAGTCTTTGTGGTCCATAGGTAGAGCCAGCGACAAGGGTTTACACTCCTCCAGGGAGGGGCAAGGCTTGCCGGCCTCGACTGCCTTTAGGACAGCCGCAAACCCTTTCTGTAAAAAGGGGAAGGCTCTATCAGGAGAGGACACAAACGAAGGGAGCTTCTTGCTCAATGCAGCTACCTTCGAATTCGAGAAGCCCCTCTCTTTCATCGAGGATGAAAGTAGGGCTTGAGCCTTAGCGTGGTCCATAATAATGACCTCCTTCGGCTCTGTCTCCTCCCTTGAAGCTGGTTCTTTTCTCAGCCGGACATAGCAGTCCGGATATGATGCCTTGCTGGGCCAGAATTCTACCTCCTCTAGAGGAACTGAACCCAGCTTATCCGAGATGACGATCTTTCCAGTCGTCATCGGCATGTGCTCAGCATACCTCCATGGGTTAGCATCTGAGCATATGGGAAGGTCTTTCACATTGAGCCTTTTCCGGGGCCCATGTGATTCTGCCAGGGACTGCATACGCAGTTCCATTGCAGCCGCCTTCTCCTGATTCTCCTTCTGCATTTGTTGGATCATTCCAACAATCGAAGAGAGGGCCTGTCCCAGTTCTACTGGGAGGCCAGCTGATGTTGAGGGGATAGGCTCCGGCATCTGAACCGGAGTAGCCGACACCTCGTCGACCTCATCCTCTACGACATCCGGGGTTTGAACTTGATCCTGACCTTCTGCCAGGAGGTCTTCTTCCAAACGTTCGTCCAGGTCAGACATCCTGTCACACAACTGGATGTCTTGCATCGCATCTGCGACTTCCTCGTCCACCTGGACTTGATCTTGAAGGATCTCCTCTTGAGGCTGGGGAATCACTGCCTCAGCTGATGCCTGGGGAAAAAGATACGCCCTCATCTTCTCACTTGGAAGATAAGGGCCAGAGGTGTTCTTCTTGAAGCCCCTTACCCAAGTACGAAGCTTTTCCCTAGCTATATCCCTTGATTCCGCCGTTCTAGGGGAATCAAAAGCCTCAGTAATCAGGTTAGTGCATACAGTACATACCTGAGGGTCCCAATACTGGAGATCATCCTTGGAGACAGCGCATGCTGCGTGTCTCCTACAACACTCATGTCCGCAGAGGTTCTTGCTGCGGACATTGCAGAAAACATTTCCGCACTCCATGAGTATCAAGTGAACTATGTATCACTGGATATGCATAGTATAGCATAACAATTCATAAAGGAAAGACACACACTTGTGTTTCCCTCACAACCCATTGTTGCAGCCTTCCAGATAATAAAATCAAAATGGTTTATCTCTACTAGAGTAACCAATGCAAGGTTTCCAGAGGAAACAGGTGGAGCTCACACCTAGGCAATGATTTTAAAATCCTGGATAATAGACGGGGAAGAACTCTGCTTCCTGTCTGAGGGCAACAGCAAAGGGCTGTGCAAGAAAACACAATAGTGTTAGAAGATACAGTGCTGTACCTAAACTTTTACTATAGTTTTCTTCTTACTGTATATGCTATACAGAAGAATACTAGTACAGTATAGGAGGATGTGTGCCGGCCTGCCTTTGCCGGCCGGCACACATCACAATTAGCTTTAAAGTATACTACTTAACAGCTATAGGGCGGCAGCCCTCTGGTTCAAATGCCTGTGCCGGCGGCAGCAGCTGCCGGCCAGCAACAGCCAGTGTTGGCCGGCAATGATTGCCGGCCAGCAACTACACAAGGTAGTACCCAGCTGCCGGCCACACTCTTGGTGACCGGCAGACAAGGACTGACATAAGCCGGCCGGCAAAGGTACAAGACCGATGCCAGCCGGCAGCAAAAGAACCAGAAGACTACACCTGCCCGGCTGCCGGCCTCATAGGCCGGCAGCCGGGACAGGTACAGCACTAGAAGAAAATAGAATGGATGCCGGGATAAGAGTGTACACAACCCCCCTAAGCCCGGCAACCGAAAGAGTGCATATAAGGAAGGGGAGAAACTTAATTCAGGCTTCCTTGACCAATGCCGTCCGGCTCTGCCGGCAGGCATGGATGAGGGACCAAGAGAGGTCCGGGCAGCACTCGAAAACATAAGACCCTTGCCGTCCAGCATCTCTGCCGGCCGGCAATGGGCTTAGTCAATTCCACATCCCAACCTATACTAGGTCCAGAAGTAGAATGACATACAGTACAGTAATACCCCTGCCGGCCAGCTCTGCCGGCCGGCAAGGTACAGTACAGTAATGGCTAGGCCATTACGGAGATAGAGGGGGAAGGGACAAGAGGGTCCTGCCAACCTTGCTTTAGTGACAGATCACCCGCAGCCAAGAACTTTGTCTTAGCCTAAGGGAGATCTAAGGGAAGGGCCAGCACAGTAGTATAATACCTGCCAGCTTCCAGAGCACCAAAGCAAGGAAGGCGTTGCTACTCCCAAGGGAAGATTTTATCCTCCCCGAGAACAGCAACAGGACTTAGTCTGGTCGATCACACAAGAAGGAATCATAACTACAGAAACCTTCGATAGTGACCTAAGGGAGCTAAGCTCCCTTTGTAAGTGTTAGGTCAGCGAGGGAGACTCTGCCCCAAGCCAGACAACACGGACTCAGACTAAAAACTCTGTTGTTCTGTCCCTCTTTGAACCAGACTCTGCTGGAACAGGAAGGTACAGTAACACCCTAGTATAGTTTTATCGAAAATAAATTCGGAAAAAACCACTTAGGGATAAGCCCAAGGCTTAAACAGAGGGAAAGGGATTGCATACCTTCTCCGAAGAAAAGAAAGCAACCGGGGAGTATAATAAAGTATACTAAGGCTCCATAAGCAATTAGCCTAGGCACCAAGAGAATCGATTACCTAATTCACCGAAACTCTCACGTATACAATCTTGGAAATATTCCACACAGTCTAAAATGTATAAAATATAGCCTAAAGCTTCAATAAATTTTTAATTACACTCGGAAAAACCAAAATCATGCATTAAGTACTAGGACCAAACGACTAGGCTACATGGCCTAGCGTAGGCCAGAATGGCGAATACTTCGCCAAATAATACTAAGCACGAAAGGAAATCCTATGTAAAGCTAAATAGCTAAAATTTATTAAGCAAAACAACCAGGAATGTCACTCTGACTAACTAATTTATACCTAGCGAGTGACAGTGTCCAGGACACCTCTGGTAGGCTACGGCTCTTGTATCAAAGATTAATCCTATTAATCACTCAAAATTTACCAAGAGCCTACATTTATACATAACAGACACTATACTCAACTTATCCGAGGTCAACGAAGACGAAGAAGCCATGAAAAGCTGAATAAATCCAAGATTTGCGAGAAAAACAGGAAAAAACACCGAGTTGTTAAGCTACGCAAAAAGGAATACAGATGGCGCCAGGATTGGCGCCAGGCACGCATACGAATCGGGGGATAGGGAAGCCTTGGGAGCGGCTCCCCTTTTTCTTTCCCGAATTCGTATCTCGTCAATCTCCCTCCTACGAGACGAATCTCTGTTCAGGTCGTAGATTGCCATGTGACGTGTCTAGAATACGTCCTCTGATATGTTGCGATATCCCTTTCACGAGGGATACTCGCTCCAGGAGTTAGAATTCTGGTACCTTAAGGTAAATTCTCTGGGAATATCGCCGTAGTTGTAATATACCCTAGGAAGCTACCCTATAGGAACTTCCATCAGGACGACATGGCTTGAGCCCAAAAATATATATATATATACACACACATATACTGTATATTTATTATATAAACACATACAAATATATCTATCTATCTATCTATATATATATATATATATATATATATACACACATACGTAATACCGGTATATACACACACATCTGCCCTATACAATAAAGACCAAGTTTGTGTACACACACACACACACACACACACACACACACATATATATATATATATATATATATCAATTTATTTATTGATTTCCGGTCCCGCTCAACTCTCGTAGTTCCTGGAGTAGGGTGGAGAGGCAGACGCCATTCCCTGGTAAGAGGGGCTGCTTGTGCATGTGTGTGCATATTTATCTCAATATTTAGCCGTTATTTTTGACGGGTCGCGTACACTATCTATCTACATATATAATACATATAAACACGTATATATACATACATATACACATATATATATACATACATATACATACATATATATATATATATATATATATATATACATATTTATATATATGTATGTATATATACACACACACACACATATATATATATATATATATATATATATATATATATACACACACACATATATATATATATACACACACATATATATATATATATATATATATATATATATATATATATATATATATATATATATATGTGTGTGTGTGTGTGTGTGTGTGTGTGTTGATGTGGGTTTGTGCGTATGAGAGAATGCGCGGATGTGTATGATTCAAAATTAGTTTCTATGTAATTTTTCTTGCATAAAATCCATAGACAAGGATTTACTAAATAGATAAGATGACTAATGTTGAATAAATAATTTACCTAAAAAAATATGTTTACAAACATATCTTCCAATTTGCCCACCTATACATTTTTTCACAATACGTTATTCCTTTACAGTTTACTACAAAAGGTTACCCATAAAAGTTTGATGTTTTCAAGTGATGACAATATTTCGAAGCAAATGCGAGTCCTGGTGTGGACCTCAGTACTCTGATGAACTTATCGAAACTAAAAGATGGTCTATAGAGTAATACATCTAAACATTGTTAAATCATACTAAGAATAATATGAATACAGTTGGTACTCACCCTAACGGTAAAATATGGAACAATAATTATTTACTCTCTCACAAACATACAAAACAAAATACGTGTTCTACTAAAGTCTAAGAATTATGAATGGTTTACCTTTTTTCTAATAGAGTTAGTTGCTAGTCCTCTTACCTGAAAAATAAAAGAATAAAAAGAACATTAGTATCAGTGCAATGATCATATTCATTATTATTATTATTATTATTATTATTATTATTATTATTATTATTATTATTATTATTATTATTATGAAGGCATCCATCAGGGAGGTCATAAATGTCTGTTAAAAAGTATATTATTATTATTATTATTATTATTATTATTATTATTATTATTATTATTAGCCAAGCTACAACCCTAGTTGGAAAAGCAAGATGCTATAAGCCCAAGGGCTCCAATAGGAAAAAATAGCCCAATGAGGAAAGGAAATAAGGAAATAAATAAATGATGAGAATAAATGAACAATATATCATTCTAAAAACAGTAACAACGTCAAAACAGATATGTCATATATAAACTATAAAAAGACTTAAATCAGCCTGGTCAACAGAGGATGATTAATCAAACAAATAGGCAATCGCTTACTATACCAAAAAAAGCATAATAACAATATCGTTAAACACTTAAAATCAGTGGTTAGCCTTTCAAGTTGTTCTTGTAACCTTACGTCAACTAGGCAACAGTGATATTATCCTTACCAAAACCGTTATGGTAATCATGACCTTATACTATCCCGATTAGTTGTCGTCATCATTACTATAACTACTGATACTTCTAGTGATCTGTTATTATTCTAGGTAGTAGGTTGGCTAGGGCACCAGCCACCCGTTGAGATATTACCACTAGAGAGTTATGGGGACCTTTGACTGGCCAGACAGTACTACATTGGATCCTTCTCTCTGGTTACGGTTCATTTTCCCCTTTGCCTACACATACACGGAATAGTCTGGCCTATTATTTACAGATTCTCCTCTTCCTCATACACCTGACAACACTAAGATTACCATACAATTCTTCTTCACCTAAGGGATTAACTACTGCACTGTAATTGTTCATTGGCTACTTTCCTCTTGGTAAGGGTAGAAGAGACCCTTTAGCTATGGTAAGCAGCTCTTCTAGGAGAAGGGCACTCCAAAATCAAACCATTGTTCTCTAGTCTTGGGTAGTGCCATAGCCTCTGTACCATGGTCTTCCACTATCTTGGGTTCGAGTTCTCTTGCTTGAGGGTACACTCGGGCATGCTATTCTATCTAATTTCTCTCTTTCTTGTTTTGTTGAAGTTTTTATAGTTATATATGAAATATTTATTTTAATGTTGTTGCTATTATTGAAATATTTCAATTTTCCTTTTTTCCTTTCCTCACTGAGCTATTTTCCCTGTTGGGGCCCCTGGGCTTATAGCATCCTGCTTTACCAACTAGGGTTATAGCTTAGCAAGTAATGATAATAATAATAATAATAATAATAATAATGTCATCTTTATAACTATTTCCATAAGCCGTAAGTTCGTATTGGAAGCTGTCCTTCTCACTGGTTTTTAAATCATATAATCAATTTTAAATGTTTCGTTTTGTTTTTTATTTTAAGTTATTTATTCCTTATTAATCATACTCCCGTCGGCATTGATGTCAAGATGCCAGATAACTGCCAAGCATCCATTCATTTTCGGAGATATCTCAGATGAAATGATAATCAAGACAAGGTGGACATATATTAGCTCTTCGACTGCAGTAGATATGTTGTTTAAGATGTTGCTCCCTACTGTACAATTCCATCCTACCTCCATCGTACTGAATGCTCGTTCTTGACATAGATAGCTATACGAATAAGCGACATGGTCTCGCTGCAAATTGTTCAATCAGCATTTACATGTTTCGCTCCTTCATCTCGACGTGCTGTTGGAAACTCGGAAAGAACTAGAGGGGCACTTAGTAGAGCGCAGACCTCCGTCGCAGCAGATTATTTTTCGACCATTTCCTCAACCTGGACCTTGACCTTTTACATTAACATGTATTAATTGTAGTGGATTTTCATACACTCAAATATGAACCAAATTTGAAGTCTCTGTGACAACGATGTCCAAACTTATGGCTGATTACGTGAATTGGAAATTTTTCCTTGACCGTGACCTTGACCTTCAAAATCTAATCACTTATAGCTTTTTACATAACAGTTAATCCCTGCAAGTTTCATTACTCTACGAATAAAATTTTGGCCAGGAAGCTGTTCACAAACAAACACAGAAACGGGCGAAAACATAACCACCTTTCAACTTCGTTGGCGGAGGTAATAAATCTTTAATGTTCACAAAACCATTTTCATGACGTAATAAAATCAAAGACAACATGGTGAAATGTAATGAAAATATGGTGAAAAATTTACCTCATTTATTTAGTTTACAGGAATATATAAATAAGCAATCAGAAAACTTCTTTATATCCTAACATTGAAACTGTTTTTACACCGAGCAACCAAAGAAATATCTTGCAGAGTAAGGAACGCAAATGACAGTTAAAAAGATAAATACTTATCGAAGAATTTTTGCACGACAGCAATGAAGCTGGAATATATTGTAAATTTGCACTAAATTCGTTAAATAGCCACCAAAATACTGTAATATATCTAAACTGAAAGAACAATTAAACTTCTCTAAAATAACAGTATCACACATTTTCCTTATGTTTCAATGTACAATAGCTTGCATAGCATAATAGCATTATACTATAGTACAGTTTATTTTTGTCCAATTACAATTAAGGGGTCTTATTTCTGTAACTTTGCTTTCTTATATTGCAATAAAGTACAATGGCACGGAAATCAGATTCCTAGCATAATAAAAATAATTCTACAAAAGTCCACAGAAATGAGAAATATAGCAGAGGTTAAACGGTTTGAAAAGAGATAAGTGTGTTTTAGTTTTATGCCTAATATCTGGATACATGCATATATACACAGGTATACACTGAAATGGCTCGTATAAAAGTAATGTCTAAATCATTAGCGGCATTTGCATACGAACAATGGCATTTTCCATTGGGACCAGCCCATCCATCGAAGTCAGTTAGTATTTACATATACCTTTGCGTTTTTCATAACAGAACTTTCTACCCATTACTATTTGTTTTTATCAGATGTGAGATGGGATAATTCACATCTGGTAATCTATACTCTCCTCGCCTCGCACACACCGTAATTATACAAAGTCCTTCTAACATACAGAAGGAAATATCACCATCTTCCTAATACGTGTCTCCTATCCTGCCTAATACATATTTAAAGATAGTCCCCTGATACACGTGTTGATCACGGTTGCCTTTATTATGTATTCTGTTTACCACAAAGGATAACACTCATCTTCATTTCTGTTCTGTCCACTTTCATCTTGAGCATTACTTTTCGACTTTTTTTTTTTGTCCTATCATAAATAATCTTTGATAATTCATTCATCATCTAAACTCTACATACAACTAATAAGGGAACTCATACATACATACACACATACACAAAACACACATACACACACCATCTAACGCACAAATATATATATATATATATATATATATATATATATATATATATATATATATATATATATATATATAACATAAAAATTAGTTCTCAGATGCAATTCACCACAGGGAAATGAAAAGATACAATGAGTCCTCAATAGTCTCGCATTTTACATCTTCAAAAGAACTGATTTATTGTGAATGACTTTTAAATATGGCCCAGTGAAAGTACGGAGTTTCTGCTTTGGATCAGTGTTACACATCACACCTTAAAAAGACATCAGTAAAAAGTCAACTAAAAGGTTTCTGCCGCCGCAAATCCTTATTTGACAAATCTGCCATGCGGCAAGCTATCAGAGTCCAAGTTAGCCTGTGAATTATATTAAATGTACAATTCAAACTACATATAGCAACTATTAAGAAGCTTTAAACGGCCTCATTGGTAACGGTGAACTGCTATTATATAGATATATATATATATCTATATATATATATATATATATATATATATACGTATATATATATATATATATATATATATATATATATATATATATATATACTGTATATATAATATATACATGTGTGTGTGTCTAAAGGCTTCAAAGGCCGCTCATGAATGGCAGAGGCAAGGGATAGTGACATTGCCATATCAAGCACGGCAATGCCCTAATGACTGACCATATATACATATGTGATCAGCGCCCAAGACCCCTCTCCACAGAAGCAAGGACCAAGCAATGGCTGCTGATGACTCAGCAGATAGACCCAAAGGCTCCCCCCAACACCCCATCCTCAGCTTACAAGGATGGTGAGGTTGCAGTAACCAAAGGAACTGACGAGTTTGAGCGGTACTCGAACACCACACCAGTCAGGGACGTTACCGCATCGACCACTACATTATATACCTATATAACTTACTTTTGAAAGCGAAGGAATACGTAGTGTTAGTAAGTAAAGGATCATAAGAAAAGAACTAAATTGTATAAATCAGTTGGTTTCGTCTAATTTAGTTTCAGGCATCTTCAAAAGGACATATCTATGATAGAAGTAATTTTAGTTATATAGTCCAAGGGTACTATTTGAACAAAAATATATATAATCAGAAAAGAAGGAAAACAACATAATCTCCTATGAGCAGGAGGAGCGTAAACCTCATTTGCAATCGAGGCTGAGTTTCAACTAAAGAATCCAGACTTTGGTTTTATGTAAACACCCTTAAGCCAAAGCACCAGCGCCCCTCAAAATCTATATCCTTTACATATTTCCGTGGATCTGGAAAATGGTAGTATCCTTCCTTTTTGGATTGCCGAATACACAGGAGAGGGGAATTTTTAAGTTTAGAGGCCACTGCATTGTTAAAAATATAAACATACATAAAGATAATTTTCTCATGCAGACCTTTCTATACCCACTATGGAGTTCTTTCTAAGCCTTCACAGTAAAGAATTACACACATGTTTGAGAGAACCCTATAACGAAGAATAATACGAGGAGATTGCCAATTAGGTGAGCCTTCATTATGTATGAAAAATTACCCTTTAAGCAGCAGGAGGGCGGAGATCATTCAACAATGTGTGACGCCCTGCTAAGCAATTTCCAGGGTATAATTTATAGCAAACAATTTTTATTTTTTTTTTTTTTTTTGGAGGAGGGCGTATGAAGGCAAGGACTGTATCACTTCATTAATATAAGCTACAAGAAAGGCTTTCATTATCCTCGTCTAAAGCGTAATCTACAAAAATACACTGCATGGATTGCTTCATAAAACACTCGATGATGGAATGTGGGTCGCCTTAATTTTCACCAGTGATTACAAAGCACTCGACAAAACCTTGCAGATCGCAATGATGATTACCACTTTACGCATTTGTTCAAAGCAAGCGTTTAACAGTATTTAAACATTTATCGTAGTTTATCCAGAACGGAAATATTCCCTTCAACCTAATTTTCATAATGCAATTAATAAGATGGTTATAACAGCCATGATGTTAAACAACTATAAATATTTGTAGAAATGTTTGGTTATATTTTTCGCATCAGCAAATTTTTTTTTTTTTACTATACGCATTTCCCATCTGGGGGCAACGGGAAAGCGCAGACAACTGGTTTCTTAGGTATTATCTGGGGTCAGATTGTCTGTACCCAGAGCATTTTCTTGAACTTTTCAGACTATTGGTGGTAAGCCAAGAGCAATTCACATACCTGCCAAACGTGCGTCAAGCACTGCATCTCAATCACAACTGCTCCTTCCAAACTAATTAAATATTGATATTCTTTGTTGGGAAGGTAAAAATGCAGAAAACTATTTCTATACGTTATTCCTTTAAAGTCGTTTAAGCAAATTTTACTGTAGTTTGCTATTCACATATACCATTTTTTTTTTTTAAATAAACAACAGTATTTACACGAAACTTTTCTTTGAGTTTCTAATAGAAATTGAAATGTTAAAAAATAAGCACAGAAAATTTTGCTTTGCTTCAAATAAGAAAGTAGAGAAAAAATGCAGTAAAAAAATGAAAGAATAAAATATACATCATGTATGTAAAATATATAGTTACTGCATTAATCGTCCTTTCTTTTCTTCTCTTTGAGACAAGCTAATCTATTCGGTAGCTTTGGTATGTTGCAAGCAAGACAGATATGCTCATCATTTACACTCATGTTCACTTCCCAAAATTTACAGACGAACAAAAACTCTTTCTATTTCTCTTATACACTCGTCCTTCCTCTCTCTTATTTACATAAGAACTATTTTTTTTTTTTGCATGCAATACAAAGCCTTTACAAGCCTTCCTGTGTAGATTTTGATAAGAGACAATATCAATGGTTTCAAACCTTTCACTGTCTCATCATATTCTTTTACAGATTCCTTCAATGTTACCTTTTCTTGGAGAAACTAGACCGTCGATATTAATTGCATTACGGAAGGTATTCAACGTCGGAGCGTAATCTGGAGTAGGCTAGGATTAGTGTCATAATATTTTGCATTTCCTGATTCTAATAAAGTCAAAGACTTCTTTCCCCATCTAATAATTCATTACCATCATATTTTGTATGCCTAATTATCGCTACATCTTACCTATCTTCCTAAGAATGTCCGGGATACGATGTTTTATGCTCTATCTATACCAAGATCTTTAACGAAATATTCATATGGCAAATCTTATCACCAGTGTCCAATGTATATCAATTTTCAGTATAGCTCAAAATTCATCCAAATACTGGTCCTCCTTTGTATTAACATCGTTAATTCTGTTACATATTCCTAGCTTTTTTCTTAAACGCAGTATTGTAGTGCTTTTCATCTACATTCCTCGCAGACTTTTCGCCAATACCAGGCATTCTGCTTTTTTTTTTTTTATAATTCGTGTTTATTCCAGCAAAATAGGAAATTCAAAGCAAACCAATAATTTTCCTTCAAAGTCAATAATATATATATATATATATATATATATATATATATATATATATATATATATATCACAAAACTATCTTTCTAAATGTAATAGTTCTAGTTTTCCTATGATTAAAACAACAATTTCATCCATTATCATTCTTTTTTCTCTGCAAACTGCATTTATCTACCTGAACATAGAGTTATTTATTGTAACACTTCACTGGCGCAAGGGCAACGTTATTCTTCCAAGTTTCATAGTATGTCGTCTGGGTTGTATTTCTCTTCCTCTATTTCAAAACTGAACAGGTCATATATATCCAAGATATGTGGTACTGATTGATGGCGACCCCGGTTTTATTGGAGATATAGTGCTAACTCTGCTTGCTATCGTACAGACGTCCATCTGTCTTCTTTCGTCTTTTGAAGGCATAAATCATCGTTATCGGAAACACTCCGTAACCCCTCCCACCCCCCTTTTTTTTTAAGGAAGATTTTTCAAAAGACAACGTCCACTGATTGGATTTTCGGTGTTGAATATATACATTAAATATAGATAATGGTTTCCATACTTTACTGCTTTGAAAGTTTCTGTATGCTATAATGGAGTTATTTATAAATGACAGTATTTGAATTATTTACAAATAACTGTTTTGGCGTATGACTGACCAAGTCGTTACCATAAACAGTAGGGTCACCACATTTTTTGGCACTAATATATATATATATATATATATATATATATATATATATATATACAAAATATATATATATATATATATATATATATATATATACATATATACAATATATATATATATATATATATATATATATATATATATATATATATATATACAATATATATATATATGTATATACACATATATACAAATATATATAATATATATATATGTATATACACACATATACATATATATATATATATATATATATATATATATATATATATATATATATATACATATATATATACATATACATACATATGTGTGCGTATTAAATGGCAGAGAAATTAATTACAAATAATGGATATTGCCGTTCATTTATCCATCTATCAAAATTAATATCTTGATACACCCTTCAGGAATTAAAAAAAAAAAAAAATTATGCCCACATATTTTAATTAGTGACTTTCAAATTAAGCAGGAGTTCCTTATATTTCTAGATATCTTCTCAAAACACGGACCTAATCAGAACTTTGAATATAAAAGACAGAAATCTACCATTAACCCACGTATCAATGGGGATGAACCCCAGGTTTCCCAAATTGATTAGTATCCGCTATAGGGACCACCAACAACCCTATTAACCTGATAAAGCCCTTCCATTCGCTAGGCTCCCTTACAACACCGTCATTTGGCAAGGAAGGCGGCTTCCACTCTGACAAATCCTAACCTATCTTATAAAAGTTAAAGGGGTCTAGCTTCATTTGCAGTTTCACCAGAATAGATACTCACCAGAACGTCAATCGGGCAAGCCCATTCTTTCACTGTAGTGCCCAACCCCAGTAGTGGCCTCTCGAGCCAGTAAACAGCTTAAACTCATGGCCCCGGCGGGGATCGATCTGCTGTCGTGCGAATTCTAGCCAACACGTTACCAATGTACTAACCAGGAGGCTATGTATTCAAATAAACCTCTAGCAATGTAATATAACTTATTCTGGTGACCATCCTCGTTACTAGAAGTCGTTAAATACTTGCTCACTGATGGATTTCCTCTTGGGCAGAACTACAGATTTCATCTTGTGGAAACTCGACCATTAGGGCCTCTCAAAGTTTATAGATTCCTACTACATTTCCTAGGAATTATCGCATAGGAGACATCTGAGCCCTCGAATGGTGTGCATGCTCAGCTTTTTGTGGTGCTAGAAATATTTCCTATGAGTTCTAGGTGCTCCCTATCACATGAAAATTACCGAAAAAACTTCTTAAATAAGGAATGTCTATTGATTTTGCAGGAGGAATACGTGTAACTCGTTCACCCAATAAAAAACGAAAAATGTTCAAACACTCCGCTGGTAATCCAGCTCATAGTTTCATAATTCAATGAGATAAATGATAATCATCTCAAATTCATTTTCATTACTAGTCACAAAATACCCTCCCTTTGCAAATTCAGAGAAAATCAACAAATTACATTGTTAAATAATTTAAAATAAATAACTTAACTTAAAAAACCTCAACGATATTCATTGGCAGGGCAAGGACAGCCGATTGTGTCTGGATGCCAAGTGATCATTAACTATTCATAAACAGTTAACACTGAACAAGGCATAGGAGAGATATTTCCAGGTGACAATATTCTGCCAGTAAAAGACTAAAGAAAATACCTTCAGTAACATTATAAAAACTAAAATCTATATCATTACATAATAGATTATTACATAATATATTTCTATTAAAATCAATTTTCATATTCAACTAAACAAACAACAACTTAGCATTTCCGAGTATAAGAGTAATGCTGTTCAAACATCAAGAGTAACAAAGAATATTCCATTTCCTGGAGTGTTTACTGGCGTGATATAGACCAACTCTCGCGCTGATTACAATAACATCTTCAAAACTGCATTACTCAGAATCCCAAACCAGACGTCCACCAATTTATTGCCTGCGGAATGCACAGGTAATTAAAATATCTCTCTCTCTCTCTCTCTCTCTCTCTCTCTCTCTCTCTCTCTCTCTCTCTCTCTCTCTCTCTCTCTCTCTCTCTCTCTCTCTCTCTCTCTCTATATATATATATATATATATATATATATATTTATTTATATATACTCACTAGTGTACGCGACCCGTCAAAAATGATGGCTAAATATTTAGATAGATATGAACACACACCCTCTCTCACTAGGATATAATTATTTCTTCTCACCACTACCAGAGGGATATATATAAATATATATATATATATATATATATATATATATACATATATATATTTATATCTTTATATATGCATACATACATACATACATATACCCAGACACTTGCTCTTTATCATATAGGGGAGTTACTGGTATATACATATATATATATATATATATATATATATATATATATAAATATATATATATATATATATATGTACATATGCATATATATATATATATATACATGTATATATATATATATATACATGTATATATACTATTAATTATAAAGGGGAGCAATTGTTTACTTGTATAGATAGAATATATAATATTGATATACATATACACTCCAGCAGTAGTATCTCAACGGGGGGCTGGTGCTAAGGCCAACCTATAGAAGAAATGTAATTCTCTTTATAGTAAAACAAACAACATATAGCACCTAATTTTGATGCAAAAAAAATTTAAGCAGAAATGCTCAAACACAAGTATCATTATTGTTTTACATTTCACTAACTCTTGTGTTGAGTATTTCATTTCATGAAAATGTTTTCCTTTCAATCAACGCTATTATTGTGATACATTTTCTTGCTAAAATAATCCTCCGCAAACCATTTATTTAACCAAGACTTAATTTCGATAAAATATCTTCATTCTATATGTAAATCATCTTATTCTGTGAACTGAATAAAAGTTCACAGCTCTATATGCCATGAAGTATACAGCCTCCAAATTAATTTCATATTCTCCCTTATCAAAATTTGCATCCGAATTTCTTGGTGGCTATTTTGCAATTCATGCCTATTACCAGACAGGTTAATAACCGGGATATTAACTTAATTGCATCAAGTTGAATGGGATGTTTTCAAGGCTTAACATGGACGGAAATCTAATAAGAAAAAAAAAATAAATCTGACGTTAATCTCATTCTTTTGAGGTGGGATTTTAAGGGGGGTTTGATTTTAAGCAAAATCTATTTTGAAATTCTTTGAAAAAAAATTCTTTCCTTATCAATGAAAGTTTTCTTACGCGTTTTGTTTAAAAGTAAAAAAGGGCAGCAAAATCTATTGTAGCAATACAGGAAAATTGCAAAATAAAGATATGTACGTATATATATATATATATATATATATATATATATATATATATATATATATATAATATATATATATTTATATATATATTTATATAAATATATACATATATATATATTTATATATATATATATATATATATATATATATATATATTGATAAACAAATATATATATTTGATTTTAAACGATTACTGTATTGCGCTAGACTACTTAAAATAATAATTCAATCGGAGTAAAATTTCCCAAAATTATTGTTCTTATGTAACTCCGCCAACGAATTTGAAAGGAGGTTATGTTTTACCACCTGTTTGTGTGTTTGTATTTTGTTTGTGAACACCTTCCTGGCCACAATTTAATCGTAGAGTAATGAAGCTTGGAGGACTTAAATGTCATGTAAAAAGCTGGAAGTGATTAAATTTTGGAAGGTCAGTGTCACGGTCAAGCAAAATGTTCAATTCGCGTAAACAGCCTTAAGTTTGGACATCGTTGTCACAGAGACTTCAATCATTTTCGGAATTATATTCAAAGTCTTTTAATTCACTGCAACTAATAAATAAATGGATTTCCCTGTTATACGGTATACTTATTTGGTGTTCGTTAACCTTTATTTTTGTCTTATGCAATTGGCCAGTGACTAATCTATTTGAATAAACAGCATTGAAAATCCCACGCAGAGATTTTGGCCTTCATATTAAATATTCAACCTGATACGTAAATTCTATTACCTTAAAAGTGTACTGTATACGGTACAACCTTTACAATATTTCACAGGAAATTTTCCATTTCTTTTTACATGGTTATCGAAGTCTATTACTATTTGTCTTAATTTTTCTTTTCGTCTGAATAAATACAACGAAATGTAGAATGTCTGAAAGCTCGCAATGTCTATTTAAAATTGGAAAATGTAAGATTATTTGCCACGAAGAAGTGGCTCTCACTGATCGTTTTAAGGAAATCAACTGAAAGGTGGAGAAGTTAATGCTCATGATTGTTAGATTGTAAAGGTATGATTTTTTAACAAGCCCTGCCCAAGAAACCAACTATATACATATATATATATATATATATATATATATATATATATATATATATATATATACATATATATATACATATATATATATTATATATACATATATTATATATATATATATATATATATATATATATATATATATATATATATATATAGGGTTGTCCAAAATTACGTGGACAGAATGTGGAATAGGTTCTTGAGTCGGTTATATAATCACAAGTGTGTCATTGGTTCACAATAAAATTCAAGGACTTTTGTATTATTATTCACAATAAAATTTAATTGCCAATGCAATAATTGTGTTAGTAAATATAATTACATGTATATGTAATCTCAAAATAAATGTAATCACTATCTGTCCACCAACTTTTGGACCAACCAGTGTACACACACACAGACACACACACACATATATATACACACATATACACACACACATATACACACACACACATATATATATATACATATATAAATATATATATATATATATATATATATATATATATATATATATATATGTATATATATATATATATATACTGTATGTATATTGCAAATAATTCAATTACATATGAAAGAAAAGTTTAAATGATAAAAGGGAACAGAAAAATGAAACCTAATTATCTCAATTCATAAAAACCCTTTCTTTCATTCATTGTTATCCGAACCCAAATTCTAATGAAATAAGAAGGCAATAAAATCCACTCGATGGATCCAGCGAGGTATAAAGACATGAGGATAATCCCCGTTAATTCCTGATTATAATCCCCAGGTTAATGAGTTGTGGGCTGGCATATAAGAGTAATGAAGTATGTCAAATCCCTAAGGGATAAACCTCCTACACTCCCTCACTAAGTCAAAATCTCATGGTTGGTTCACATTTTTTTCCACTTGTGTGGAGGCAAAACATGTAGTGTGAAGTTATGCTATATTTAGAAATGTTTTTAAATGAAATGTTAAAAAAAAATCTGTCAGATAAACATGAAGCTGAGAGAGAGAGAGAGAGAGAGAGAGAGAGAGAGAGAGAGAGAGAGAGAGAGAGAGAGAGAGAGAGAGAGAGAGAGAGAAGTTATGATTATGCTAAAATTTCTAATAAAAGTTAAGTAGTTACAAGAAATATATTTACAATCAAATTGAGCTTAAAATTTATAGCACAGCAGATAACTGTAACAATCTTCAATTTCCGGAAACAAGGAAAAAAATTAGCCACAAATTCCTTAGGGTTTGCTCTTTTGATAATACCCGCTGGCCCCATTAAAATTCAAAATGGCGGCCATTTTTCAAGATGGATGCCATTGAATATACAGGAATACTGCCTTTCGTAATAAAATCACAAAGACTAGTCATATTTTCATGATATTGATGTCAATCATACATTTTTTACCATTTGCGAATTTGAATTTGGAGCTATGTACCTGCTCCCTACCACCCTTGTACCATAATATCAGTCCCAGAATCATGATAAGGGTAAAAAGAGCCCATATTATAGGTACCATTTTTGTGATCATGTAGGTAGTAGGCTTATACTTGTTTGCGACATATTGTCTTGCTGCCTGGACGAGTATACTAGAAGGTGTTGTTCATCTGTCTTTTTCGAATATTGCATGTGGGCTGTATTCAGTGGCTTGTATAGACTGCATGCTGTTATCTGGCCTATCTGTCGTGTCCTAGTGATGCTTGAAGCTGTCAGAAATGAATTAGCTTTCCCAGGAGATGACAGTGTTGCCTTCGCGAGGGCTCCTGCCCAACGACTGTCCTAGAATAAAGTTTCAATGGACTTCAGTGTCAGTATGCAAGCATTCAAATATTATGACAAACTTGCCATCACTCTAAATCTAAGGCCAGTGTCACTGCCTCTCCTTGACTACTGCATATATTGGTTCAGAAATTCCACTATCACCTTCATACTGTCCTTTACATGCTTGATTCTAGCAAATAAGTCGGCCTGATCTCGCATCCTAGGAAAAAGTGATGTGATGCTGACCTCAAATAGCTTTCAACGCTTCTGTGAAGCGTGGTAGGCTGACCGAGACACATCCATTGGCCTATCAGTAACAATGGCCTTCTCCAACCATTCATACTTCATTGCCCGTTGTGGCCTCAGCAGGCTAGTGTCTGTGTTGTCATACCACTCTGGGAAGGAGATGGTTTCTTCTTTGTGAATGATACATGCCAGACATTAATGAAGGACTCCGGAAGTTTTGGAACTGTCTTCACTTTCAGCTCCCCAAACTTAAATTTTCCACGCTCTTCCCCTTTTCTTCTTTGGTTGGGTTCCGGAAAACAGAGAGAGTGGTCCCATTAAAACAAGTAGTGGTCGCTGTCGTTGCAGTGGGATTATGGTCTATGTTGTCCATGGCTGAAGTGATGACAAGCCCTATTTGCAGAACTGGAGGACAGACCACCCAATCCACCAAGTATTTGCTGACTGTTGCATCTCCCAGCCGTACAGATATTCCTGAAACCCTGATGCCCTGCTTGTTAAGCATTTCCACCAATTTTCCCTTTATCGTTATTGTGTAGACGGACAGCCCACGTAAACAAGGAATGTGCTCTCACTGTATTTGGAGTGTTTGGGAGTGGCTGTCCCTTTTTTGTATCCTTCCTAGCAGTTGTATTGAAGCAGCTGAGCAATTGCTAGATCTGCCTTTGATGTGCTAAACCTCAGTTAACATTTGATGTCTGCTGCTTTTTCAAACATGGCCACAAACTGAAGAAGAGTGAGTGGAATGGGCTACTTGAAGCACCTGTCATTGAAGGTTCCATCAAATGTGGTTTTGGTCCAACATATGTCTCTGCAAAATGTAAGCTGCTTTTTCAAAGATATCAGATACTCTATAACAGTCAGACACCTCTAACAAGACAAATTCGATCCTTTTCTGGAAAGCTATAAAAACATCCCTTCCCTGATTGTGGGCTTCAAACTCGGGTATTTCTGACAGCAGCTTATAATTTTATCTTGTAGAGTTGACAGCAAATTCATCTGTTCGCTAAAGTTTTACTTCCTTTTTTCGTCTTAGAACCCACGTTTCCCATCCATACAGTAACACGTCATATTACTGCACTATAGATCATGATTTTTAACTTGACTGGTATTTTATTATTCCATACCACCCCTGCTACCTACCTCCACTTCAACCACTTTCATCCTTTTCTCTACTTAAGCCTCACGTCATCTCTCCTGAATTATATTAGATCTCAAGTATCTAATCTATTTCCACCTGTTTAATAACCGAGCCTCTACTTTCATGTATGGATATCCTGTCCCTATATTCCTTACTGCTCCCCAGAACCCCAGTCTTATCCAAACTTTCCTTTCCTCATTGGGCTATTTTCCCTGTTGGAGCCCCTGGGCCTATAGCGTCCTGCTTTTCCAACTAGGGTTATAGCTTAGCAAGTAATAATAATAATAATAATAATAACAATAATAATACCCTCAAACCATCGATCTCTAAAGTTTTTTGCCACATCGAGACACCGTCAGTAGGTCTTTTGAATTTTCTGTTTTTAGAAAGAGCACACATACCGACTCAAGTATTCATTTCTTTTTTATACTGTGACTCTAAAGTTCAAGTAAATGATTGAACAAACCGTGCATATCACTTATGCAACCCTATTTATATTGATAAAGAAATTGAGTTTTTAATACAAACTTTTAGGAATCCATGTTACCCTAAATATTGTATAGAGAATTGTCTCACTTGAGCGAAGAAGCTATATTTCAATCCCTCCGAAAAAGTGATAAGTCTAATCATACAACTTCTCTTCTTCCGTTCAACAAAGAACTTGCCAATACCTCTAATGGATTGTATAAAGAGAAACCATGATAGAACACTGCATTTCAATATAAGAAAATCTTCAGAAGGAAACTCACAAATAACAACCCTAGGAAAGATGATGGTGAGATAAGGGAACTTGTAATTCCCTGTAAGGATTGTGATGAATGCTATATTGGGGAGAGCGGCAGTTCGTTGGAAGAGAGAAAAAGGGAACATATTGCAGTATGAAGAATAGGTAATTACTATAGTACCTTAGCTCTATCCAATTGCAAGAAAAGCCATGCAGTAGATTTTAAAAAGGTAGAAGTCATTTCCAAATGTCTCAACAGGTCAATAGGGAGAACTATTGAAGGGGCTGTGGTCTCTTTCAATAAGAATTTTGACGGTAACAAGTATAACAAAAGGTGACATCAACAGTGAGAAAATATGTAAGCGAAGCCTAATCCGTAATATATGTACCATGACAGGTGGTGCCTCCTTCACAGGTGCATCCTCCCCAAATTGTTCAAGCAAGGACGGATCCAGACTTTTCAGTGAGAGGGGGTTAAGGAAAAAAAGGGCACCTGTAATCACTCAAAAAGGCACTTTACAAATTTGCTCAAAAATAGACAGCTGTCATGACACAGTTATCACGGTGACAACTGTGTCATGACAGTTGTCTACGTTTTAGAATATAGGCTACTACTTCGTTTTTAATGGTCTCAAGAAGGCACCTTGAAGACTTGAAAGGGCACTTTCAAAATTTGAGGGGGGGGGGTTAGATCCGTCCTTGTCAAGTGACCAATGATCAAAACAACCAAAATATCGATTTAGATGATGACCATCGCAACATACCACCTAGAAAATCTCAGAAAATTTGGGAAAGGGCGAGGGCCCAACAACCTGAAACTATGCTGCAATTAGTTTTCCATCTGCTTTTAAATGCATGGATATGTATTTGAATTGTTTATACATTTTTCCCTTACATCAATACTCGACTTGTACGTTTATAATAATTTTAGTGACCATGTTCACAGGTGGAGGGGAGCTATAAAGTTCGCTGTGTAATCTACAAAAATACACATTTTTCCATACACGTCTGACATCACCGTAAAACCTTTTAGTATATATATATATATATATATATATATATATATATATATATATATATATATATATATATATATATTTATATATATATATATATATATATATATATATATATATATATAAATGTATATAACGTATATGTATATACATATTTAGGTAAATTCATGCAATTTATATATATACATATATATTCATATATATATATATATATTATTATAATCATTATTACTAAATAAGCTACAACCCTAGTTGGAAAAGCAATGGCTCCAACAGGGAAAAATAGCCCTGTGAGGAAAGGAAATAAGGAAATAAATAAACGATATAAGAAGTAATGAACAATTAAAATAAAATATTTCAAAAACTTTAACAACATTAAAACAAATAATTGATATATAAACTATAAAAGGACTAATGTAAGCCTGTTCAACATAAACACACACACACACACACACACACACACATATATATATATATATAATATATATATATATAATATATATATATATATATATATATATATATATATATATATATATATATATACATATATATTCCTAGGAGGAATTGAATTTATCTAAACCTATAAAACACGGATCCTTAAATCAAAGATGATCTCATGGATAAAGTATATTTAAACCCTAACAATCACTTCATCTGCGCCGAGTTATCATCAGTGTATATATTGCCTACAATTCGCATCCATCTTGCTCCTAAGGAGGTGAATATTAATGCATAACGCATAATTACAAATATATAATTTTATAACGGCACAAATATCTGATACTAATTATGAATGGGAGTAAACGGAAAATATACGTACTATTTTCCATCCAGTATAAACAAAACAAATTCTCAATGAAATCCGCATATGACCTTAAAATATAGTTTCTGTAGATTACTGTATATCTCATATATCGATTGATGGGTACTTAAGCAGACAGTCTGACTTAGAAGTTTGTGAAAAGAGGCACATCAATGCACTGTAACATCTGCTTAAAGTTAATTAATTTTCATTGGCAAATTTTACTTGTCTGGTCAAAAAGGATTAAATATTCATAATTGGATTCTGTAAACAGTATTGTTATTCGACCTGTCTTTGTTATGCTACTATAATTTATTCATAGTGTTCATGTACAAAATAATTTTGAATCACTTTATTTAGCTTTCCCACACAGTAATGTCCTTTATTTTTAAATAAATCCTTCTTTACAATTGTGTATAATATTTTACTCCAACTGAATGCTACGCTTGAGGACAATGGACATAAATAACATTTGGTAATATTAACAAGTCAGGAATTTAACATTGATGATATCCTAATTACATATGAAGTAAGTTAAATTATTGATTAGCTTTCATGATTCTGGAAATAGCTAAGTTTTTGTCTCCGTTCGAAACGAAAATTTAGGAGAATATTTAAAAAAAAAAAAGTTTGAAATACTGTTCAGTACATTATCACGACAATGACAGAGAAACAATTTTAGAGTGTGAGACTCTTTAACATTCTGCATTATTAAATGAGAAGTTTATAGTCAACTTCACGATCTAGAGGGGAAAAGACAGAACCAGTTATAATAAGCTGATCACACCAATTCAGGTCATTTAAAGAGATTCTGAAGACTATCATTGCCTCTTCAAAACCATGGAATGACTATTAACAACTAAACCTCATAATCAAAAACAAGGTTGACAGCCATGTCATATACTCGTAAACTATTTACGAATACCACTAAGTAGATAATGTATCTCAATTGCAGATTGAATCATAGCAATATTTTATAATACTGATTCACAGCAATTTTTCTTATATTCAGTTCGGTTCGCATTTAGTTGTTTATTCTAATAGTCCTACATAAATCTTTCCTTAATGATTTATTATTAATTTAGACTGATTTCATGCAAACAAACAATCACACAAACACACACACACACACACACACACATATATATATATATATACGGTATATATATAAATAAATAAATATAAATATATATAAATATATTATATATATATATACAATATATATATATATATATATATATATATATATATATATATATATACATAGAGAGAGAGAGAGAGAGAGAGAGAGAGAGAGAGAGAGAGAGAGAGAGAGAGAGAGAGAGAGAGGAGAGAGAGAGAGAGAGAGAGAGGCTCTATGTATGTATGTATATATGCATATATAAATATTTATATATACATATATATAATATATATTGTAAATGTATATATGTATATGTTATATATATGTGTATATATATACTGTATAATATATATATATATATATATATATATATATATATATATATGTATATATATACATATATATATATATATATATATATATATATATATATATGACACATTTTATCTTCCATTAGAATTATACATCTCTAGTTAAGTTCCCTAAAAGTGCCCATCTCTTCATACCTTCTATTACAAACTTTCATGGACATTCTAAGTTTCTCTCCGATCTTACATGCACACACTGCTAGCTTCTCTTGCGTCACCTATTCTGTAGTTCATTCCGTCTAACATATGATTTCCATACATTTACTTTATTCCCAAATACCGGAAAATATCAACATTTCTCATTCATCAACCCCCCATATTGATATTCACTAGTATATCTTTCCGGTTCCCATTTACACTCATAAGACTCAAGTTCACACTATAAAACTGTTTCATCATCATCATCAATATCATTATTATTATTATTATTATTATTAGCCAAGCTACATCCTTAGTTGGAAAAGCAAGATGCTATACAGTATGCCTAAGGGCTCCAACAGGGAAAAATAGCCCAGTGAGGAAAGGAAATAGGGAAATAAATTAATGATACAAGAAGTAAGGAAAAACTAAAACAAAATATTTATAAAAAAAATTACAACATTAAAACAGATAATTCATATATAACTATACAAAGACTTATATCAGCCTGTTCAACACAAAAACATTGTTGTAACTAAACTTTTGAAGTTCTACTGATTCAACTACCCGATTAGGAAGATCATTCCACAACTTGGTCACAGCTGTAATAAAACTTCTAGAATACTGTGTATCATTGAGCAATATGATGGAGAAGGCCTGACTATTAGAATTAACTTCATGCCTAGTATTACGAGCAGGATGGAACTGTCCACGAAGATCTGAATGTAAATTATGGTTAGAATTATGAAAAATCTTATGCAACATGCTTAATGAACTAATTGAACGACGGTGCCAAAGATTAATATCTAAATCAGGAATAAAAAAATTTAATAGACCGTAAGTTCCTATCCAATAAACTAAGATGGGTATCAGCAGCTGAAGACCAGACATGAGAACAATACTCGAAACAAGGTAGAATGAAAGAATTAAAACTCTTCTTTAGAATGAATTGATCACCGAAAATCTTAAAAGACTTTCTTAATAAGCCAATCTTTTGTGCAATTGAAAAAGACACAGAACTAATGTGTTTTTCAAAAGTATATTCTGCAATATTTCTTCACTCTCCTCAATAACACTTTACCTTTTGCCAACAAGAGCCCTTTCACAAACCAATCACCAAAAATGGTCTTATCCCAATATTGTGTAACAAAATATACTGTCCTTTATCTGATTTCTTGCACCATTCATATCATAAATACATTAAACAGCCAGGAAAATATAACATGCCCTCGTCTCATACGCTTTCACCCCAAATCAATCACCCTTCATTGTACTGTTGGATACAGGAGTGCCTGGTAAACCTCGCTCCGAAGAAATGCACTCTGTGGCACCCTTACTTCGCGACGAGTAACCAAATACATAGAGTTGGAAAAGACGGCAAAGGCAGGGGGGCGGAGTAAAACAAGGTGTACCATGAATTTATGTGTCCAACTGTACATATTATAACACTTCTATCAATAAAACTTTTACTTAATTTGGCCAACTTATCTTCTATACCATATATCCATACCACCTTCCCATTACTCTCTATCGATGATAATATGAACATTCTCTATGTATAGGTCCAACTAATACCACGTAACAAAGCATTTTCCTTTTGATTGCAGACTTTCCACATAACTTTTCCATGCGAAATAGTTAATCCATAGACCCCTTTCCTTCCATAAAACCACATCCTCCATTTCTCATTACTCCTTCTGTCCCTTTTCTTACTCTCTCAATCATACACCTTCCTTGGCAAACTAAGTAACTTTATACCCCTATAGTTCTTACAGTTTC
>NC_090728.1:38092603-38095103 GCF_036898095.1 Palaemon carinicauda
CTTTGGGTAAAGGTTCTTGGGGTTGCGGTAACCTATTGGAAACGTCCATACCTAGCGTTCTCCCAGACGTGAGTTCGAGACCTTCTCAAGCTCAATAGTTTCTTGTAGTGTCCGCAACTTCACCATCTTAGTGAGCAAATGATGGGGGTTTGGAGGAACCTGTAGGTCTACCTGCGGAGTTATCAGCAGCCATTGTCTGTTCCTTCCTGGTCCTAGTTTGGTTGGAGAAGGGGCTTGGGCGCTGGTCATATGTATATAAGGTCAGTGTATAGGGCATTGTCCTGATAGGGCATGGTTACTGTCCCTTGTCTTTCTATGAGGGGTCTTTAAACATGGGGTGACAAGATGTGTTTTGATGGGGGGGGGGGGGGGGTGTTGATGAGGTGCTCGTTGTTGTCTTTTGTTGAGTTACGTTTTGGTCAAGGGTTTCGTCCTGATTCGACAATGAAAGGATGAATGTGGCACTTATTGCTGTAGGGGTTCCATTTTGACCTTTGATTGCAAACAGGATATTGTTTAACATATACAGGCGCGCACGCGCGCGCACGTGTGTGTGTGTGTGTGTGTGAGTGTATGTGTATTTGAGAATGTAATGTAGCATCTCTATCAGTTTTAAACAATGCAAAAGGAAAAAGAGGAACATAAAATCTGAATGTTATAAAATCCCAGTATCCAACTACCACAGCAATCTGATGACACTGCCCAGAAAAAAACGAAAAAACGAATAAAAAAACACGGAGGTAAAAAATGACTACAATTTCGCCCGCATAGCACAAGGGGGCCCAAAAACAAATTTTTACGCCAATAATTCGTGTTGCAAGGTAGCAGGAAGATGCGCGCACATCAGCCATGGTCCAATTTTGCACCAATTACGGAGCGTAACTCGATATTTTCCATCACGCTCCGGGAGAATACCATGTTTAAACGATATTAGGGGACAACCATAAGCTGGAAAGATAAAAGGGCTAGAATATCATATACATAATTGCATCGATTGCAGAATACTTATACACACACGCTTGCACATAATTATATGCAATTAAAATGCGTTCTCGTCCAGAGCCTACTGAGTGAAAAATCTGCATAATTGTATCCATAAAAGCGTAGTTTGAAGATTTTGTTTACTATGCTTGCATAGCAAGAGTCAAGAATAAATTAATAATTGCGTTTTTACGTTAAGTTTTTTACCTTCAAAAGGAGACAACTAGCAAGAGAACTTTCAATATGCAAAGTCATCGAACAGCTTCAACCCGGATATCTAGGTGACAAATATCGGTTCTAAGAATTTACAAAATTGTTTTCTGTGAGCATTAGCAGTCGAATTCATGCACGAACAAAAATTATCAGTTTGAGGGAATTGTGAAAATATTTAGATAAGTCTTAGGCAAACAGAAATACAGTTGCCAAGCAAGAGAGAGAGAGAGAGAGAGAGAGAGAGAGAGAGAGAGGAGAGAGAGAGAGAGAGAGAGGAGAGAGAGAGAGAGAGAGAGAGAGAGAGAAAGATGCATTACTTATCAAAACAATTGCTCTGTAAGTTTCATCTATTTTCATTTATTGTTTTTAAAGTCTACAATACAAAAGAAAAAAACTAGTCAGTCAAAAGCTCTCCATCCCATGCTTGTCCTACTTTTAATTTCGGTCTCATGTCCTGATGAAACACTTATTGTCTAGAGGTTCGTCCATAACCCATATTTATTGTCTCCCCGCACTTGCACGGAACATTATCTTAGTTTTACTTATATTCATTTTCAGTCCTACATTTCTGGTTTCTCTAATCGCAGATTAAGTATTGCAAAAGCTAGACATACCGGTATTAAGATTTCAAATATAGAGGAATCTTTATTTGATTCATTAAGTAAATAAGTTTTCTTAGCTTTCCAAAAGTAAAAATAAAGACCCGGTTCAAGATTTTGAAAACGTTGCTTTAAAAAAATATGTTGCTATTTCAACTATTTTACAATAGCTTAAATTCTTTTGAACCTTGTAGAACTATTATTTCACAGTTGACTAATATTGCGTCATATCTAAATGCATGTATATATATATAAGAGAGAGAGAGAGAGAGAGAGAGAGAGAGAGAGAGAGAGAGAGAGAGAGAGAGAGAAAGCCACCATACTTTCCTTTCTCTCTCTCTCTCTCTCTCATAGACAAACAAGCAAATGGATTCAGGCAGAAACGTTTTACCTGACGTTACATAATAAATTTATGATTCTCTTTATAGGATAGAAAAGGACACCTCCAGGAATTATTGGATACATGTTTTAGAAGTGTGGTCATTCTACTGCTCTCGAATGTCCCATAAAACCACAGACATCGTCTTGTTTGAGAGAGAGAGAGAGAGAGAGGAGAGAGAGAGAGAGAGAGAGAGAGACGCGGCTCGTAATATGAAAATAATCTTTCACTCTTATCCATGGTAAAAATGCATGAGAGAGAGAGAGAGAGAGAGAGAGAGGAGAGAGAGAGAGAGAGAGAGAGAGAGAGAGAGAATTGTTGTAGTAAC
>NC_090728.1:38102603-38122603 GCF_036898095.1 Palaemon carinicauda
ACACCGTTTAGCATAGATTATTGCCAGAAATATACGAGATACTCACTGTACGGTTTGGGGGAGGGGGGAGGGTATCACATTACCCATTAATATGGTGTGATAATTAGGATTATGTCTTAACAATAACATAATGTAATTAAATACAGAAGTATGCAGAATTCGTAAAGTAAAGGCTATTAGGTCACATTTTTTTCTCTCTTAACTGGGGGATGCCAAAACTACTAATCATAGGAAATTATTTCTTAGTAATAACATAATGCAATTAAATGGAAAAGCATTTGGCATGCGTATTCTTTACACATTCGCCTCTGTCGTCATACACCTGACAACACTGAGATTACCAAACAAATCTTCTTTGCTCAAGGGGTCAACTACTGCACTGTAATTGTTCTGTGGCTACTTTCCACTTGCTAATGATTGAAGAGAATCTTTAGCTATGGTAAGAAGCTCTTCAAGGAAATGACACTAGTGGTTTGCGGACTGTGGCCAGAGGTAGCACACACTGCCTAGTGTCCGAATGCCGACCACACTCCAACGTTCACTACAAAAAGGTAAAACGGCGGAATACCCAAAAATCTAGGTAACAGGTCAAAAGAACCACCCCTTGATTTATACTGGGCAAGGGGACCCAGCTATCAACGTAATTGCATTTGTATTATTCAAAGGTAAGCCGTTTTCAGGTCAAGTTAAAAAAAAACAATGACACTAAGAAAAAAATTATTGGCTGAGAAGGGGACACAATGGTATAAGTTGCAGGAATGAAATGCGGTCTTCTTAAAAAAACAAGAAAAATATTTATCTTTGTGTAAAGAAAAGAGAAATTTATATCAGTCCTGAGAGGTTCCGGTTCCTAACGCTATGCTACAAACATCTACATGTTATAGTACATCATAAACGCCACCGTGTGTATTGCCGGGTGGTCCAACTATCTCAACAAACAACACTACTGCTACACTAAACGTCCCGACACAAAATGTTTTCAGCAGCCAACTCCAGCAGCTACAATCATTGTCAGTCACTCACACAAAAAAATATATCACTATGAGCCCTTTTTCAGGATAAAGCCCTATTTAGTTTGTGATGCAAATTTTCTAATTGTTAACATCAAGACAGAGCCTTTCTGTTTCATGTAGATATCATCCAGAGAAAGTTCCAGGTTTATGATAGGAAAAACTTCAAGCTTAAAAGAGAACCTGCAACACTGTGGTTCATTATCTGCATAAACAGTTAACCGGGTTTGGGCATTGAAAACACTTAAAAGTTTGGCTGCCACTGAAAACTTTTCTATGCCACTTTATAATCACCCATTTCTTCGGACAAGTATGTGAACCACTTACCATGGAAACTCTGCGTCAGTATATGAAAAAAAAAGAAAAAAAAATCACACTATGATGGTACAACCTCGGTCAGTGATAAGAATAATCTAGTTTCATTTGCTATTAAATTGCCTTTATTCCTATTCTTCTACCTCTACTTGTCTCCCTACTGGGTGTAGGGTCCTCCTGTCAGTACCTGTTAAAATAAATAAAAACACATTGAGGCACTTCTTTTGGAGGGGGGGGGGGGGGGGGGCACTTGAGGGCTATAAAAAAATATGTAACAAATAACATGTTTTTTTTATACATTACAAACCATAAAGCTTTCTTTGACACACACCATCATTTATTGCATTCCCCCCCATTAGCCCTCAGGCCCATCCAAAAAAATGCCTCGTAACTGACAGCAACACCCCACACAAACTCTGTACATTCGAGTGAAAAAATGTTTACCTTACAAAAATAAATTCAGTAAAAGGTAGGATGATCACTTAAAAAAGATTCAATTCATCATCCGTATCTTCAGCTACTTATCAAATTATATGTATTACATTAGGTACAGTACTTTATTTAGCAACACCTCAAAATCAAACCATTTTTCTCTAGTCCTAGGTGGTGAAATAGCCTCTGTACCCTTGTCTTCCACTATGTTGGGTTAGAATTTTCTTACTTAAGGGTACAATCAAGTACACTATTTTATCTGTTACCTTACTTCCTTTCCTCACTGTGCTATTTTCCTTCTTGGAGCCCTAAGGCTTATAGCATTTTGCTTTCTCAACAAGGGTTGTAGCTAGCTAGTAATAATAGTAGAGACTTGGTTAAGAATCCAATGGGTGAAGTATCCTGGCCATACCCCTCCGGGAGGCCGAGGAGGTGTGGTGAACATATATATGCAATACATACTTTCATATATATATATATATATATATATATATATATATATATATATATTATTAATATTATTATTATTTTTATTATTATTATTATTATTACTTGCTAAGCTACAACCCTAGTTGGAAAAGCAGGATGCAAAGGATGAACAGAATTATGAAAAATCTTATACAGCTTGCATATCCCTTTCCCTACTTTTCCTAAATTAATGCCAATTAGAAGAACCTATGCCCCTTAAAAAGACTGTAAAACAAATGAGCGTATGCTCTTAACCACCATCATGAACAAGTCTTGTGCCGTGGATTTGGAGATGGAGCAATTTACTTTTCAACTTATTCTGATGTGAAAATATTACGGGTTTAATCTCACATACTAGGGAACCAAGTGTAATTTGAAAGAACTATAATAATCTAATTTATCAAATACTGTGGCATATTCATGGTATCATAATAAAAGCTACCTCATCATTCTAGTAGTAATAAGTATTGACAATCTTTCTGGATTGATACCAAAAGATTTCCCAATAATTACAATACCAGACATAACTCAACCTCGAATGGCCTGTTTCAGGAGTTAGCTACATAAAGAGCCTTACGAGCATAAGCATGTACAGTACCTTAGGTAATTCAATATGCTTGTTCATGGTGCCATACGCAGTAGCGGGGTATATACTAAATGTCTCAACGAAAAGGATAAACATGTATATTTGTTGATTTAAACAATAAACATAATAATAACTTGAGTAAGTAAAATTAAATGAACACGTGAAAAGGAGAAAATGGTAATAGAAAAATATCGTTAGATCGATCTTAATTTATGAAATCCTTTCGAGTGAGTAACTCTTTGCATTAGGTAAGTTTTTCATTTTATGTATGTTTATGCAGGGTTATCCTTTGATTGTCCCTTGCCCTATTGCAGTAATTCTACATATTAAGCGGATTTCTTTTTTAATTGTAAATATTTATCTACATTTTCACAGTGTAGAGACTGACACCATGATTAGTGGGCATTATGACATGAAGGCGTATGTCAGTTTCTTGAATTCTCTATTCCTTTAAAATAAGATATATTAACCTTTATTTCTTTTCATGGACTCATTTATACTTTTAAGCGCAAAACAATATAGGTTTATTCAGGATCTATTCTCTATCTTTAATCTATAATTTCAAAATGTGATTCTCTTTTGTTCTATTGGGAAACTGGATTAACATTCTGTTCTTATCCATGGAGTCCATTAGTCGTATTCACCATATGCATGTAGTTTCCAGAACCACAATATCTTAATGTTTCATTAATGGTTAATATTATGTGTCATAATAATGACGGAAATAATTATCGAAAACTGTTTAATAATTTGGTAACAAAGCGTCAGATGACTGACTGATTAAGTAATTGGATGTGATTACTAAATTACATATGATTCAAAGTAGCACAGCTATTCAAATATCTACAGTATAGATTTCATTAATTAAAGAACCAGGCCTCTCCTGGCGAAATTCTTGCACTGGTAAGTCGAGAATAAGCCTCAAGTCATACTTAGAAGAATGAAGAGTTTAAGAAACTTCGTGACTAGGCCCTGATTTTCCTTAATCAAGTGTCCCAGAGAAATTAAAGTTAATTGCAAACGGGGAACTCGAGCCATGATAATTGAATATGTTTAAAATCCATGCAGAAAAAACTATATGAACTAAAACTGAAGAGGAAGCAGGACTTGTGACTGGATTCAATTATATTTCTTATTTCATACTTCCCTTATAAACACATACGTGTGTATATATATATATATATATATATATATATATATATATATATATACGCATTTATATATATATATATATATATATATATATATATAATATATATATATACTCTTTTTTATTAATCAGGCTATGAGCAAATCATATCTCACAAATGAAGCCAATCACTGATTTGGTAACTGCTTGGACCTGGTATACTGGGGTGTAACTAAAGATTTGGGGTCCCAATGGGCTGAGTAAGTAAAGAGGACTCCTCTCAATTACCCTGGTGAGTTGGTGGTGTTTCTAAATATATAATTATACACTTTCCTTTTCTGGCCCTGCTTTAAAGGCCCCATTCTCTTGGAGGCTCTTTAGCTACGCCACTGCCAGTATACACGGTGTTATAACAATAAAGGTTGCCTGCTTAGGTTGGTTTCCCAGTTGGGACGTCTGATCATGTCTTGTTTAGTTAATGACCAAGTGCCTGATGTGTCATGCTCATGTAAGATATATATAATATCTATAAAAGTGTTGGGCCTGGTTGGCGTATCCCTTCTTGTGCATTAAAATACCGAGTGAACGAAAAACCGTAGTTCAATGATGATTGCAGACGTGCTTATTTGGAGAAACAGAAGGTCTATCATCTTTGGAATGGTAACAAATCATATTTGACTTGGAGTAACTATACTCAACTAAGATCTGTAATCCTCTTATTGGATATTGTATTCTATGTAGAGAAGGACATTACAAAGTATCGTGAAAATAAGCATCAAAAGTAAATAATGAACCTCTACGGTATTATAAGTATTATTTGTTATATCCTAGTTGAAATGAGAGAGAGAGAGAGAGAGAGAGAGAGAGAGAGAGAGAGAGAGAGAGAGAGAGAGAGAGAGAGAGAGAGAGAGAGAGAGAGAGAGAGAGAGATGTATGCGAGTCTTCAAGTTACAAATCAATTAAAATGTAAACCAACGCCATAATGTAGAGGACAATTGAAATGCCTTCCAATTACAAAGTTTTCCCAACAGCCTCTAATTTTATGTGAACTTGATGGAAAAAAAAATGGTCCGACAGAGAGAAAAATATGTCATTTTGAAACCGAATAAGAGGTTATGTTAATCGCCTATTCGCTGTCTCTGCTCTTCAAGACGAATATATGGTTACGGGATTCAGATTTCCATGTAATACATATTATTATCTCTTGCCATTAACAGCACCATTATTTTATAAATGTTACGCTCAGTATTTTTTCCCTTCGAAAATTATTCTCTTTAAGTTTCTCTTCCTCATTCTATAGTGACACTACCTGTTCACTTTTTATCGTCATTTGGTGGATTCAAATAAATACCGTATTTCCATTAACCAAATGTAAATGATACTGATTCAGGAATAAAAAAAAAAAAAATTGGACAAGATCTTTCACTTTAGACTATTACCTTTAATGGCATAGTAAAACTTTGAAAACACGATTTGTGAATATATAGTAAGTGACAATATTATTATTATTATTATTATTATTATTATTATTATTATTATTATTATTATTACTATTATTATTAATAGCTAAGCAACAACCCTAGTTGGAAAAGCAGAATACCATAAGCCCAGAGGCTCCAACAGGGAAATAGCCCAGTGAGGAAAGGAAAAAAGGAAAAATAATATACTTAAAGACCAGTAACATTAAAAAAAATATCTCCTATATAAACTATGAAAACTTTAACTAAACAAGAGGAAGAGAAATAAAATAGAATAGTGTGTCCGAGTGTACCCTCAAGAAAGAGAACTCTAACGCAAGACAGTGGAAGACCATAATACAGAGGCTATGGCACTACCCAAGAGTAATCCTTTCATCTTGCTCTAGTTAGGCGTTAAAACATTCTGGTATTCATGCATTTAACAATCTAGAGTCAGACGTTACTTGCTTCATAAAATTATATGAAACAGGATTTACAATTAAGAATTTGTTTGATGCAAAAAAAAAATGAAATTATATGAAACAGGATTTACAATTAAGAATTTGTTTGATGCAAAAAAAAATGAAATTATATGAAACAGGATTTACAATAAAGAATTTGTTTGATGCAAAAAAAAAAAATCATATGAAACAGAATTTACAATAAAGTTTGTTTGATGCAAAAAAAAAAAAAATGAAATTATATGAAACAGGATTTACAATAAAGAATTTGTTTGATGCAAAAAAAAAAAATGAAATTATATGAAACAGGATTTACAATATACAGTTTGTTTGATGCAAAAAAAAAAAAAAAAAATATGAAGTTGCATTTAACTGGACATTCCACTGATGGACAATGCGATTCAGAGAAAAGGTTCGTCCCTTTATTCAGTGCTGCAAAAGATTCAATACTCCAGTAAGAATTGTCGTTAAGGAAATATAAGGTTCTGCTAAAATGATTTTATCTTCACTTCACATCGCAGTTATTTTCTTTTAGTGAAATTGATTTTTATAAAGATGAACTTTACGATTGTGACCTCTATAATCGTATTTTGGGATTCCAGCTGTGACCAAGGTGTGGAATGATCTTCCTAATCGGGTAGTTGAATCAGCAGAACTTTAAAAGTTCAAACTCGCAGCAGAAGTTTTTATGTTGAACAGGCTTACATAAGTCCTTTTATAGTTAATATATCAAATATCTGTTTTAATGTTGTTAATGTTTTTAAAATATCTTATTAGAATTTTTTCATTACTTCTTAAATTGTTTATTTATTTCCTTATTTCCTTTCCTCACTGAGCTATTTTTTCCTGTTGGAGCCCTTAGGCTCATAGCATTTTGCTTTTCCAACTAGGGTTGTAGCTTGGCTAGTAATAATAATAATGATAATAATAATGATTATGAGAATAATAACCACCAAACTTTCATATGTAGTTGCGAGTGAATGCACTTCCGACTGCTTTTGTGTGTAAGACAACATCGTCAAAATAGATTTACTTGAATATCAACCGGGACTTTCTCATTCGTCAATAAAGCACAATACTTTTACATCTGATCAATAATTGGATTGGAAATTCTAGAAAAATTAGCAAATAAAACCCTTTAAAATCCACCGGGTAAAGGTGTAGAGATGAAAGCCATCCGACAACATCCCATCCAAAGGGAAAAAGGATATCGAATTTTCCATTTATCACTTTTAGAAAATTACTAGATAGGTAATATCTTTTAGCGATAAACACGTACCTTGAACTGCATTCCCTACTTCATAAATTCTACAATTCATCATCATTATCTCCTACGCCCATTGATGCAAAGGGCCTCAGTTACATTTCGCAAGTCGTCTCTATCTTGACCTTTGATTTAATACTTTGCCATTCATCATCTCCTACTTCACGCTTCATAGTCCTCAGTCATGTAGGCCTGGGTCTTCCAACTCTTCTAGTGCCTTGTGGAGACTAGTTGAAAGTTTGGTGAACTAATCTCTCTTGGGGACTACGAAGAGCATGCCAAAACCATCTCCATCTACCACTCACCATGATCTCATCCACATATGGCACTCGAGTAATCTCTCTTATAGTTTCATTTCTAATCATGTCCTGCCATTGGACTCCCAATATTCTACTGAGGGCTTTGTTTTCAAATCTACAAAATCTGTTGGATATTGTTTTATTGTCATACCACGACTCATGTCCATGCAGTAACTATGATCGAACTAAATTAACCCACAAAGAGAGACATAATAGCCATAGGAAAATACGCAATCACTAAACTCAACATGAGGAAGAAAAAAATAAGATAAAACAACAACAACAACAACGCACACTCTTGGGCTCAGCATTGCAGGTAATGGGAGTCATACAAAAGATATGAACTGGGCAGTAACTCATGTCATACCAAACCCTAGAGTTTTAAGCGAATAAAATATTGAAATCCTTGGCAGTAAAAGCAAGATACTGGTCTCTCCAGGTACTTTCTCCACTTACTGAAATGACGACGGAAAGAAACAAGTTCCTTTTTTACCTCTATTACCTACTTAAAAGCAATAACGTTCAATATATTGTACTTCTTAGGGATCGAAGTTTCTCGTTGTTTTATGTGTTTGATCGATGTGGAAGTGTTGTTCTTCTAAAAATAGATAAATGTCACTTCCAGGGTGAACATTCCATAGCCAAACGTAAAGGGTGATGAATGATTGGCAATTACCTGGCATCATAATATCAATGGTCATTGATGCCGATTGGAGTATGCTTAATAACGAATTAATAAGTTATGATAAAAAAAAACTAATGAATTAATAAAATTTACAGTGATTTCAAGGATCAAATAAAATCCATTAGGTTCTCACAGCAAATATTTAAATACTTTTTTTTAATTCAAATTTTCAGAAGTGATTTTAGTGAAATATGAATACCAATAGAATAAGAATTTTCTTGTTTATCTATATTACCACAAGGAGCTACATATGAATCAATCTGAAAATCGAATCAGTTACTCCCTACAACACATCTGCTCATTCTTCTACACTTCATTGTAGTTCTCCGATATCTTTTCCGATATTTGGTGGACAAATAACCGGACGAAAATGGAAATAAACGACCAAACATAAGGGTTATATATAAAACATACTGTACTGCTAAAGGTCACCACAATACGATATGCAAAAAAAAAAAAAAAAATTAAAAAAAAAAAAAAAAAAAAAAACAGCAACAACCGAGCACAGAGCTTTATCCAAATATATACTATTATCATGCTCATTGAATCCTATTTACCTCTGTTCCCCCCTCTCTCTCTCTCTCTCTCTCTCTCTCTCTCTCTCTCTCTCTCTCTCTCTCTCTCTCTCTCGCCACGCCCAGGAACCCGGACCAGCAAGTTTGTCTCGTTCGTTGTGCATAAAAATACTAGACCGTAACCTTAATCTAGGGTGGGGTGGGGGTGGGGGAAGGGTGTTCCCAACATCCAAAAACTTAAATAAGATTAGTTCTTAGTATCTAGGGAGAGGAGATGTGGAGGGAAAAGTACCAGGTGTGGGCTATGGAAAGGAAGAATATGAGGGAATGGGAGAGAAGGTGGTGCACAGACAGACAGAAACACGGACATACACACACATACACACAGACAGATAGACAGACACACACACACATATATATATATATATATATATATATATATATATATATATATATATATATACAATATACATTTATTTATATATATATATAAATATATAAATATATATATATATATATATATATATATATATATATATATATATATATATAATTTATCTATTTATATAAATATATATTATGCATCAGAAACTGGGAGCCTTACTAAAGCCTTAGACTATACACCAGTTTTAACTTAAAGAGCAATGGAGATGAAAATTATAGGAATAACACTAAGAGACAGAAAAAGAGCATCATGCATACGAGAGCAAACTAAAGTAAAGGATATTCTAAAAAACATGTAGAAAAAAGAAATTTACATAGGCAGGACATATAATGAGAATGACGGATAATAGATGGACATAAAAACTAACAGAATGGGTCCTAGATATTGTAAAAGACGCCGAGGAAGTAAGAGAAGACGATGAATTTATGAACTAATAGTTTGCGGGTGTCAACTGGCATAGAAAGACCATAAACAGACGCGAGTGGGACATGTCTGAGGCTTTTGTTCTGCAGTGGGCTAGAAACGGATGATGATGATGATGATGACATGTGTGCGTTTGTATAAATAGATGCATTTTACTTTTTAGATTAGCCACAGACATTCCTTAATATCGAATCACATTTTTGATACATTTGTTCCATCTTGAGACTTAATGACGAAAAAATTTCAGCCATTTTTATACAATCTTCTTCTGAGCTAATTGGTGTTTGAATATTCAATAAGTATCATCTAGTAACAATAAGAAGTGCTAATCTTGCCTGGACATCCAAATTTCATAATTCTTTTTATTAAAGTTAGGTCTTTTATACACTATTTGGTATTAAAAAAATGCTATAAAACGACAATTAAAAGTTCATTTAGTGAAAATATCCTAAATGTTTTACAATAATTTGAAAGCCAATTTTTATATAACTAAAGTGTATATTTTACCTCAAAGGCTACAAAATATAACAATTACATGTACCTTTGATAGAATAAGAACAAATAAAGAATATATGGACTATAAACCTTGGATCAATTAACCACCTTGATATCATACGAATAAAACAATGAAAATCAAATTTGAAAAATTCAACTATACTTTTGTAAAAACCAAGAATTATCTACGGACCAACTGCAAAAGGCGAAAAGACAGAGACGCAGTCAATAAGGAAGGAAAAATAATAAAAATTAACCAAATGGACGAAAACTCTGCATCCAACAGAACAAAAGTGCCTGGGAAGGGGATAGTGTTATGTGGAATCTGAGGGACCAGGGAGAATCCGGTCCAGCAAATCTAACCAGACGAGGAATGTTGGACAACGTTGTGCTGGTACCACGGCCGAAAAGATTTCAAAAGATGAGTATTTGCAGAGCCACTGCCAAATTGACTCTGCAATTGCAAGCAACGCATCGAGGCCACGAGCGACGCAGCACCAAAGGAGGATGGATGATCGGAAACTCGTTCTGTAGAGCGACTGATTTGTAACGATTTGATCTTTCGCCCGGGGATTACAGACAAGAGAGAAAAATTGGATGCAGGAAGGGACCCCACACTTCAATTTAAGAAGAACTTGTCCAATTTGTCTCTCGTATAAATCCTAGACACAGGGCAAACATGTTGGGTACCGACAATTGTTCAGTGCAATACCTCAGTTGGAAACAGGGGTTTCAGAACATTATGTTTCAGAAGACAATTTCTATGATTTAACATTTGTTTTGGGGTTCGTAGATGCAATATTAGATATTTAACCCGTTATCTTACCTATTTGGTCATCTTTCCCACGGTCAACACTGTGTACGGTTCCTTTAAAATGTAGTGGAACGGAAATACTACAGATACGTTTGCAAATGTGTTTAAACAAAAAAAAGATGAACCTAAATAATTACATAAACATCTTTTTGTCTAATCAAATTATTTTTCTCATATATACTGTGGAATATTACAATTCATCTATGGAAGAAGTGGTAAGAGTCATTTATTATTTCGTTATACACCCACGTCGGTATATATCATGAGTGAAATGCCAGAGAGCTTGTTACTCGTCTCATTTCAATAATATAAATATTCAAGTCTTCTGGAAAGTTTCAAAATCTCTTTAATTGAAGTATAAGAATCCGAGCTGCAAAGAAATTAACATGTATACAGATCTTTAATGCTCATTTCCAAATATTTGAATGGGATTGAAATAAATGTTAAGAAAGAAAGACAGAAAAATTAGCCGATGGAATCATAATATCAATAGCATTTATCACTGTTTTCGGATACGACAAAATAACATTTAAATTTGACTATTTTTCACCCACTAGTGAAAATAAACACTGAAATGTCCAAAGAAAAAAAAATTGAAAAATAAAGAAAGCTTAACTAGAAAGGCCCGAGGCGTAACAGGTTAGTATCCTAACGGGATGGCATTCGTCCCTCGATCATTACCACCTAATCCACTTCGACTGGAACATCATCAGGCATCTCATAACCCCCCCCCCCTCCCCCCCCCCCCACCCCCAACAACAACAGGCTCACTGGCGTCAGCTGGCAAAGGCCCCTTCGAGACCCAATACCACCGGCTGGGCCAATCTCAAGAACGACGACAAACATAACAGAATAGGATTTGTTTTGTTCCATCTTCTGTGCCGTAAAAATAAGTTGGATCATGTAAATCCTTGAATCTTTAAGAGACTTTAGAAGCTTTGAATAATAAAGAATAAAGTTACTTTATATCTCACGAAAATAATTTTTTTTTTTTTAAAAAAAGCTTAATGTTTTCATTAACTTGGATTCAACAAAATATTAAGTTTACACAACAACCATTTAACAAGTGAAAACCTTTCCTTTAATAAAAAAACAATACAAAAATTACGATTTCTGCTCTAAGATTGCACATAAGGACATTTTATCAATGATGATTACAACGAAATAGATAGCATCTTAATATTTTAGTAACGCGAATTCTACAACCTATCTGGAACGGCCGATTACAAAGTCTGATAGTTTTATAGCGCAATTCTACTTTATTTTTCGTATTAATCACTCCGTCAGTTTTTCATGTCACACTGCAACAGACAATTGTTTGTTACAAGATATGATAGTATCATTTTATACCTTACCTTAGTAGTTAACCCGTTGAGATACTACCGCTAGAGGGTTATGGGGTCTTTTGACTGGCCAGACAGTACTACATTGGATCCTCCTCTCTGGTTACGGTTCATTTTCCCTTTGCTACATACACACTGAATAGTCTGGCATATTCTTTACATATTCTCCTCTATCCTCATACACCTGACAACACAGATTACCAAACAATTCTTCATCACCCAAGGGGTTGTCGCACTGTAATTGTTCAGTGCCACTTTCCTCTTGGTAAGGGTAGAAGAGACTCTTTAGCTATGGTAAGCAGCTCTTCTAGGAGAAGGACACTCCAAAATCAAACCACTGTTCTCTAGTCTTGGGTAGTGCCATAGCCTCTGTACCATGGCCTTTCACTGTCTTGGGTTAGAGTTCTCTTGCTTGAGGGTACACTCGAGCACACTCTCCTATCTTATTTCTCTTCCTTTTGTTTTGTTAAAGTTTTTATAGTTTTTATAGGAGATATTTATTGTTGTTACTCTTCTTAAAATATTTTATTTTCCTTTTTTCCTTTCCTCACTGAGCTATTTTCCCTGTTGGAGCCCCAGGGCTTATAGCATACTGCTTTTCCAACTAGGGTTGTAGCTTAGTAAGTAATAATAATAATAATTGGTTCTGAAATAGACTAATGTATCACTTTCATGACCAACAGAACTGGGCTCAACAAACATGTTATTGCCTGGTATCCACTGACGGTTGGTAATGTCCATGCCTGCAATAACCCAACTGATCGTTGCTTAATTTCACTGATTCCAAGGACAGCAATGGAGCTACTGCTATTAGATTGACCTCAGCCTTAAAAATAAGGAAGTCACGGGCTCTTGCGTTGGCGGCCATGAAGCAAAAGTATTGCTGTAGTTGGGGTTTGGTGTTTTCCGCTAGAAGGGCTGCCGTTTTTTAGGAATTTTTTGAAAGCCGCCTTTTTATTCTCTTAGGTAAAAACTTAACTTTCTCCTTAGATACTTTCGAATATTGTTCTCCTCTCTGGTCTTTAGCTGCTGACTTTCATCTTAATGCGTTGCATCTGGATATTAATCTCTGGCACCGTCGTTCAGTTAATTCTTCATGCATGTTGCATCCAGATTTTTCATAATTCAGATCATCCATTACATACAGATCTTACCAGGCTGTACCATATTGCACATAGTACTAGGTAAGCACTTAATTCTAACGGTCTTGCCTTCTCCATCATAAGGTGCAATACTGAACAGTACTCTAGAAGTTTTATTTCAGCTGTAACCAGACTGTGGAATGATCTTCCTAGTCTGGCGGTTGAATGGGTGGACTTTCAGATGTTCAAACTTTTTGTAAATTATTTTCTGTTGAACAGGTTGACATAAGTCTTGTTTTATAGTTTACATATGATTGATCTATTTCAATTTTGTTACTGATCTTAAAACATTTTACATTTTTTATTCATAACTTATATATACTTTATTTAGTTTTCCCCTATTTCCTTTCTTCACTTGGCTGCTTTCCGTGTTGGGGCCCTTGGGCTTTTAGTCATCTGCTTTTCCAATCAGGGTTGTAGCTTGGGTAATAATAATAATAATAATAATAATAATAATAATAATAATAATAATAATAATAATAATAATAATAAAATTTTGACCGGCACAGATAGTTTTTTTCCACAATTACAAGGAAAATAAAATTTACTCTCAGAATCACTATAAATTTTAGAATAATTAATTCTTGAATATTTTTCAAGGAAAAAGTTATCAAGGAACTTTCAGGCCCAAGTCAACCATCAAATCGCTATAAAGTTACGGAGTCTAATCCTGGGAAATTTATTTTAAGTAACTATAAATTCAACGAACAAAGATATTCGAAAATGCTCGTGTGTGAAGTATATTCGAGTAAGAATTGAAGGTATTCGTGAAATATTGACTAAAGAAGCAATAGTGATAGTCATAAACTAAACATATCTTTTCATCATATTCTTAAGTCATCATTGCTATCATTTAATATGAATTGGGAAAACATATAGTGGACTGAAGAAATAACTGCATGTTACGGTTTGATATTCTTGTGATATTTTTGTACACATTTGCAAAATAAAGCTCCTTAAAATAAAAACAACACATTTTAATTACTAATAAAATACCAACACATAATGATTAACTTACCCCTGCTAGTTATTGGAAGCTTAAAACATTAAAAAATGAAATAAAAATAAGGGCCACTTAAATGGGCAAAAGTAAACAAGCAAGTTCAGCAGAACTAAAATGTGAACAACAAAGAAATATCAATCCCATCAGACTCTTCCATTTCCAAACGGTCAAAATATAGACATGAAGAAAAATCCCAATGATAAAAACAATCAAGAGAGAAAACTTGAATTTTACGAGAGAGAAGAAAAAAAATAAATAAAACCACTGAAAATCACGTTCACCGAAGTTCCATTGGGCAATTTTGGCTTGTCACGGAGAATTACCGAAAAAGGCGCGAGAGAAGACTTGGAAAATACCCAAGAAAAAGAAGGAATTTTGAAGTCGCAGAGGCACTCGAGACTTTAAAACTAGTGTTTTTTTTTTTTTTCGTATTTATCTATATAATCATTGACGGCTTGGCAACCTGGCTTCATAAGCAAACTATTTTTTTTTTTTTCTGATGACCTATGATTTTGTGAAAGTTGAATTGCAATTTTATTTGGCTTCTCTAATACCGTTTTTGTGCATGTTGAGTCACCTTTCTAAAGAGCGAATTGCACATAATATATCTATCTATCTACCATGGCACTTCACCAATTTTGAGAGGTAGTTGACATACAAAAAGAAATGAGAGGATTTTTCCTTATCGTTCCTCCTTGCCTGACGAAAGACTTAGCCGAGTTTGGTTGGTACTGCTAGGGTGCCACAGCCCACCTTCCCCCGTCTTGTCTATATTCTACTACAAATGAAGCGTCATATACTGACTCGCCTACTGCTACTACCTCAGCGGTCACCAAGGTGACCTAAGGTAGCAACAAGGCCTATCGGAACTACACCCCAGTCGATCGTCATTCATGTCTATTCCTAACAAACTCTTCTGCCTCTCTTACATCTATCCTATCTATCCTCCTGTCACCTAGGAATTTCTTCGCTTCATACATCCACCCAAACATTGACCTCTAAATTGCACTTCTCCCCTGAACTCTTGCAGTCATCACCTTCTTCACCAGACGCTCATTTTCCATCCTCTCTACATGGCCAAACCACCTCAACACATTCATACATACCTAAGGGTAATCATATATATTCAATCACTTTTGATGAAATTACTCTTCTAGCAGTTGGGTAATATTTTAGTTTAGTACATAGACAAGATATACGAATAAATTGCACATGTAACTTCAAGGTTTAAACTATATAGAAAACATGTATCAATTATGTTGTTTATCTTTTATGTAGTTTAAGATCACAAAAGCAAAATGCTCATTGCATAATCTTGTTATTTTATTATAAAAAAAATCAGAATTAATATCACCAATATCATTATTATCATTATTTTCCTTATTATCATTATTATTATTATTATTATTATTATTATTATTATTATGAAAAACTGTATCTAATATTAATACCATAGCAATAATAATAATATTAAATAAGTATTATTTTCATCATTATTATTATTATTGTTATTATTTAGTAGTAGTAGTAGTAGTAGTAGTAGTAGTAGTAGTAGTAGTTTGTAATGCCCACATTCCTAGGAAATTATACGTCCTACGTATTATAGGATTTCCCTTATAATAACATTCTGCATTTTAATATGCGGCTTTTTTTCATGTAAGTAAATAGCTCTCCATATCTCCAGGCGCATTGGTTTCTCCTTATTTCTCGATTTCCATTCAAGAGCCCACTTTTACCATCAATAACAAGATCCCTAAATTTGATTCTCGACTATCCTACCTGAACTACTTTGAATACCATAATCAGAACAATAATTAAATTTGATTCCCGACTATCCTACCTGAACTAGTTTGGATATTATAACCAGATCCCTAAATTTGATTCTCGACTATACTATACTATCTCATACCCAGGGGGTTAACTACGGCAATGTAATTGTTCAGTGGCTACTTTTCTCTTGGTAAGGGTAGAAGAGACTCTTTAGCTATGGTAAGCAACTCTTCTAGGAGAAGGACACTCTAAAATCAAACCATTGTTCTATAGTCTTGGGTAGTGCCCTAGCCTCTGTACCATGGTCTTCCACTGTCTTGGGTTAGAGTTCTCCTGCTTGAGACACACTGCTCTATATAATTTCTCTTCCTCTTGATTTGTTAAGTATTTATAGTTTATATAGAAAATAGTTATTTTAATGTTGTTACTCTTCTTAAAGTATTTCATCATTCCTTCTTTCCTTTCCTCACTGGGCTACTTTCCCTGTTGGAGCCCCTGGTCTTATAGCATCCTGCTTTTCCAACTAGGGTTGTAGCTCAGCAAGACGTAACAACAACAACAACAATAATAATAATAATAATAATAATAATAATAATAATAATAATAATAATAATAATAATAATAACTAGTTTGGATACTATACCCAGACCCCTAAATTTGACTCTCGACTATCCTACCTGAACTAGTTTGGATCCTATAACCAGATCCCTAAATCTAATTCTCGACTATCCTACCTGAACTATTTTGGACACTATTCTCAGGTGTTGTCTTGGAGATCTGCTTCTGCTTCTTACACATTATGTTTGGGATGCTTTGTGACATTTTTGTTTCCTCATCTTTCCATTCTCCCTTAACAAACCTCTCTCTATTTTTGCTATACGATATGCCATGATATTAAAAATGTTTTTGCTATTACAGTTCTCATAATATTCATGAACACAGATATAACTTATATTTTCTAAATATAACATTTATGAGCAGAGATATAAAATACATTTTTTATATTCATCTATCATAATCTGCATTCAGGTTCAACCTTTAACTCAAAATCTAGTCTTAGGTATATGCTTACGGCAGTGTTTCTCAAACCTTTTTTTTTTTTTTTATCTCAGGGTGCATCTATAATTTTACAAAACCTTTGAGGCGCACCTTCGATTTTAATATGGGAAAATTCCTTATGAAACTTTAAATTTTTGTGAACTTTCAGTAACTTCACAGGTTTAAAATTGAATAGAAAAATAATAGATATGTATCTTAATATAACCTCTTTTTTAGACATTAGATATTGCATTTAAGTATCCTGATGAGAAACATGTGCTTGATGAGATTTATCAATTTTGTGAATGTTAGGCCTTGTATGTGATAAACAAACTCTCAGCTCTTCATCAATGCATTTAGTATTTGATCTGTTTTTACATTTAATGTTCATTAGTACAGAAAAGATTTGTTCGCAGAGATAACAAATGGAAACCTGCAATAAAATAGTTATTGCCTTCCTAGCTACTGAAGGATATTCTTCTTTATTCCAAATCCAAACCTGATCGATGGGCCCCAATTTATGTTTGTTTTTAAGCCTCGATCAGTAGATATAGCTGCCAACACCTCCTCTTCTGTTAACTACAATACAGCGTCCTCGATAGAAAAATCCATGAAAGGGTAGCAAATTCAGTCGTAATGATCGGTTTCTATTGAGGGAAAGTAGTATTTTAGATGATCTTTCAAAGTCGCTAAATGATCCACTATTAAAGGAATCAAATCCTCTAAATGGTTTTCTCTCACCAAAGGAAACATTTCCTAACAGCCTGAAATTGCCTTTTCTTTCAAATCGGTATTTTTTTCTGAAATGCTTCAATTCTTTTGGTAGATGAGAGAAGATTTCCATTTCCATTTTGTTTAGACATATTCATGCTATTCAAGTGTTGGAACATATCAGTCTGATATTCTAATTATGACATCCATATTCTCTTTCTAAAAGTTCACAAAATTTACTTTTATTTTCTTCTTTAAAAAATGCCAATAGTTCTGGGCGAAATTCAAGCACACGATAGAGTACCTTTCCTCTTGACAACCACCTCACTTCTATGTGCAATAGTAAGCGAGTGTGTTGTGAATCCATGTTTTCACAAAGTTGATCAAATATACGAGCCTTTACGAGAATAGTCTTCATGAAATTTACCACTTCGACTAATTGATCAAAAACTTTTCTCAGTACAGCAACCAGTGTTTTTCCTATCAGGAATTCCCTATGCAAGAAACAGTGAGTTGTTATAAAGTTGGAATTCCTTTGCTTTACAAATGATGCAACAACTTAATGGAACCCACCATAGATGGAGCTCCGTCAGTATAAATTCCAACACACGACTTCCAGGATCAATTCCATTTCTCCAAATAACTATTCAAAACAAAGAAAATATCCTCACCTTTAGTAGTAGTAATTCTTTGCAACAAAGATACTAACTTACCAGGGTATCTCCATTAATAAAGCGCATTAAGACCACTAGTTGCGCTTTGTTAGTTATGTCCGTCGATTCATCAACTTGCAATGCAAAGAACGAATCCTGATGTTTATTACGGAAAACCTTTTCCTTAATATTGTTAGACATTTCCACAATACACCTATGAACAGTATCATATGATAGTGGAATTTTACTTATTTGTTTCTTTGCATCTTCTCCTAACATAGTCTTTACAATCTTTGTGCAAGCGGGAAAAATAATAGATTCAGCAAGAGAATGAGGCATCATTTTTACGGCAATCATTTCTGATACTTCATAAGATGCAGTTCGAGCTTTTCAGATATCGTTGCACTACCTTTAAAAGGAACTGCTTACTTTGTTTGTTGCTCGAGTCGTCTTTTGAAATAATTTACGTTTTTTCCTTGAATATTATGAAATGTTTGAAAATGCTTATTTAATTTATTAGGAAGCATAGACTCATTTGGCATTTTGCAGCCACAATCCAAACAAATGGGAGAGACTGATTTTCATCTCCTGTCTACGTCAAGCCAAAACTTAAATTACTTTTGTCGTATTTACGATTCGGTCTAATCTTAATTTTCTTGGCTGAACACCTCCTTGAATCAAGTTCCTCACTGGTACGTTTCTTGCTTCAAAATATGTCCATTGTATGGGTAGTTCACTTGCTTTCTTTTTTATTATATTAAAAAAAAAGACCATGAATTATGATTCACTCAGTGTCTTGAACGAGACTTTTGAAAATTTATGTAGCAGAAGTTGGGTATCTACTAAGTAACTGACTAGGATCGTAGATGCCCTTGCATTTATTTAGAACAAAGAGGTTGTTATCACGAATCATAAACCTGCTTTGACACGCCATAAACCAAATGGCAAACACATTAACCTGCATTACTGTGCTGGTTATTAACCCGCTTATATCACAAATCTGGATTACTCTACTGGTTAATCATATCTAATTCCTCCTCCATCTGGTCCAAGGGGATGTTAAGAACTATTCCTATTTTGTGTTTAAAGTAAATCTAAGACATTAAGAGTGGCAGACAGCTACAGTGGCTGAGAATTAATGAAAAATGCTGGAACTTAAGACATTGTTATATAGAAGATATATACAAATCTTGATCACAAACTTTCTAAAATTCAGTATTCAAATATCAGAGAGAGAGAAAGAAAGAAAGAAGGATAGAAGGATGAGAGAGATAAACATGAAAAAAGTAAATAAAAGAATAACCAAAAGTAATAAAACATTATGTCAACTCCATTTTAACCCCAAATGATGCTAAAAAAAAAAAAGGCAAATATATAAATGCAATTCAAGAAGATTTCGTAGACCCACTCAAAAAGTAAAGAAGAAAGACATAGTTCTTGCCATATTTTAAATGGCAACTCGTATATCTAACTATATATATATATATATATATATATATATATATATATATATATATATATACATATACATACATATATATA
>NC_090728.1:38130103-38155103 GCF_036898095.1 Palaemon carinicauda
ATTTCAAAGTTATTTATTCTGCCATGACCTGTATCTTCGTGCTTCCTTTGGTAGAGTATATAATATATATTTTTTTTATTGGGTTGCAATATTTCTGCACATAAATCTATTCTAAAATCTGCAGGTTAATGGCCATATACAGTATTTATGCAAGTATACAGTATATGTTTCATAGATACTTGTAAGTATGTACACTGAAATTAGATTTAAAACAGCGACCGCCAAATTGCAGCAAATATCCCGCACTCTAACTTATAGATATGAACTTGAAGAGGGAGAGAGAGAGAGAGAGAGAGAGAGAGAGAGAGAGAGAGAGAGAGAGAGACTTGTATTTAACAGTTCACTGACATGACCAGTCATGCAATCAGAACCTGTACTTTACCATTTATAGGTGTCATAAAGACTTCCCCACCGAAATCATTGTACTTGGAAACGACCGACATACAGACGTGTATGAGTTTGTAAAGTGTTCAGTGGGATTGAATACATTCAAGTCTAAAACATTCTTAATAATATTGGAAAACGGTAAACATACAGAAAATAAGATAGCGAATAAAGTAAAAGACAAACCTTTGATTTTTTAATAATTATCTTTATGCGAAACTAGGGATTAAAAGAGGGTAACCTTTGCTTTTTTAAATAATTGTCTTCATGTGAAAATATGAATTCAAAATATACATGGTTTCAACGATAACCAGTTTCCTATAAGAGTAGAGGGCATTAGAGACTAAAATAGGAGAAAAAATCACTACCATATTCATACATTAATTACTGGATAAGGGATAAAACTAGTTATGGAAAAATTTCAAAATAAAAAGGATTTCACACCTCTACACACAATACACATCAGTGGTTTATAACTCTCTCCTGCACTATAGCACTCTAGGTCTGTATCTTGCACAAAATCTCGTGCTCTTTAGATGTAATGCATTTTTCTAACCACATCACATATCTTTTCTCTTCTTTACATGATTGAACCATTTCATAGTAAACTGATCCATCTTTTCCCCTTCCAATTTTTATTCATATACCTTACATTACACCAAGAATTAATTTCCAAACTTTCATTCTTTTCTTTAACTTAATATCTATATTAAATTTGCATTCAATAAATAAGGGCCAGAAGATGTCCCCGAGAGTCAAGATCCAGAATGAAGGATAACTAAAACTACCTGGTGAGCCTCTTTTCACTGAGCTTTGATTATGTTGCCTTTTTTACATCGTGTATGAGGCCTTAAGAATGTTACAAGTAGTTAGCATACCTCCAATTACCCCAAAATGAAATTTGCACCATGGATGTCTGTCATATTCTATAAGTTACACTAAAAATCATGGAGAAGGCTCCCTCTCCTTTTCATCAGCCAATAACTGAACTACTGAATTCAAGCAGAGCAGAAACAACACAGATGATCACGGTTTAGAGTAGAGTTAAGACCTCAGGAATCAGTATTTTGACCAATTTCTCGGTGATGAGCAAGCTGTCTGACACCAGAACAGAAAAAGAGAAGAGCGAATACTTACAAAACACTTTTAACTTGTTTTCAGGGCAATGCAACTCTTTGTAGTCCAGTTATCCAACACTAATTACCAATGGCTTATTCTATTCGAAGTAGTCTTATCATGACGTCACCTACAGATTCCATCAAAACCGATGAATGGCCTCTTTGACAAAGGACACACGGCTGATGTGTTTTATGGGGAAAGCCACGGTATTTCCGCATCTTGCGTTGTCTTGATTTATTTTTAAATCAATTTTCAAGTGAACTCCTCCCTCATGTTATTCTACCTATAAAACATTGATATTACCTGGGTTACCCCAAAAACAAGTAAAATAAGATAAAGCATGAGTTTTGGACACTTCTTTAAACCTAAATCAAAGATTCAACAAGGTCATTCATCTGTTTGGTTGTATTCCGAAAGTAACGTTATGATAAGACTAAGAAAAAAAATAAGCCAATGATAATTAGTGTTGCATAACAGGACTGCAAACAGTTGCAATACGCAGAAGAAATCTGAGAGGGGTTAGCTGTTACTCTTGGGAAATGTTCCTCTCCAAATCACAAAATTATAACCAGTTACTACAGCTTTGAAAGTGTTAATTCGTGCCCCTTACTTGCCTTTCCTGGTACCCTGCAATCTCGGCCAGTTTTCTAAAATCCCATCTCAACTGAATGGTCAATATTTTAGGAATGATAAAGCAATCATCCTCGTAATAGAAGTGTTTTTTTTTTCTTTTTCTTTTTTTTTGGATGGGGGGGGGGGTCAAGGGTCAAGATTAAATCTTTTCCGAGACACGATTACAGAATTTGAAAATGTGCAATGATGTTAGGATGAATGGTAAGAAAAATTGTATGAAATGCCTTCATACCCTGGAGCATTTTAAACAACCTTCCAATATACATACATACGTACACACACACAATATTTATATATATTTATATATATATATATATATATATATATATATATATATATATATATATATATATATAGATAGATAGATAGATAGATAGATAGATAGATAGATAGATATAAATATATATATACACATATATATATATATATATATATATATATATATATATATATATATATATATATATATTCTGTATCTATATAATATATATATATATATATATATATATATACACATATATATGCATAAGCATAGTAATGCAATATTTATAATTTTCCTCATAAATCTTCATAACATCATCCAGTAATTAGAACATTTTCATATGTATTTTACCAACAAAAAATTTTCTATCAAATATAATAATCAAACAATCACACGACCCTTAGCGTGCTAAAGCTATTGTTATTACTTTTATATTCTATTTCAAAATTGAATAAAAACATGCCAAAATTATTAAATTGTTCTCATCTGTTTTACATGAAATTAAAAATTCTAGATATGCATTGATGTATTTCGATTTAGCAGCAAGCAAAGAATAATTGAATTTTTATGATTAAATCCGACGGTAAGTTTGTCACTCGGATATCAAGGACAACCAAAATTGGAAGATCTTTGCTAGCCTTAGAATTCTAAGGTAATACTAATGTCAGAATTTTCTTTTTTTTTTCTTTGAAATATACTTAAAATCTTTAAATCGGTTTTCGAGTTTTCATTGCGTATTCGAGTAAAAGTTCTGGCGTTGGCAACTCTTATTTCATAAGATGCCAGATAATATCTAATAATCAATCAGTAAATTATTTCATACACCATTACCTACGAGAATAAAGATTTAATAAATTTGAGTCAAGCTTTGGTATAAAGAAAAAAAAAAAAAAAAAAAAAAGTGAAACAATATTAATCTGATGTTTCATCTCACTTTGGTAAGGAAGTTCCAGAAATGTTTCAACCATATTTTCATACTAGGTTTATACTTATCCTAAGTCCCTTTGTTTGAAATGTCTTACCTACGTTCCCACATCGTAATATTTTGTACAGTCTAACCTTCGCTATGTGTATGAGGTTTAAGGTAAGACTTGCTTGATAAAAGAAAATTCATACAACTCATACGAACAATAAATTACGTACACATTCTCAATACAGCTGTGAAATGATAGACGGCTTCTGCCATGGAGTGCTAGGATGTACCACATTATGGCTATCTAAGTAAACGCATTATGCTTGTGAAAAATAATAGTTACTAGATGACTTTCCTAATATATACAATTATTCGATATCTTTGCATATTGAGTTTTTTTATATTACATTCCATCGGTGAATTTCTTTTTGTGTAAATAAGGCTCCTCCAATATTGGGTGCAAGCTTGTGTGAAGTTCAAATTCTCGTTTTATTGCTTCTTACGAGTCCCCTTCTCTCCCTTCCTCCTTGAAAGATCACTGACCGTGTGAATCTGTCCTATTTGGTTCGAAGAGTTTTTTTCTTCAAGTCGTTGTATTTTCTCTACAGATATTTTTTTTTTGTCTACCAAAACTGCTGACAGTACAACAGATTTTTTCCCTTGTCAATATCAAACCTGACAGAAGTGGGTCCATTATCTATTCGTTATAAAACAAATGAAATAATTTTGCAACTACTTATAAATTTCCATTTCTATAGTGAGTTTATTTTTGTGAGATATAATTTATCGATTCAATTTCTCTCTATTATTTTTGTATTTTTGTAACGATCCAAACCATTTGTTGCTAGTCTTCCATCTTAGTTTACTCTCCTACCTGAAAGCATTAATAGAAGTAAAAGTAAAGAATAGGACGTCATTAGAATTTTGATTAAGCATATATACAGTATTACCAGTTATGATAGATATTTCGAATTCTGTTACTGAGGTATCAATTTGCCTACGGCAAATAATTTTTTTTCACTATGGAAAAGATATAAAGAACGCCCTGTGCGCAACGACAATCGATCTTGATCATTTGAATCTTAAGTAAATCCTTCATCAGACCAAAATCAGTACAGCCAACTAATCGTACGATTTTGGTGGAAATATGAAGGCGCTAGATTTGGCCTTGAAATCTGATTTATATGTCACAAGATATTGTAGTTTATATGACGATACTCACAAAGTTGATCCTTGATACTGGCACTGTTCGCGTACCTAATCTGTCGGCTGCAATGTAATGACGTCAGGTGACGGTATAATGTAGTGCAAATTCATTGAGTGAGAGAGAGAGAGAGAGAGAGAGAGAGAGAGAGAGAGAGAGAGAGAGAGAGAGAGAGAGAGAGAGAAAAAAAACACTCTTTGGAAGGTAAAATCCCAATAATATGGAGATTAAGGGAACAAAATATTTACTCTTAATAATTTATTCTTTTCCATGTATGTGAACTTCACATTTGATAAAGAACACAACCAATCCTTAATCAAATATATATAATTAGCCTAAATATTAAATTTGTAATAAAATGTGAAAACTAGGTCTGCAGCGTCAAGGAAGAGGAAAAAGCGAACGCCTGACCTACAAAAACTATTGGTACAGTTACAATTCTGAACAATAAAAGGGGGACCTGTCAGTCAGAGAGCTGTGAATACTAACAAGAATGCCACTCGAAACTTGAACAAATAACTACATTTTATCATTTTGCCATCGTATTGCCTCAAAAATATAAGAATACTTAACAAATTCCACTCGCACCTTTTATACTTCATCAGCGTATCTGATTTAGCTACAATGTAGATAGGCCATCGCTGATATTTGTTCATCATTACAACTGGTCACATTTCTGGGGTAATATACCTACTCCCTCTAGTTTTGCATAGGTAGTTAAGCAACTTGCAACAGCATATAAGCACTGTCTCTATGTTTTCTAGTTTCAAATATATCACCAATTGTCTCCACGAGATGAGCTGTAACAGCAGCTCACAAAGCTAATACAGCTATCTCTTTGACAGACGGTGCCAAGTCCGCACTGGACTTAATCTTGATTGAGACTGAACTGCCTCACTTAATAGAACAGATTACCTGAATCCGATTTCGATTGGATCTGAGGTAGATCTCGATCGAAGCCAATTATCGTTGTGTGTACGGGGGCCTTAAGATTTTATCATCGCATTAAGACCCTTTATATTTTTAACAGTCATACAGCTGCCTAATAGATCCGCATAAACTAACACATGGATTCGACATCAATTTTCTTAAGATATTTCACACTTATGATATACTGCCTAGAGATCTATTTCATCGAAGGCTTAGTTTTACTTATAGGAACACTAGTCATAATAATTATGACTAAAAAAAAGTTACTTTATTGTAGACATGAGAAAACCTAATAACACGAAAAGAAATTGTAAAAGTCGTTTCGCAAAAAGCTAGATTAACCATCTTAAACATAAACAAAAGAATTTATTAAAATTACGATTGATGTCATTGAAGTCATTATACTTTACTGCGTAACTGAATTAATTATAGAGAAAAAACCGCTCCAGCCATTTTGCATCTTACAATATTGATGGTAGGTTTAACTCCCTAATTATGGTTTGGGTCTTCAACGGGCTATTTCTAAACCTGTCTTACCATGGGCAGTAGGAACACTTCGTAACATCTTGTTTATACTGGTGACGTTAAGAGTAGTCTACGATGACTGTAGCTTGTATGGACCACCTTTGGATTGAAATCATCCCATTACTTGTGGCCTATTGGAAATTTCCCTGCCTGGCCATCGCTGGACTGGGGTTCAAGTCCCTCTCAACCTCGATAATTTCTTGTAGTGTCCGCAACCTCACCATCCTTGTGAGCTAATGATGGAGGGTTGGGAGGGGGCGGGGGACTATAGGTCTACCTGCTGAAATATCAAGAGGCCATCGCCTGGCCCTCCTTGGTCCTAGGTTGAGTGTAGAGCGGGGCCTGGGGGCTGATCATATGGATATATGATCAGTCTGTATGGCATTGTCCTGCTAGCTAGGCCACTGATACTGTCCCTCGCATCTACCATTCATGGGTGGCATTTAAACCTTAAACATTAATAGCTTGAAACATAACCGCAGTCACCGTGCTGGCAGCGTCCCATTATTCCAAAATTCTCCACCAAACGCTGAACATTGGAAAGTTTTTCATTTATTACTCATGTATTATGGATGAGGTTTATGTCATTAATGATATGGTCAAGTAGTGATCACATCACCCCTGATTCATAATGTTTTCACTCATAGTATCACTTAGCATTTGCACCGTCACCATTAGCTAAAATGTTTATAAACATTGTTTCAATGTCTGAATGAAAAGATGTTCTCGTCAGTAATGCTAACATCCTCATCCATGTGCCAAAAACTCTCACAACTTGTTCCTTTTTGTCTCCTGATAGACAGTAAGTAAAAAATCAGAACCTATAAAGGTATTTTAGGTTTAATAGCTCTAGCTACAAAACTTACGAGTCAGTTTCCTTTTTTTAAAATTTCCGAAGCATTTCTTAACAAGTAGAATTGAAAAAAAAAAACTATCTAAAAAAAATAGATATATTTATTTTCAGTGTTCATTGGTCATAATGTACAATTTCACAAATGTCAACCCAGGATATATTCATTAACATATGTGAACTGAATGAACATATTACGAATATTGTAAACTTTATCTCCCTGTGATATAATGATCATGATCACGACACTAAAAAAAAAAAAGCATATTAACTTTATGTGTTAAAGGCTCTACTCGGCATTGGGTATTACCGAATGTCATTTTTGTTTCTTCAGCTACCTTCTTCAAATAAGAAAAAAATGACTTGGAAATGTTCTTGTAATATAAATGGATCAAATAAGTTATTAGGTTCTATTTTGCGAAGCTTTGAACTACTTTCTATGATTACTAATAATACTCCCTTACACCTATTTAATAATAACCTTAAGGGAATACATACAGCTTAACGTGGATGTTTTGGATGTAATCTGTCAACTTCTGTTTATGTCGCTCTCTTTAACGTCATAGATTACAACACGCTTATGAAACCCTGAAATATCACACCTTTCTAAGTCCTAAGGAGCGATAAGCTACATTCCTTTCTGCGCATATATTTTCATTCTGCAAAATTTCACTCAATCGCTGTGATGATAAACGTTGGCAGATCTCAACCTACACTGACGTTCTGAGACTCAATTGAACCGTTCAGCTGCTAATGAAATATCGCTTTATCTTAAGTCTATAGTCGTCTGTAATTTCTATCATGCTTTCTTTATTAGTAAATATCCAACAGACGATACCTTCCTCATGCCTTCATTTTCCTTTTTATTGGAGAATGTAAGAAAAGTTCCAGATAACGACGGTCCATATTTTTGCTATGAATTAGTAAGAAAATATATAAGAGGGGTATCATAACAAAACTAAACGGGAAATGAAATTATCATATTAGGTATGGAAAAAAAACATTGCGTAAAATACCCAAAAAATTTATTGTATAGAAATCTTTCTGAAAGATATATATATATATATATATATATATATATATATATATATATATATATATATATATATACATATATATATATATATATACACATATATATATATACATATAGTATATATAATATATATATATGTGTGTATATATATATATATATATATATATATATATATATGTCTAAGTCTACCTTAAGCAAGTTATTCTTTTTTGGAAACATAATTATCAGGGATTCAGTTATACCACTGTTTTCCTCTTTTATGGTAAAGTAAATGATTAGAAATATATCTTTTTGAAAATGATCGGAATTCATAATTGCTATTCAGTTTGTGGGAATTGCGAGTTTTCATTTCAAAAGGAGACGAGAGATCTAATACAATGAAACGGAAATGCAAAAGTTATTGAATTTCAAATGGCAATAAAAAAAATCATATCTAAAAGTCCTAGAGCTAAATTAATAATTCTTATTTTTAAAAACGATTAAAATCCCAAACAATCGTCAATTATTTTGCCAGCAACTTTTCATATCTGAAGTACAAATAAAAGCTCAATGAAGTTACTATTCAGTAGTCGAATAAATAAATAACCACCTTTCCGGGCTACCCAGCTGCTTTGGGTAAAAAAAAAAAAAAAAAAAAAAAAAAATCTGACAATTTTCATCTGATTTTGCCTTGGTCATTTCTGTTGTAACATTATTCCTACGAGGACCGAATAATCAGACAAGATTATCTAAATTGATATTGACGTGTACATTTAGTTATCAACGACGTAGGAGGTAATAGTTTGTGACTAGTTACAAAGTGCCCTTGAAATATCATGTCGCCAAATTGAGATATGATATTTACACCAAAATGGTGGTTGAAAGTAATTGCCTCATGATGTTTTGATAGTTTTGCGTTATCAGTACTTCATTTTATTGATTATTATTATTATTATTATTATTATTATTATTATCATTATTATTATTAATATTATTATTACTAGCTGAGCTACAGCACTAATTGAAAAAAGTAGGATGCTACAAACCCAAGGCTTCCAACATGGAAAAGTAGCCCACTGAGGAAAGGAAATTAATAAACTACAAGAGAAGTAATGAACAATTAAAATTCCAAGTAGCCAAAAATTCTTCTCTCAATTTAATATAGACAATTGTGAGCCTTACAATCATTTCATATTACCTCTCATCAATCTATATATACCAAAGCAGCAATAATAATAATAATAATAATAATAATAATAATAATAATAATAATAATAATAAACATCTACTGTATAAGTGATACTTATTTTTTTCGTTACCTTGTCGACCAGAGTGACCAAGATTACCAAGACAACAGTGTCTCTGGGACTTCAGTATAAGGACGGGCAGGGTTTTGGTTGGTTGGTTTCAGATTGGACCCCCTTTCAACGAAGGGGACTACGGGCTCTTGCACGAAGGCAGCCCGTAAGTAAGATAAACTTGTGAAAGAGTCAGATCGCATCAAAACACGAAGGACAGCAGCATGACCACCGGGGCCGGAGTCAGAAGCTCAGTCGAGGGCGCCGCATAGCAGACAAAGCCTCCCCCAACTCTTGGTCCTAGAGAAATCTATCTTTTCTTATTGAAATCCGAAATAGATTGAGCAGGGTGATACATGCACATGGGCAAGACAGCGAAAAAAGTATCACTATTAGATGTCGCAGTACCATAAGGCAGGTTTGCCAGATTTTCTAAATGAGAAAAGACCAACTTATAATCAACCACAGCTTTCAAAGGCCAGTCCATGATTAGAAAAAAGGCCAAAAATATAGTATTTAAAGCCCACCTTTTTTATGATATTACTAAAGGCCAACTAATTTTTAAAAAAAGGACAAATTTGAGATTTTTTGGCCTGATAAAAGCCAAACTGGCAACCCTGTCATAAGGAGAGAGAAAAAAATAGAAGAGTACCAGGACTTAGGATTTGAATTGAGAAGGCTATGGCATATGCTGTGACAAGTGGTAACAAGAATGATAGGAGCGCTAGGGACCTTACCTAAGTCATTGAAAAGGAATCTTGAGTAGGTAGGAACCGATATGGCCTCCCGACGTGTGCAGGAGAGCGTGCTACTTGAAACATCACATAAAGAGAGGAAAGTGTTGGATTCCTAAGGAAGCTGGATGTAACCATAAATTCCACATTGAGCCACCAGTCTCTGTAGACTGTAATTAACAACAATAATAATAATAATAATAATAATAATAATAATAATAATAATAATAATAATAATAACCAGTAACAGTGTGTTTTGTATCATACGTTGGATTATTTATTCAAATATATCTTAAGTTATTTTCTTGTGAAAATATTAGTATTCAAAATTCAATTGTACTTATTTTCGTGGCCAGCATTCCTTCATATTAGCCTCAAGTGCTAAAAATAATTTGTTTTAATTATCTTCACAAAGAAAAATATGCGACCACAAAAGCATACAATTTTCCTCCCAATTACCGAAACTTACCAGCACCAAAATAGTTCAAATAAAAACATAGCAATTAAAAATGTTTATCAGTATCAATTTTTGTGGAAAGAAAAATCCCAAGAGAAAGAAAATTCGTTGACAATATTTTTCTAGTCCTGTGCGCTGCCACTTTTATGCAATTGTAAAGATACATTACTCAGCACCAAAAGGTTTTTGTTGATTCAAGATTGTGTCAATAAAAAAAACCTGATTCGCATTTCGATGCATGTCTTTGCTCAGAGACGAATTCCTAACCCAAAATATATTTCGTATTCGGAATGCAGGAAGAAGCTGTTTCTCAAATATATTCATGTTAAACCAACGTGGAAACATATTGAGTTTTCAAAGCATACTATATTTAGAAATTTTGTTTTGACAGTAATAAAAATGTATAATTTTTTAAGCATACTTTTATGACAATACAAAATACTTGATTGGTACGTACTGTTATAATAACATACTTCGAAATTTCTTCAGTAAGGGTTAAGGCAAGGGACAGGTCATTGTGCGTATCACACACACACACACACACTTTATATATATATATATATATATATATATATATATATATATATATATATATATATATATATATATATATATATATATATATATACATATACATACTACATATACGTATATATGCAATAAACCACAATGAAAAAAAATAAAATACTTTACGTTTTGTGCGTAATGTATGTATGTATATATGTATCTATCTATCTATCTATCTATCTATCTATATATATATAATATATATATATGTATGTGTGTGTGTGTGTGTGTGTGTATGCGTGTGTGTGTATAGTTGAATAATAAATCCAATATTTCATATGAATTTCGAATCTTACTGGACAGTATAAATGATTTTGGTTAACGCGACCTAATGATAACCTCTCTCTCTCTCTCTCTCTCTCTCTCTCTCTCTCTCTCTCTCTCAGGGAAGAACGAAAGAAATCCTGACCAAGGGTAAGACATGAATTGCCGAAACATCAAAAGCGAGATTGGCCCCGGATGGAAAGAGCAGAGAGTCGTTTGTCGAAGACATAAGAATATTTCTCAAAAATAGCTGAGAGGTTTTCTTTGCCCGATGAGGAATATTATAAAAGGTTCTGAATACTGAAATCTTTAACCTGTATGAATATATTTATGCTGTCTTGTCAGAAAAGAAACCTTTTTTATGATTTTCTTGATAGGTTCCTTTCAAAGTTCGAATGAACCGTATTTTGTTCGAAATTTCATACTCTAAGTTGAGTTTTATATGGAAAATCTATCAATGCAAACACAGAAATACTAGCAAATAACATCACAAGTATTACTATGAAAATAATATATTTAATTGTATTTCATCTGAATGTATTCGATATTTTTATAAAGACATTTTTATTCCCCCCCCCCCCCCCCCACCAAAAAAAAGGTATTTCACATATTACTGAATCAGAGCCAGTCACGAAGAATGCAAACGTTTATCATGTATATTTGAAGTGGCAGGAATGAGTATAATGCAGATGTATGCGTAACGTATAAAGCTAAAGAGCTATTGGGAACGTAGTGATAATTCGTAGTCATTACCTGATAAGTGCAACATACAATTGGATTACTGTTATGCGCTTTTGATAATTACGTACGTAATAACCACATTCAGATGGAATAGCGGTTTTGAAACAGCTCGAATTTCATTCCCGGATTAGGTAGATTTTAATTACGATTTGTTTTTCATTGCTGTCATAATTGAATGCATAAAATGCTGAGTTTACTATACATTCAAAGTTACAGTCATAATCCTATTCAAGGCTAGATTTGAAAACCTTTTTTATTTCCTATTTTTAATGCAATGTTACTGGGATAATGCTATATGTATATAAAGTGTAGGCAACTTTGTTCTTCAATTATAGTAATGAGTAACCTTCGCCTTTCATCCGGGGAACTTAGGTTCGAGCCTGATGTGAACTGGAAATGTATTTCTCTGACTCTCATCTGTAGTGGTATTATCATTATATTATGACTTTCTCTCACTTCAGGATTAAGCTAGTTATCTCGAAAAAACTGAAATATAAATGTTCGATCACAATGCGAGGTAAGAATTGATGTCTGTTATTATTATTATTATTATTATTATTATTATTATTATTATTATTATTATTATTATTATTATTATTATCACCTTACCTTGGGAGTCTTCAAATGGAAGGCAAGGGCACTATGCCTTTCATTTCAAGTCTTGGGTTTATCTTAAAGTGAGGCAATTAATTAAAAATACTGGATTCAGCTACATTTGATTACCCTAGAAATTTTTTTTCATGCCAAACTTACTTAAAAATAATTTCCCCCTTTTATAGACCATCCGCGGCCCCAAAAAACTATTTATTAGCACTACTATTGTTATGGATGTTCGTACAGTTGCTCAAGGATTTTATACAACGAGCTAAGGAGGCCTTGATACGCAACAAACTTTTACGATGTGTAAAAAAAAAAAAAGAAAAAAAAAAAAAAAAAAAAAAAAAAACAGTAATTACAGACGCCCCCTGGTGATAAAATATTCGTGGACGCAACATGTATCTACCAAGTTTTTTTCCTTGAAATTATTTCGAATGTTCGCTTAAAAACAAATACAACTCTGAAATTCCGAAAAATTTTTTGGGGTAAAAACATACGACGAGATGCAATTCTGGATTTACGTTTTCTGTTTGTGAAATCCTGAATCAACAAACGCTTCTGTTGCAGAATATTGCTCAGCTCCACATTTGGTTAAAAATAGTAGATAAAAAAAGACTAGGCGGGTTGAACGTAGAAATTTGCCTTTCAAAAGCCAGTTTCAGGATAAATAAAAGTCTGAATCCATTTTCAGTGTTGATAAGGTTAGACATAGAAGCTGAGGCTACAATAAAATAAACCAATTTATGGGAAATATGTCATTTGATCATTATTACTTCAGCCTTAATTTGATTATTTGTTTTATTTCCCAAGTGCGTAAACTGGTCAATCTTCCATCTGTCTGAAATATTACAAATATATCAAATATTAAATATATATCTCATGCAAGGGAAATGCAGTTAACTTGCTTAGTAAAGAATAATTCCAATATACGACAATGCATAAACAGGAAGATGAATCCTGGCAACAGTTAATGTCTTTAAAATGAGGCCTTGAAGACAAAAAATACTTTTCAAGACAATGACCTTTCAGGACGAGAGAGAGAGAGAGAGAGAGAGAGAGAGAGAGAGAGAGAGAGAGAGAGAGAGAGAGAGAGAGAGAAATATTCCTTTAGCCATGTGATATATAATTGAGAAAAGGACAAAGGAACACAAAATTACATTGGAACAAATTTAACGACAAAAAGCAATATAGAAAATAAGGACTATTGGAAATTTATGCAAGTTCAGAGTAATGGATTACGTAAACAGATAGGGAAACCGAAGAAAAACGATGAAACTTTATGAAGACAAGCACTATACTGTATTATGCCAAATGGATAGTGCAGGCGGTGTTTTCTAAGGGCAAACGCAAGTGGTAATCTTTCAGGGGCTGACGTAATCTAAGGGTTATGACTGGTTTCAGTTCCAGTTTCATCAGAATAGATTCACCAGAACGTCAGGCGAAGAAGCCCAATCCCCCACTGTAGTGCCCAATCACAACAGTTCCCTCCCCAGTAAATAGCTTATACTCACGGTCCCGGGCAGGGATCGATCTGCCGCCACGGGAATGCTAGGCAACCACGTTACCACTGTACTAGCCAGGAAGCTAGTATGAATTCAGCTAAACATCATATCATTGGCCACTCGTGTGATACAAACTGAAATGATTTGTTTACAGAAAGATGCAAACCCAGATGAGGGTTTGCGGATAATTAATTCTGCCTAAAAAGAAAGTGATATAAACAATCAAGGTAGACGTAAAGGACGACAAAAGAAATATTAACTAAATGATAGTCAGTTATTATTATTATTATTATTATTATTATTATTATTATTATTATTATTATTATTATTATTATTACTTGCTAAGCTACAACCTTTGTTGGAAAAGCAGGATGCTATAAGCCCAAGGGCTCATAGAGGAAGAATAGCCCAGTAAGGAGAGCAAATAAGAAAATGAATATACTACAAGAAAAGCAATGCAAAATTAAAATAAAATACTTTAGGAACAGTAACAATATCAAATTATTCAAACACTAGTCAATTAAAGTAATACAAGCAATGAAAAAGTAAAGAGCCGATGTTAGCAATAAACAACTAAGAAGATTATACTAACGATAATCAAAATATAGAACGATGCAAGCAATAATTAAATGAACGAATGGAGGAAACAATAGCCTATTGAAAAGATGACATTGAACAGATGATGCCAATACATGTATTAACAATTTATTGGCGGCGTAATATATGAATAAAACTAAAGAGCAGCTACAGAAACCCCGGGAATAAAATGCTTCTTAAGGAATGCAAAGTTTCATTTATTTCCAAGGTCCTTTACTATCATAAGTTTTATATTTCTAATAGATCCATGATGCCATTATTACCATTACTGTTTGGATCCTAATCACATTTTCTCCTATTATAACAAAATCCGCAAGGCACCAACAACTTCAATACGTACTAACAGACAATATTAAATTTAAAAGAAAAATTGTCATAACCTCAAATATCTTTTTATTGCATTAACCACAAATATATTTATAATACTTAACATTATGTTCCTTAGAAACCGTTATATCAGTTTCCTAGTAATCAGACGTCTGTCTTTCACATCCCAAATTCTCCATAAAAAAAAAAACATTGATAAACTAAGGCTGTTCAAGGTTTGATAACGAATATATCTAATCGCACATGAGACGTATTCTATAAAATCAGAATTAGTTTCATGATAATCATTGGCAACTCTCGAGCTGTGTGACCCGAGTTCGAGAACGCTTTAAGAATCTTCGATAGATTTCACGGGGAAAATCCTGATCTTACTGTACATATGAGCAAGAAATGCTTTATTTTAGAGGGAGGGGGACCATTGGTGTATATGGTTAACTATCTGCAGCCACTTTCTAGCCCTCCTTGATCCTAACTTGGGTGGATAGGTGTAGGGGAAGGCTACGTCTCGGATTACTCGTATATCCTAGACCTTATGACGTTGTGCATCCTTCATAATTCCTACAGGCCCAAACAAGAGTAACCGCTCTCATCTTTAAAAGAATTAGTGATCAACTTCAAAGAGTATTGCAAAAGAGCTAAAAATTAAAAAAAACTAAATTAATGGAAGAACAATGAGGTACTTTGGAAATTCAATCTTCATCATAATAGAGCTTAAAAATATAATCATATGTTTATGCAAAGGAAAAAAAACACTCCCTTTTTCTGGAGAACTATTGCCTTTTAAGAGAAAATCGGTAACGTCTCTGCTTGGTGTTTGCTAGACCGGGGTTCGAGTCCCGCTCAGAATCGTTAGTGCCTTTAGTGACTGCAACCTTACCATCCTTGTGAGCTAAGGTTGGCGGGGTTTGGGGGAGCCTATAGGTCTATCTTCTGAGTCATTAGCAGCCACTGCCTGGTCCTCCCAGGTCCTAGCTTGAGTGGAGAGGGGGTTTGGGCGCTGATCATATGATAAATGGTCAGTCTCTAGGGCATTGTCCTGCTTGATAGGGCAATGTCACTGTCCCTTGCCTCTGCCATTCATGAGGAACCTTTAAACCTTTAACAGCAAATAAAAATATGAAAGGAAGAAACTTACATTGGAGAGATTAAATAAATCTAAAAAACTCCCTGCGATGTTGGCAGATTCTCAAACAATAAAAAAAGCTATTCATAATCACTGGTCCATTCAGTTGACTTGAACTACCTCTTTGTAACTTCAACGAGAGAGAGAGAGAGAGAGAGAGAGAGAGAGAGAGAGAGAGAGAGAGAGAGAGAGAGAGGGGAGGAGGGTTGCCTAGGTTTATATCCAAGAGTACTGATGAAATCCTAAACATCAGGAATTATATAAAATTATATAATAGAATAAAAATTAACATAAAATCACAATAAACGGGAAAAACTTTGTCATAAGATATATATATATATATAATACAACATCGAAACTTTTTGTAATAACATAACTTGATGAAGTTTTTAATTAAATTATTGCTATATATTTGGTGATTTTGCACTTAGTCAAAATTGTTAACAAATAATTTTTTTTTTTTACGAAATATATGACATAATTGATGTTTATAAATATACTGAAATATAATTGACTTTTACGTCAATTCATACTATCAACTAAAGTGAAAAATTATATACACCGATAATTAAATCCGTGATCCAGTTGCCCAAATTTTGGACAAAATTAATATTATAGTATTGAGATTATTAATTACATTTCACTGAAATTGAAATTATACAGTCACATAATACAAAGTTTCCCAAGAATAAAGATCCTATTAATTCATCGGTCTCCTCTTGGGCAAAAGATATCGAAACAAAAATCTCTTTGTAAAAGTTACGCACCAACATATTATCAATACGCCCTAGTTTACCTGACCAGCAAAATAATGACGCCAATTGACGGAAGATGTAAATATTATAGTTAAACATTAGTATTCTGATTATAACGTTTTCTGAAATACCCATTACTTCAAAAATTGCAGAGATGTGATAATCCATAAACTATTACTCAGCAATTGAAATGTTACTATTTCTGGTATAATAAATTCAAATAATAAACGAGTCGCAAACCCATTCTATAGTGAAAGGTTACTCGATTATTATCACCAATAAGAAAAGAAAATGTATCCGCAAGATCTCCATTTATTGAACTCGTGATGTTAGACCGCCACCCCTCCCCCCCAAAAAAAAGCAAAAATAAAAAATGTTTTAGCCGAACTTTACAATCCTCTCTCTGTGGTAGTCAGTTATGTTTCTGTTACTCTTGTGATACAATTAACTCTGAGGGGATGCTGTCTTGAATAAATGAATGAGGCGCATCTTTACTGGAAATCTAAGCCATGGAAAGTACACATTGAGCAGAACAGTTTGGCTGTGGAAGATTTCATAATTCTTTAACCTTCTAACGTATGAATATTTTGAATACATAGTTCTTATTCCATTAGTACACTGGAAACTTAAAATCCTGAAACTGCACCCCAGTGAAAATAAAGTATATTAAGTAACATAAAAGTGTGGAGTGAAATTATTTTAAAAGCAACATTGGTAATGAAGAGACTCGATTTACTTTTTAAGAAGAAACATAACAGGGATACCAATTCTGAATTTTATGGATGCCTCCATTGCTGGCGTTGGAACTGGGGTGCACTCCCTTTGATCTATTTTCACAGCAAATGCAAAAAGTGTCTTGTAGGCACTGATTGTTTTTAATATAAAACCCCTTTAGTTTAAACATCTTTAAGAGGTTGTTTATTTTCAGTACTGCAGGCAAAGTAGTTTTGCTGGGTTCTAGCTCATGTGGGTGGGCCAGGAAATGAGGTGGACAAACTAGCGAAAGAGGTCGCGGAGTAAATACCTCCGAGGAGATAACTACTTCTGTGTAATATTTGGCAACAACGTTGGGAATATGTGGATTAAGGAAGGATATCGCAAGTGCTATACCTGCTTCGAAATATGTCAAAATGTCTATAAAGTGGTAAACTTCCTTATCAACTACGCATTGAGTAAACTCGTGTTCTTGAAGGCTGGCAGATACCGACCCTTCTGTTTTGATTGGTTGGTCCTCCTGACAGGTCAGTATTTACTTATTGAATGTTGCAGTCTTTGGAATCTTAGAGAACGATTCCTTTCTGAAGCTCGGGGGTTGTGATGGCTGGTTCATCCTCGTCAGGATTCTTGGAAGAGATGTTGTGTATGATGCTACTGGCTTATTTATTTTCATATCAGAAGGGGGTCTTCTTGTTCATTTATAAACGTTATATAATTAAGTTATTTATCTATTCATATATTTTTTCCAAGTTCGTAACTTAGTAAATCCCACTCTAATTGGCGCCAGACCATTGAAGCTATGGAGCCAGATAATTACCAGTTATTCATTCATTCTTTTATCAGATTTAATCTCTACTAGATAAAAAAAATTGCAAGGAAATGGCTCTGCCATTTAAGTTTTTCCCATTTCTTTATCAATAAAATCAGGGTAACTGGAAGAATATTGATTTGCAGTATGGGTTTTCAATGCAACTGCCTAACCTTTTTAAAGAAAAAGTAAATTCCATGGCCATATCGCATTTTGTTCTATGGTATATAACTTATTTTCTGTACACGCCACCGTCGTCTAAAACTAGTGACATCCTTGTGGATCCAAGATAAGCTCATACATACACGACCAAGGGCATCATCTTCTTCGCTCGTAAGCACAAGGATATGAAAAATGTTGAAATTTTCTATCTGGTTTCTACAATATAGGCAATGTTCCAAATTCTTATGAAATGTTGCTACTAAATTACTCTATGGGAATACAAGGACTAGGAGTGGAGACTTGAAACTCTCGACTAGGATCCAATTTGTTACCATGCTGATTAATAGGAAAAAGAAGACGTCTGCAAAAATGGTGAAATTAGTAAGGAAATGGAACCCTTGAGACTCTTCAACGAGAAGAAAAGAACGGAACAGTAATAAACCTGGCTAGGTAAGGCTCTTCAGAGAGAGAGAGAGAGAGAGAGAGAGAGAGAGAGAGAGAGAGAGAGAGAGAGAGAGAGAGAGTAGGGGTCTGTGCCCCGAGATTAAAAACTTACATGCGCCAGTATCAAAATATATGGAAAAGGGGAAATTGTACGTTACGGATGAATTTAAACAAGACAGATTATCCAACCTGAAACAAGATGCATCCTATAGATTCCTGAAAAGTGCTATGAAAAGTTCATCCCTCAAAATAACTTGATCATTTTGACAATTTCTGGTAGTCAAAGTTAGAAGCCATCAACCCGTCTATATAATTAAAAAAAAATTAGGAACTAACAAGTGAAGGAAGCTAGGGCCTGAGTAGCATAAATGCAAATTATTAATTTACATCTCTGATATTGAGAAATGAGAATTATTAATAGTGTATATTACTGTACGTGTTATATCTATTGAAAAATAGAAACAATTTACTAAAAGAAATATACCAAGTGATATTTACCAATATGATTAAACTGCTGTTTTTAATCGACGCAATGGTTAAGTCCACAGTTATCAAGCCAGTTCATGAAAGTTTAATAAAGAAATAACTTTTATCATTAAATAATGAGCAAAATGTTTAAAAAATCTAAATTTTAAAGTACAATGATATAGTAAATATCAGCGGAAATTAGACCATTCACCAAAAAAAAAGATGATAAAAGGTAATGGAAATATATATATATATATATATATATATATATATATATATATATAGATAGATAGATATATACATATATATATATATATATATATATATATATATACATATATATATAATTTATATGCACCTTTTTAAATCATCTTATCTAATTATTCGATAAAAACTAAAACACACTCTCTCTCTCTAATATATATATATATATATATATATATATATATATATATATATATATATATATATATATATATATATATATCGCTGGTGAGTTACACCAATCGAGAGGACGACGTAAAACCCATGCTTTAGGGAGGAAAGATGCAACTTCTGCTGAGTTATTAGAGGTGTAGTGCAAACATTGACTGAGGTGTAAACATTAAAGGTACCCTGCCAACGCCTTGAGAACACAGTTTCAGCATAGAAAACTACGCTAGTTATTGGATGAAGCAAGCAACTATGCACAAGGGCAATAATGCAATTAGGAAAAGTGGTCGGGTGGTGAAAGCCAGGTTATAATAATACGAACCCCCCCCCCCCCCACAAAAAAACAAAAATACCAATGACGTAAATGAAAATTGTGTGTAAATATAAAGCAGCTAAGATATGATTGAGATTTCAGCAAGAAAACCATGAAATTATCAAAAAGCGAACTGGGGCACAATATAAATACGCAGTACAATAAAAAAATAAATAAGTATTACGAAAGATCGGACGCTGAGATGTGCTTAAACGAATATATAAAAATTATAAAACTCAATACTGCGTACAAGCCACTGGGTCATAAGAGTAAATAATGGCATATATTGAAATTGCGAAAAATATGTAAATCGTTAATATCAAATAAACGATTAAAATACAAAACATCCAAAAAGTGCAGAATGCAAGAAGCAGTGATACAAATATGTACAAAACATTCACAGTGAAATAAAGATGCAACTAACACTAATTGTATATTAAACTAAACACACACACACATATATATATATATATATATATATATATATATATATATATATATATATATATATATATATATATATATATATAATATATGTATACACACACACACATAGATTTCGGCAATGTCGTGTACTGTATTGCTATATTCGTGGTCTTCATGCAAATATTCAAGACCTTGCAGTTGCGTCCAGACAGTATGATATTCTTTTGTGCTCAGAAACTTTGGTTTCTAATATGAGACACCCATCTGAGCTCCTTATAACTGGTTTTAAAAAGCCAATAATTTTGTAACGGGATCCAATTCCTACGGCCACAGAAATGGCCGTGTATATGAGAACTAAGTACCCTGCTTCTCATAAGTCCTGCTATGAATGTGGATGTCATAATAACTTCCATTTGTGTTCGATCTATCGGAATCCAGACATGAATGATTCCACCTTTCATTGACTTCTTACCATTATGGCTAAGATACAAGATAAAAGAAAGGCCTCTTTTGTCTTTGTGGGTGATTTCAATGCTCCCCACAAGGAGTGGTTAAATTCTGTTTCTCCTACCGATCGCCATGGCTTAACAGCTTTAAACTTTGCCTCTGAATCAGGCTGTTAGCAAATCATAATTGAAGCTACTTATAGGTCTGGTAACTGCTTGGAGCTCGCAATTTAACCATAAAATAAACCCTTTCTGGTATAAACCAGGAACATAAGTGGTGGGCTATCCTTAAATCTGCACTCTTTGGTGTAGATGCAACCGTTTCTCCTTTACTTAAACCAGATGACTCTGTCACTCATTGTCCAGAGGAAAAGGCAACCTTTTGGCTGATGTGTTTGACAGTAAACTGAGTAATGAGAAACTTGATATTCCTCATTCTCGTTTTCCTGAGACTACTTATGAATGGCAGAGGCAAGGGACAGTGACATTGCCCTATCAAGCAGGATAATGTCCTAGAGACTGACCATATTACATATGATCAGCGCCCAAGCCCCTCTCCACCCAAGCTACGACCAAGGAGGGCCAGACAGTGGCTGCTGATGACTCAGCAGATAAACCTACAGGCTCACCCAAACCCCAAATCCTTAGCTCACAAGGATGATAAGTTGCATCAACCAAAGAAACTAACGATTTTGAGCGGGACTCGAACCACCGTCTGGCGTTCACCAGTCAGGGACGTTACCACATCAGCCACTATGGACTGTGATGCTTATGGAGGTGTAGACCTAAATGGTAATTTTCCCTTGTTTTTTATCAAGACTGCAGATTTTTTTTAGCCCCAAAGTTATCTGTTAGCAAGAAGAGGAGCTTTTACCATTTGTTGGAGAATTGGTAATGTTACTCCACTATGTAAATGTGTTTGTGGTGGCTTAAGTCCAACTGATTACCACCCAATTTCTATAACTCCCATATTATCTAAAGTTTTTGAACGTCTTTTGGCAAAACGTCTCAATAGGCTTGCTGAAGATAATCATCTATTCCCTAGTTTGCAATTTGGTTTTCGTAAAGCCCTTGGAGCATGTGATGCCCTTCTTTCAATCTCCAATGCTGTACAGAAATCCCTTGATTGTGGTCAAGAAGTTCGTATGATTGGCCTTGATTTTAGTGCTGCCTTTGACTGTGTTAATCATGAGGTCCCTGTTTTCAAACTCAGATAAATAATATTAATAATATTAATAATAATATTAATATTAACAGTATTAATAGTATTAATATTAACAATATTAATAATATTAATATTAATGATGTTAATAAGATTAATAATATTAATGAGTTGGGAGTGGGTGGGTTGTTTCTTAAGGGTACCTGACACTTGCACGCATTCGTGGCACGCACTGGCACGCATTGATGCGCGAACTCGCGTGAACGAGTCGTGAAAATGTCGTGAACAGTGCTGGAACTCGCGTGCCAGAGCGTACCAATGCGTGCCCAGAACTTTGAAATGTTTAAAGTTTGTGGCACGCATTGGCACGCACAAAATAGTCGTGAAATAGTCGTGAACGATGCGCCAACTGGAGTGAACTGGAGTGAACAGTGCGGGAACTAGCGTGAACTGGAGTGAACGATGCGGGAAGTGGCGTGAACTTTATAATGAAGAGAAACAAAAAGGAAACGAAAAAAATAATGAAAAGGAAAGAAAAATAAACCTAATAAATTTTTATATTTGCTGTTTTAATGTGAAAAAAAAATTATATCTTATTTCAAACTATTTCTATAACTTTATAATGAAAAACAAAAAGGAAACAAAAAAATTAATGAAAAGGAAAGAAAAATAAACCTAATAAATTTTTATATTTGCTGTTTTAATGTGAAAAAAATTATATCTTATTTCAAACTATTTCTAATACTTTATAATGAAAAACAAAAAGGAAACGAAAAAATTAATGAAAAGGAAAGAAAAATAAACCTAATAAATTTTTATATTTGCTGTTTTAATGTGAAAAAAAATATATCTTATTTCAAACTATTTCTATAACTTTATAATGAAGAGAAACAAAAAGGAAACGAAAAAACTAATGAAAAGGAAAGAAAAATAAACCTAATAAATTTTTATATTTGCTGTTTTAATGTGAAAAAAAATTATATCTTATTTCTAACTATTTCTATAACTTTATAATGAAGAGAAACAAAAAGGAAACGAAAAAAGTAATGAAAAGGAAAGAAAAATAAACCTAATCAATTTTTATATTTGCTGTTTTAATGTGAAACAAGAAATGATATCTTATTTCAAACTATTTCTATAACTTTATAATGAAGAGAAACAAAAAGGAAACGAAAAAATTAATGAAAAGGAAAGAAAAATATAAACCTAATAATTGTTTATATTTGCTGTTTGAATGTAAAAATAAAATGATGTCTTATTTCATGCACACACTTATTTTCCTCTATTACCAATCAAGACCCAAAACTTTTGTTTTAAATAAAAATGAACTGAAAAATAAACCCAATAAATTCTTAAGTTTGCTGTTTGAATGTAAAAATAAAATGATGTTTTATTTCATCAACATACTTATTCTTCTTTATTACCTTAAAATGAAGAGCAAAACAAATTTTTTCTGTTTGCTATTTTAATGTAAAAATAAAATGATTTCTTATTTCAACACACTTTTTTCTCTATTACCTTGAAATCAACAGCCTAAAAAAATTTCATGTTTGCTGCTTTTAATGTTAAAATAAAATGCCTTCTTAATACTTGTACATATTTTATGTCTGCTATTTATATGTAAATCAAATGCTTTCTTACTGAAACAAAAATAAAGGGCAACAAAAAATACAAACGAAAAAGATACGTTTCTTCTCCTCAATGCAATGGTGTCTCTGACAGAAAGCATTGTTGTCTCTTCCGAAGCCAATCCAAGAATGTCCTCGGGTTGGAGAAGCCCCGTTTTTATATGGAGTGGCCAATTCGTGAACTGGCGTAAACGATGCGGAAACGATGCGGAATGATGAGCGAACTCGCGTGAACAAGTCGTGAACTTCTCGTGAACTACGCGTGCCAATTCGTGCCATCGCGTGAACGTCGCGTGAACGATGCGCGAACTGGAGTGAACTGGTCGTGAACAGTGCGGGAAAAACACCAGTGCGTGCCACTGGCACGCATCAATGCATGCCGGTGCGTGGCAAAAATGCGCGCAAGTGTCAGGTAGGCTTTAGAATCATTATTGAATTTTTAAGTAATAGATCGCAAAGAGTTGTTGTTGATGGGCACCATAGTGAGTATAGGAATCTGATATCTGATGTTCCCCCAAAGTAGTGGTCTTGGCCCATCACTTTTCATACTTTATACACATGACATGTGGTTTGGCCTAGAAAACAAACTTGTTGCATAAGCAGATAATGCTACTCTCTTTGCATCAATTCTATCAGCTGAATGTAGATCTTGGGTTGCTGAATCCCTTGATAGAGATCTGGCTAAAATTAGTGCATGGTGCAAATTATGGGAAATGAAGTTGAATCCTAACAAAACTCAAAGTATGTTTGTAAGAAGATCAAGGGCACTGGCTCCTCAACATCCAGATCTCAATATTGATAATGTTTCTTGAACTCTGTATGAGTCTTTTAAAAATTTTGGTGTGATTCTCGACGGCAAATTTACTTTTGAGAAACATATTAGGTCTGTGTCTTCTCCAATTGCATAAAAAAAAATGGCTTATTGAGGAAGTCTTTTAAGATTTTCGGCGATCAATCTATTCTGAAGAAGTGTTTTAATTCTTTCATTCTACCTTGTTTCGAGTATTATTCTCCTGTCTGGTCTTTAGCTCCTGATTTTCATCTTAATTTGTTGGACAGGAACTTACAGTCTATTAACTTTCTTATTCCTGATCTAGATATTAATCTCTGGCACCATCGTTCAATTAGTTCGTTATGCATGTTGCACAAGATTTTTCATAATTCTGATCATCCATTACATTTAGGTCTTCCCGGACA
>NC_090728.1:38165103-38167603 GCF_036898095.1 Palaemon carinicauda
CATATATATATATTTATATATATATTTATATATATATACATATATATATATATATATATATATATATATATAGATAAATATTAAATAAAACATCTTGTAACCCTCTTTATATCTGTTATCCGTCGCCTTTAAAATCCTTACCTATGCGCATACTACAGTCTTTACCCATAGTGATGATTAGTAAAGATTATAAAAAATCATTAACGTGGCTATTCAATACATAAACGCTATCCTAATTGGTTAATTATAGGTGTTTTTAATACTTCCTTGAAAGTCATTCAACTCAAGAACTTACATTAATCTAAAAATAAATTGCTTCAATGAACCCCGTTAATAAAATACCTAAATTTCAGAATTCTGAGCAATTCATCAGAGCAGAGAGGATTTGAAAAGATAAGGGTAACAACTATGATTCTAAACACAGGTAGTTAATTATGTTCTTTCCCTTTTTGCCTTCAGTAGTTAAGTCAATTAAGTGTTGCGTGTCAGTGAAGTAGTTTATTGTTTAAATCTCCATGGAAGAGGTTATTTTTAGCATTACTAATGATAACAAGCATTCCGAAATTATTACCAAGGCAAAGAAATAACCCTTACCAGTCCCAAGTTCTTTCTGAAAACATTCCGATTTACGATATGCTGAAGAAATGAGCACCGTCATGCAGATAATAAGTTCAATTGTAATCCAATGAACCCTTTAGGATTATTTGTGCTAACATGTTAAATGCAACAGGCACAATACCACACAGATAGATTACCCGCAGGCAGGCGATCTTCAATTAAGTTGATCTATGCAAGCCAGTCTACCTCTGTACCAAGTATGACTGGAATCCCTTTAACTACGAAGGAGAAGTTACGATGGCAAGCTAGCATAACAATCACTTGCACAAAGAGAATTTGAAGATCTCCCTCCCTATACACCTATTCAAGAAGATCTACCTTCCTACCGATTTTAATTGAAAATCCATTCACCTCTGTAAGAGGAGTTTCAATACAGCGATTGCTACATGCACATTAACGGACAGATAGACAGACAAAGGAAAAGAAAATACAAAGGAACTACTACTACTACTACTACTACTACTACTACTACTACTACTACTACTACTACTGCTAATAATAATAATAATAATAATAATAATAAATAATAATAATAATAATAATAATAATAATAATAATAATAACAATAATAATTATAACAATCATAATTATAACAATCATAAAAATAATAATAATAACAACAACAACAACAACAACAACAACAACAATAATAATAATAATAATGATGATGATGATGATAGAGATAGATAGATAGATAGATAGATAGATAGAAAAACTGACAGAATAACTTCATTATAACAAAACAAAAATTTATTTAAAGAGATCTTGTCAATTACTGTCGGTTATAGAAAATTCCTTCGACAAAATATCACGGCAATATTGGTCAATCCCTGTCTATATAATGAAGCTTTTATATGGAATTGACTGGAGGTCATTTATTACCTAACTTGAAGAATGTTACCAACCATAAAAGCGAATGTTCTTTATATTCAATAACATTTGAAACAGTTTTAAAATATTTTGTGATTTTGTAGCTGTCTTGAAGTTGCTTTGTTTTTCTATTATTCCAAAAAAATTATTGGCAATATAAAATAGAATTTTATGTAAATATACAGAAATGTGTGTAATGAAAAAGACAGCGTACATGTATCCACACTTATGTTAAGCTACTTTCATTAATACTTCTAAAGAAATGTCAGTAATAAGCCTGCGCATGTCTAAAACAAACTGTCTCCCCATTACCACATTTCCTATTAGCGACGCACTTCAGGAGTGTACAGCAAACCAGTGGCCCCTCTCCCCAACTGCTTTGGAAAGGAGAAAGCAAACTCACCGGTCTTTCACCTTTCCAGTTATGAGCACACTGATGCGGGTCTGGAACGAGGGCGCACGGAAAGAAATCCAGAGGCCAAGGGAAAGGGACTAACAATTCACTTTGCAATATGGACAATGCAACAAATTAACAACGCTGATGTTGATATTGCCTTTGCATACAGGTGGCATCCAATATCGTGCAATATTGGGTTCACCCAATTAATCAATAGGCACCATTTCTCTAAAATGGGAGCAGGGAATAGCAGAGCATCTGTCGTGTCCAGATGCCGCGGAAGAGGAAGAGCTAAATAGGATTTGCAACTTAAGCAATTGCTACATCAAAGAGCATATGGAATGCAGGGACTATTCAGGTGGATTCCAGAGCAAATGCTTACTTTAAGATTTTCTACAGCATTTCATACACTCAAACATATGCTAAGAATTGTGTATACACACACAAGCGCGCGCACACACACACACACACACACACACACACATATCACACACACACACATATATATATATATATATATATATATATATATATATGTGTGTGTGTGTGTGTGTGCGTATCATGGAAATTTTTTATTACATGCTTACAGAGGAGAAGAATACAAATAATACAAGT
>NC_090728.1:38185103-38195103 GCF_036898095.1 Palaemon carinicauda
TGTTGCAATGCATGTGTAATCTCATGCATTGTTTTGTTTTTTATTTTGTACAGTTTCATTAGAAATTTCACTTTGGCGTGTAGTGATGTTTCTACAGTATTTTTAAATAACACACACACACACACACACACACACACATATATATATATATATATATATATATATATATATATATGCTGCCTTCACAGAGTTGCCTTTATGAAGGTTAAAAGACCGCTCATGAATGGCAGAAGCAAAGGACAGTGACATTGCCCTATCAAACAGGACAATGCCTCGGAGACTGACCATATTAAATATGATCAGGTACTAAGCCCCCTCACCAGTGAAACTAGGACCAAGAAGGACTAGGCAATGGTTGCTGATGACTCAGCAGATGGACTTATCCCAAACCCCCCATCCTTAGCTCACAAGGATGATGAGGTTGCAGCGAAAAAAGGAACTAACGAGCTTAAGCCGGACTCGAACCCCAATCTGGCAGTCACTAGGCAGGGTCGCTACCACCAGGCCACCACAAGAGAGATTGAGTATGCTGTCGTGGATGTTGTGATTTACATAAGAATGCATTATAGATTTTCCCAAAGAGAGCATTATGAATTTAGCAATAAAGCTGTTCGCAAGAATTCGGCATTAATGAATGGTGAAATAAAACAGTTTTATTTTTTTTTATTTTTTATCACACTTTCCTCCACATTGTAAGTTCTAATCAATATTTCTAGTAGCGCTCAAAGAACAATTATGCATGCATTATTATCACCTGAATTTCATGTACTGAGATTATTTGACTAAAATCTCTCCAAAGATTAAAATAATTTACATATGTGAAACTTCAATAGCTGAAATTAATTACTGTTGATTGGTTCTTGGGCAAAGCAATCTTAGAATAGTTAAAATGGGTGACCTTCCTCATCTTCCATTACAATATCTTGCTAAACATATTATCAGAAGTTATTCGTACGTGAGTGGATAGCAGATTAAGCAGAGTAATTGTTGCCTATTTTATGCAAATGATTTGAGATTATACAACGTTAAGGGATTCTAGGAATCAAGAACTAGGATATTTCCTCAGGATTTTATTTCACTCTGCGATCACCCTGAAAATTCTGAAATATGTTACGATGGAAGGTCATGTCAAGATTGGCGAGAAAAAGTTTGACGGCACAAATTCAATTAATAGGGGTAACTGTCAGTCTTAGATATCAGACTGAAAATCACTGTTGAGAAACGATGTGAAAATAATCCGTTGATAAACAAATATTCCTGTTAGAATGTATTATCAAATGAATATGCGTGTGAGCTTCAGAAAAAACCTTAATGAGAATTGTCATTAGAATCATATTTACTATAGTCCACTTCTTTTAGCGAGTCATATTTGCACCGACTCGCAACGGTGCCCTTTTAGCTCGGAAAAGTTTCCTGATCGCTGATTGGTTGGACGAGATAATTCTAACCAATCAGCGACCAGGAAACTTTTCCGAGCTAAAAGGGTACCGTTGTGAGTCGGTGCAAATATGACTCGCTAAAAGAAATGGACTATAGCTTATATGTTCAAAGATTTGGATGTTTAATTTCAAAATATATATTGAGGGAATCTTAGCAAGAAATGAATCCTAACCAAATTGATGAAAGAACACCAATCCATTCCAACATTGAGGAAGTTAATGTGAAAATGGGTTTTTACTATGTTAAGAAACTCCGTAAACAATATCTGCTGCAATTTAGTAATAAGGTAACACAAGAAAAAGTGGAGGGGCAGCTTATTTCACGACCTTTTGCTCAACCATGACTTTGAACTTTGACTTTAACATGTATTAATTGGCGTGGATTTTCATACACTCAAATATGAACCAAGTTTGAAGTTTCTGTGGTAACGATGTTCAGCTTTTTACATAACAGTTAATCCCTGCAAGTTTCGTTACTCTACAATAAATATTGTGGCCAGGAATCCGTTCACAAATAAACACACAAACATGGGCGAAAACATAGCCTCTTTCCAACTTTGTTGGCGGAGGTATTTACAAAAAAAAAAAAAAAAAAAAAAAAAAAAAAAATCATACAAGATATCACAAAGGAGGGGAAAATAACTATTTCCCGAATTAACTTTCCCAGTTAATATGGTACACAGGCAGTACCTCTCAGACGGTTGAGAGAACGTTAAATCTACTTATCACAGAACTGAAAAGTTTAAAATAGAAATCAATTACTTTCCATGATATTCTTGTATTAGGATACTCAGAGGGGAGAAGGCAGGGATAAACAAACCCAAAATATCAGAAGTATATGCATAGCGTATTATTCTATTTTGTCCTGCATTTAAAAAAAAAATATTACGAACTAGAAAGAGTTAGATTAAAATAAAAAAAACTGTAGCAGCTAATTTCCATTAGGTTTTCCCCACCTGCATTTGATCAAAACTATTTTGAAGAGTAATTAGTTTGAAAGCTGATTTTTAGTTAATTAGAGCTGAATCTTTAATTTCAATTTTTTTTCTCTAATTTTCCGTATTTCCTGATCCAATGATAAAGAAGGCCGTCGAAATAAATTAAAATATATATTACAAAAGAGACAATGAATTCGAAGGAGACGAAGACTTAGTCTTAGTGACTAAGCCTTTGACGCCTATAACAGCGTAGAAGTGAAATTTCTGTCTAGTTGACCGGGTAAGAGGATTCTGGAATGAAAATGCGATACTGTGAATTACAAAACTTTATTTGAAACCTTTTTATTTCAATATATCATAATTTTGACATTCATTGAAATAATTAAGCGGTTTCAATGAAGATATAAGATATGTGCACTAAATTACTGAAGAATATAGTATTTAAATTCAAAGCCCTAAAAAAGTTTCTGAGGGAAATTTATATTCCTGAATAAATCTACTGAAATATACCTTATTTTTCCGTACAGCAGGAATATAGCTCATATTTTATGTAGCATGAAATTAGTAATTTTTTTGCGAAAGAAAAATAAAATACCTTTAAAATGTCAAATAGCTGTAGGGAAAATAATGTATAAATAATGTAATATTCATTTGCATAATGCGAGTTAAAGAAAAACTTTGTTATGGCCAGTTTTCCTGCACAGCCAGGAGAGAGAGAGAGAGAGAGAGAGAGAGAGAGAGAGAGAGAGAGAGAGAGAGAGAGAGAGAGAGAGAAGTTAGCATTACATATCGGTGTAGAATCTTTACCTTAAAACACGAACTATAAATTCCTAGAAATGTACAAAGTGGAACTTGTTTGTCTTCCTATTGGAGTTCAGCAGTTGTAGCAACTCGCTGGCAACCTACACGCGCCTGGAGCTCTCTAAGGAGAACCTGGGCGGCCCGAGGCAATCTTTATCCCTTTCAGCACCGGAATGCTTGAGGGGCACCGCCTCTTCTCTCAGCATGTTGACTCAGTTCGCTTTTGTAAAGACTCTCCTTCTCTTTAAAGGCCCATGATTTACACAGCTCCTTCCTCTTCCTCTTCTTTTTTTTTAATGCTCAATGAGCCAGCGTCCCAATACTTGCCGAACACTCCGGGCTCAGGATGCAAGGTTCAGCATGGTACTGATAACGCTGTTAAGATTGATAATGAGGTAGATAATGAAGATAAGCATAGTGAAAGTGGGTTCAAGACCACAGACAATCTCGGTAAGCTGACAATAGATGGCAGTGTAATCGTCGTCAATGTTCCTCCCTAGCAGAAAAAAAAGGAGTTTTTGTAGAGAGTAGTGATTAAATCAAGTAGTGAAAGACGTTGATTTCTGTGCATATCAATACTATACAGGTAAAACACATCCACATAAGAGATAAAATTGTATGGGAAAACTTTGGTTGCACGAGGATAAACAACACGTTGAAATCAGTTACAAAACTGGAAATATAAGACATAAATGGATTTCATATTCATATTAATAATAAAGGTAATATTAAATTCAATCGTAATGGTTGAAGAAGTAATGGTAAATGATAATCACCATGATAGTAGAAATGTTCTTAGAAGTACTAAACGAAAAAATGTGGAGATGATTGTACGATGGATTAAAAAGAAAACGATCGATGTAAAATTTTGGCAACGGGGACTCTACCCTCAGGCTATTAGCATTGCATTACAAGGCCATCAAGAAATAAATTGGCTTTAAAAATTACTGGACTCTGTCAAGTTACACAGAACTTAGATATTAGGGAACCATATGTCATTGGGAGTAGATGTACGCGCTTATTTATTATTATTATTATTATTATTATTATTATTATTATTATTACTATATAACATATATATATATATATATATATATATATATATATATATATATATGTGTGTGTGTGTGTGTGTGTATGTGTGGTTAAAAGAACTTTGGGAAAAAAATGATGTATCTTCCACCCAATGTAGCAGGTAATGGAATTATTCCTGATTTTTTTTTTTCATGTATCTGAAGGAGAAAGTGAAGAAATGGGGAAAGACAGTCTAAAGAGAGAGAGAGAGAGAGAGAGAGAGAGAGAGAGAGAGAGAGAGAGAGAGAGAGAGAGAGAGTTCAGATTCATTGAACGATTGAATGCTAATGGATGAGCTTTTATCACCCTCATCTTGATTCATACGATAACGGATTTTTGTCAATTATAATTGACAAAAATCCTTTATTGCCGATATGATAATTATCATATCGCCAATATAATGCAATCCGATGAAAGTGCGAAAAGACTTTATATCAAAACTCAAGCTAGAGTGAAATTAATATGTTGAAGCACGTGGCACTTTAAAAGTAATGCTACCAGCTACTCTTGGTATTGTGAAAGCGATAGGAAAAATGCCATTCAATGGAACTCTTTATTGCATTTACAGCTGATAAAAAGTAAAACTTGTTGACTGTTACTAGTGTAGGCGAGGTAGTATGAAATACAACCGCTTCAACTTGAATAATCTCTTCATTACTAGTGTAAGCAACCCATCAAAATGACGGCTAAATATTTAGACAGATATGAACACACGCACCCATTTCTCACTAGGTATGACTACTCACTGTACCCAAAGGACGGGGAGAGATGGGCGTGACCGGTATGATACATAAATACATACATACATACATACATACATACATACATACATATATATATATATATATATATATATATATATATATACCTGTATATATATACCTGTATATATATATATATATATATATATATATATATATATATATATATATATATAATTTATTATATTATATTCTGGCTTCTATTTTTCAGCTTTAAGAACGAAAATAAGAATAAATCTTCACCAAATCTTATTGTATAAAAAATCAACGTTTCATGCAGAAAACATAAATACTTAAGAAAATTATTACATATATCATATAACATAAATGATTTCATAAATAAAAAGTATAGGAATTGCACTTGTAGGAAAAAATTACTGAATGCTTACAAAAGCACTTACTTAGGAGTCCATTTATACCAGTATCGGGATATTTGAAAAAAAAAAATATAACAGACTAATTATACAAAGACAGACCGAAATAAACCATCATATTAAAATATATATATATATTTGAATGGCCATTGAGCATGCAAAATTCAGTTACGACTGCAGGTAGTAGATTGGCCAAGGCACCAGCCACCCGTTGAGATACTACCGCTAGAGATTTATTGGGTCCTTTGACTCGGCAGACAGTACTACATCAGATCCTTCACTCTGGTTACGGCTCATTTTGCCTTCGCCTACACATACACCGAATAGTCTAGCCCATTCATTCCACATTCTCCTCTGTCCTCATACACCTGGCAACACTGAGATTACCAAACAATTCTTTGTTCAAGGGGTTAATTACTACCATGTAATTGTTCAATGGCCACTTTCCTCTTGGTAAGGTTAGAAAAGACTCTTTATCTAGGGTAGGCAGCTTTTCTCAGAGAAGGACACTCCAAAATCAAACTATGGTTCTCTAGGCTTGGGTAGTGCCATAGCCTCTGCACCATGGTCTTCCATTGACTTGGTGTAGAGTTCTCTTGCTTGAGGGTACACTCAGGCACGCTGTTCTATCTGTTCTATCTTACTTCTCTTCCCCCTGGTTTTGAAGTCCTTATAGTTTATATATGGAAGATCTAATTTAATGTTGTTACTGTTCTTAAAATATTTCATTTTAATAGTTCATTAATTCTTTTGTAGCTTGTTTATTTCCTTGTTTCACTTCCTCATTGGGCGATTTTTTACTTTTGGAGCATCTTTCTCTTCCAACTAGGGTTATGACGTACCTCGTAATAATAATAATAATAATAATAATAATAATAATATAAATAATAATATTAATAATAATATAGAATCTTCCAACATAATTATTGCCATATAATATATTCTAACAACTTATTCGATGAATGCTTCGAGTAAAATATAGCACTTCTGTATATCAAAATTATTCTATTCCATATTTCATTAATATTCTTAATTATGATTAAGATTCCAGAATAAAGGCTTACATATACGGAAACCTTTCAGGTAAGTAAATTGATGAAATTTCTGTAAGAATATTAACATTCTGTAGAACATTTTTTTGCATAAAGATAACTGCATGGTAACAGCAAAACAGATGTCCACGATAAGAATATCATACAGTTACTGAAATCCTTTTATAAGACTTCTTTGGTTATAAACCCTTTCATTTGCCTTTAAAATCCTCATTATAGATAGCCCTTTGGCTATAAAGGAAATGGATGATGACTTAAATTAATTTTGGTATGATGAAAAATGGAACCTGAAAACATTTCATCTCATATAAAAAATGTTAGAAATAATAAACTTTATCAGTGCGCATTGGACGTTATAGAACTAAATAACTCCCATATATACAGGCCTTCACTTAGAAAAGGGAAAGTTTCTATTAAAAAGATTCTAAAGTTCTTTTCCCTCTGGGGAAATAAATATTTTCATTTCACCTACGTTATATATTCAAGACTCTTGTCTATTCAAATGAAATGTGATACGAAAGACAAAAAAAAATATTTCATCCTGTAATTTGATTAAGAATCCATTAGTCTCATGGCAGAGAGAGAGAGAGAGAGAGAGAGAGAGAGAGAGAGAGAGAGAGAGAGAGAGAGAGAGAGAGAGAGAGAGAGAGCACATTATATATATATATATATATATATATATATATATATATATATATATATATACACACACACACACACACATATATATATATATATATATATATATATATATACAGTATATTTACACTATATATATATATATATATATATATATATACAGTATATTTACACACTATATATATATATATATATATATATATATATATATATATATATATATATATATATATATATATATATATATATAGATCACATTGCCATTAATAAACCGAGAAGAAGGACTCTGAGAAAGGTAAGAAGCTATAGAGGTCCCGATACTGGTAGTAATAACCTGCTCCTCATTGCCACAATGAAATTAAAGCTGAAAGTACCCAACAGAAAGATAGATAAAATACCTAGGTTTGATACAACTATGTTTTTGGAAGAATAGCCCAGAGAAACATTTGCAATTGAATGTAAATCGATTTGCAGTCTTGGACACTTTAAGCGAAGAAGAACAGACAATTAATGAAGAATGGTGTGATATTAAGAAGATATATCAGTCAGTTGGTAGTGAAGTCTTGGGACATGCAGTTACAAGGAGAAAGCCAGAGATAGAGTATGCTAAGTATTCCAGTATTGACAGTGAGGTCTAAGAAAAGCCAGGAATGCCTGGAGAGAATATTTAGACGGTAAAGCAGATGTGGCTGACAAAGCTATGAATTCAGAAGTGGCCATGCTGTAAGAATTATTCATAGAATTATCAATGAAATCTCGACTGAGGCAAAGAAGAATAAATATATACCCATCTAAAATAGAGACAGTTCTGTTATAGCAACAGAAGATGAAATAAGACAACGTTGGATGGAACCCTTTAGTGAAGTTATGAATGGGATATATGAAGGGAATAATTTGATAGATATACCTGAAGCTAATGAAGACCTTGATGTGCCCATGAATGAATTCAGTGTGTTTGAAGTCGAAGCTATCCTAAAAAAACTAAATAGATGGAAAGCCCCGGGATATGATGGAATAACTGCAGAGTTGATACTGGCCGCACTACTTAAAAATTATTTTGTAGAATGTAGCATGAATGTAACCTGATGGATGGGAGTTAGGAATATTGGCCAAAAAAAAAAAAAAAAAAAAAAAGGAGACCTGACTGATTGCAATAATTACAGAGGCATGACAATTACGTCAGGTGTTATGAAATATATATTATGCTTATTGTAAAGAGACTGGAGAGAAAGATTGATGAAAAACTGAGAGATGGCCAAGTAGGATTTAGAAAAGGTAGATGTTGCACTGATCAAATTTTCATTTTGAGACAAGTTGTACAGCAATGCGTAGAGTATAGAAATCCTCTTTGGTTAGTGTGCACCGGCCAATTTGAAGAGTCCTGCGTTATTATAGTATTCCTCTTAAATATGTAAATTTTATTAATTCTGTTGATGTTAATAGAACCCGATCAAATGAATTTCCAGTGAACAGCGGAGTACTCCAAGGGAATGTGTTGTCACCTATGTTGTTTATCCTCCTCATGGATTTTGTAAGGCGTAGAACAGTCAGAGATGGTGGAGAAGGATTGGACTGGATTGGTGATAGGAATTTGGCAGACCTAGAGTATGCTGATGATGCTGTTCTTTTTAGCAGATTACCATAAGGATTTGCAATGCTTGCTCACCAGAATATAAGAAATATCACACAAGGTAGGGCTGAAGATAAATAGAAGAGAGACAGAGAGGATGAGAACAGAGTATGCAGTGGAAGAAGAAATGTCATTGGAAGGAAAAAGGATTAATGAAGTAGAATCATTCAAGTATTTAGGAACTAAGACCTCCAATACAGGGTCTTTAAAATTAGAGTTTAGTGAAAGATTGAAAAAAGCATATCAGAGAATGGATAGGTTAAGTAAAATTTGGAAATCAAATCGTCTGAAATTACAGACTATATATCAGTTTAGTGAGATCTGTGTTACTCTATGAACATGAGTCATAATATGACAATGAAACAATCTCCAATAGATTTAGTAGATTTGAGAAAAAAAGCCCTCAGAAGGATATTGGGAGCTAATTGGTAGGACAGGATTAGGAATGAAACTATAAGAGATATTACTGGACTGTCATATGTGGATGAGATCATGATGAGGGGTAGATGGAGATAGTTTGGGCATGCTCTTCGCACTCCCCATAGTTTGGGCATGCTCTTCGCACTCCCCAAGAGAAATTAGATCACCAAACGTTCAGCTGGGCTCCACAAAGCGCTAGAAGAGTTGGAAGCCCCAGGCCTACATGGCTGAGGACTATGAAGCGCGAAGTTAAGAGAAATATTGAATTAAAAACTCAAGACAGAGACGACTGGCGAAATCTAATCGAGGCCCTTTGCGTCAATAGGCGGTCGAGATGATGATGATGATGATATATATATATGTATATATATTTTATATATATATATATATATATATATATATATATATATATATAGATATAATATTTCTCAGTCACAAAACTGAATGAGACAAATATTTAAATATAAAATCCACAGGAACAAGGAAAGAGAAAGATAATTTACAGTGCTTTCGTTTTATCACAAACCAAATATTTACATTGTATTTTTTTACAATTTCATTAACAAGATGCATGTCTAGTTTAAAAAGACCAGAACTCAGATTTAAGGTTTGATTCTTAATATTTGATAAAAGCAGATTCACGAATAGTAACATAAACTATGTCATTACAGAATGCATTCTCTGGTGATTTTTCCAAGTCAAAATAGCGGTTAAACAAACAAAACAGAGTATTCATGCACACATACACACACACCCACACACACACACACACACACACACACACACACATATATATATATATATATATATATATATATATATATATATTATTATTATTATTATTATTATTATTATTACTATTACTATCACTA
>NC_090728.1:38200103-38210287 GCF_036898095.1 Palaemon carinicauda
CTTTTCTTTATATGATCATTTAAATCTTTTAGTCTTATGCATCAATTGTACTAAATCTAAATTTCCCTATCATTGGTGGTCAGGGGGAGACAGGGCCAAGTACAGTTACAAAGCCATAATAGTCTTGTATATCAAGACCTCCTTTAAGAATTAGTCTTCGTTCATTTTACTGACATATGATGAATAATTACTTATATAAAAACTAAATCCTAATTCAGAAGGAACAGGAGAAATAGGAGAGGAGAAAAAATATCCAGTGTTGTGCTAGTGAAATCATTCGATAAGAAAGGGAAATTCCACTTCAGAGAGCTTAAACCATTTTCTGGAGTAGATTTACCATACAGGACTGATGAATGTACGGAGATTTACATCTTAATAATGTTACTGTAGTTGCTTAACATACCTATTTCAATTTTCCTACATTCATACGCAGATTAGTTTTCAAGCAAGGAATAATATTACAAGGAATTACGAGTCTAGAGCGTACAAAGTTCTTATCACTAGCCGTAACATTTCCTTGAAGAGCCAAAGCAAAAACATTTGATATACGTAAATAAAAATTATCTACAGATCTCTCTGGTTTGTTGATAGTTAATAAATCAAGAACGTCTTTTTTTAGAGCCTATTAATTATTTCTAATATAGACCATTGCCATAGTAGTTGTAAATATGAAATTCCTTCCTCTGAGGAAGAATTATCTCTTAATTTCCTTAGTTGTTTCAAGTTCGGCCGACCTTTCAATAAATTAACTTTAAAAAGGTTTTTTCTCCCTGGAAAACTATATGGAGACATTATAACATTACAATGTCTCAAAAGAAATTGAGAAACTGCCTTCCTTAAAAATAAATAATGTAAGAAAATTAACTGATAAACTGAATGAATGATTTTATCAATGACTAACCAAATAGTTTACAATATTATAAAAAGATCGATATAAAAGCATAAGATAATTGTGAAACTCATTTCCTTAGTAGTTATACTTATTTCATAGATAAAAAAACAATGAAATGTTATAAGACTTTGAATGGAAACGTATGTAAACAAAATTACCATAAAATGCTTAAGGGGAGAAAGTCTCTCGCTCGACCTATAGTTCAATAAGTCGTCTGCTGCTTCCCAGACTGTCACCTTAGATACTTTTAGGAGATCATAAATGTTTTCCTTCAGAAAATAGTGCGCTCTTGGATCCATTCTCTTTCTGATTTCATCTTCTCCAGACAGTAACGGAATATTTCTCCTGAAACACTCGCACTGAATATGTAAAAAGGGCTAACATAGTTTCTTACTTTTGTGGTGTGCATAAGATAGTATAGAAACACCAAGGTATACATCATGTTAATATTTTCCCAGGGGAAAAAAGAAAAGAGGAGTAAGGGGATTTTGGCCTACCGTGCTAATATGCCTTAAACGTTTAAATGTTAGGTAATACGAAAAAGAAAAGATGTCACCGAAATTATTATTCTTAAAGAGTTCATTGCAAGGGACAAAGAAACATTATGGAAGGAAAAAGGATTCTACTTCCTGAATTTTCCTAATGTAAAAGTATGAATCTAATGGATAGATATAATTTTCAACGCAAATACAAGTCCCAAAGCTAAAATCTCCTTATAATTGGAAAAAAATAATTATAACACACTTTAGAAAATCTATAGATACTCTGGAGCAAACAGAAATATGTTAATATTTTTCTCAGCATCAAAATATTCCTGTACTTCCTACTATTGATTAAGCAAAAGTCGCTAGGTCGAATCCGAGAGGGCAATAGTGTGTTCCTAGTTCAAGGTTTAAAGGTCGCTCATGAATTGCAGAGGCAAGGGACAGTGACATTGCCCTAGCAATCAGGACAATGCCCTAGAGTCTGACCATGTATTATATGATCAGCGCCCAAGCCTCCTCTCCACAAAAGCTAGGACCAGAGAGGGCCAGGCAGTGGCTGCTGATGACTCAGCAGATAGACCTATAGGCTCCCCGAAACCCCTCAACCATAGCTCACAAGGATGGTAAGGTTGCAGACACTAATGGCACTAACGAGTCTGAGCGGGACTCGAACCCCCGACTAGGAAACACCAGGCAGAGACGTTACCAATCAGGCCACATGTTTACTGTTGTGAAAATAAGCCCTTCTTAGAAATGAGATGAAAAACATTTGATTTCGTTGTCACTATTATAGAATAGTTTTAGAAGTTCTCCTGAAACTCCCTGGGGATAACATGGCCATGCAGACAACGGTCAATCTTATCCTTTCAGGACCGGAACGATTGAGGGGCACCTCTTCTCTCAACTTGATGACTCCACTCACTTTTGTAAGAAGTGTTTCCCATTAGATGGCTACAATTATAACATTACATCATTTGATGAAATGATGGTCCTATCAACTATTTCCAATGACTCGGGGAAGAAACAAATAAAAGGTAAAATTCACTTTGATGCTTGCGATACTAAGAAAAGGAACAATAGCTTTTTCAATTAGATTTTGTACTTAAATAAATACACTGGTATTTATATTTAGAGGGAAGTTCAATATAGTTCAAAATTAATTTTACGAATAAATTAATTTTAAATAGGAAACCATTTCCCTGGACATTAACATCCATTCTACTCTAATGCTTGTATACCATGCAATTGTTCATAAGTTAATGACGAATAAAATATTGAATTAATATACAAAACCAAAGATTTTTTTTTTCTACTAATACCTTTTCCGTCAGTTATAAAGTTACAAAGATATACACGATGTTAACTGCATAATTTAACTGTTAAGTTTTATAATGACATATTCTGAAAAAGTCACATAAGTTCTATGATCCTTTGGCAGAGTGAATTCGATATCAAATGCATTTGTTGCTTACTTCAGTATATATATATATATATATATATATATATATATATATATATATATATATATATATATATATATATATATACATACTGTATATATATATACACACGTGTATGTGTATGCGTGCGCGCTTGTATATATCTACTGTACGCACACACACGCACACACACACACACATATATATATATATATGTATGCGTGTGTGTGCTAGTGTATTTATATAAATATATATATATATATATATATATATATATATATATATATATGCATACATATGTGTGTGTGCGCGCGAACACGCGCGTGGGAGTGTGTTTGTGATTCTAGATGCTTAAACAAGTGTAGAACTCATTTATATAAAACTTTTTCACTTGTGATTTAAAAGTCTTCCTATGAATATGTATGTACAAATTATAAATTTGTTAAGTTTAGAAATCCCTACAGATAGTATTCCATTCCAAAGTTTACAGCTTTTCCGAGAACAAACTAAATGGCGGATAATTACTTTTTCTTCCTTTCCAGATTTTTAAGGGACAGATTTTACTTTTACATCCACTCAAAGTCCCATAGGAGAAAGGGGACGTCGCACAAAACGCCTTTTCAAATTCCATTTCAAGTCACCGTAAGAAAAGGGACACATTTTACCCCGCCTTTGCTGTCGACGAAAAATAAAAGTCATATCTCAAATGCTGTTTCCAAATGACATTTAATGGTCCTCCTGGTAGATAAGTAGAAAAGGTTGTATATAGAAATATTTTTGGTATGAATTCTTTCATTAGCAAACGTTAAGCCTGTCTCAAAAGATTAGGTTGGGAGTTCAGGATATCATCTTAATTATAAACGTCGACAGATGGATGACTGGAATTCAAGTCTTTTTCTTTCATCTGGAACCACAGGAGAGAGAGAGAGAGAGAGAGAGAGAGAGAGAGAGAGAGAGAGAGAGAGAGAGAGAGAGAGAGAGAGAGAGAGAGAGAGAGAGAGAGAGTCTTTTAATGCAAGAGAGATTTAAAAAAATACTTTGTAGGAGGGACTATGTAAAAATTAAAAAAAAACGAAACCTAAGGGTATAGTATTTTTAAAAATTAATGCAGCCTCATATAACAAAACCTTTTTGCAGCCTCACAAAGCAGAGAAATATATTATTCAAAACTATGTAAACCAGTATCCAAACCATGAACATTAAACACGAAATGGTATATAGTATTTTCTTCTTATTTATATGAAATGAAGGATAAAATTATTGAGGCAACGGTGACGAAAAAGATAAACAAATATGCATTTCCAATGCAAAAAACTAGTTCTTGTAAAAGATCAAATGGTTCACGTCATGGAAATTAAAATAATGGGCCTAAATATTGGGAAACGACACAGAAGTTATTAGAAATGTTATAACTTACTCTCAATGTAATCCACATAAGCAATAGTTTTCATGCTAAAGTACCCACTAAACAATAAAAGAATTACATCTCACTGAATACACCAAAAACCACATTATGAACTTATAAATGAATAATCTAATACATCGATCAATAAGTATAAAAATACTCAAGAAAGTCTCAAGCGTAAATGTCTGAAATAAAAATGAGATAAAAAATGCATAATTGGAACGATTGAAAAAAAAAAGTACAGTTTGATTAAAAGATATACATATAACGAATGATTAACGATCATCAAACTAGCAAAGATTTAAAGAAAAAAAACCTCGTTCAAGAACATCAGTTGACAAATACCTCGAAATTCGCGTTAAATGGTATTGCGCAGCATAAAAATCCATAACATTCCCCAGACGACGGTTCCACTGTCTTCAAGAAAAGAGAACAGCACAATGCCCACTTCCGCAATGGCATCTTTACCGCTTAATCATGGTAAACCCGTTGTAAAAATACTTTGAAAAAAGAGAATCACCAAATAATACATACTAGCAAAAGAAAAGAAAAAACATTCCAATTTCCTTCACAAAAATGACTTCATTCTATTTATTCAGTACTCTCTCTCTCTCTCTCTCTCTCTCTCTCTCTCTCTCTCTCTCTCTCTCTCTCTCTCTCTAAGACATTCAAATAACTAAGGATGGGGTGTTTCCAGACCCGATAGGTCTACCTGCAGAATCTTCAGCAGCCATTGCCTGCCCCTACTTAGTCCTAGCTTGGGTAAAGAGGGGATTGGGCACTGAAAAAATGTATACATAGTCAGTCTCTATGGAATTGTTCTGCTAGCGAGAGCATTGCCACCGTCCCTTGTCTCTGCGGCCTGAGCAGCCTTTAAACCATTAAAGGGTCAGGACGCTTGATGGAAAAAGGGTTCTGGATCAGAACAATGATGATAAAGGAGACTGTCGGAAGTTCGGAACTATAGACATAAGGTTGAAAATGTATTAAAGAACGACAAAAGGAGTTATAAGGGAAAACAGTTTTGGGTCGACGTGGAGATCGAAATCATATATATAATCTAAAAAAAGAGAGAAAAAAGCTGTTTCATACAAGGACCTAGAAAAGCCACAGGTAGAACTGATAGAGAGGTAATGCAGATAAGACGGTGTTGAGGAAAGAAGTAAGCCCCCTACAAGTCAACCCAGTCGGGAATAGGTTCCAGCATTATTCCTACAAACTTGCTGAGAACTAGAAGGATACATAATTTTGCCCTCTTCGATTTAAAGGCAAAATCGCCAAGGAAAATTAGAAAACCAGTATATATATATATATATATATATATATATATATATATATATATATATATATATATATTATTATTATTATTATTATTACTAGCCAAGCTACAACACTAGTTGGGAAAGCAAGATGCTATAAGCTCAAGGGCTCCAATAGGGAAAAATAGCCCAGTGAGGAAAAGGAAACAATGAAGTGAATATATGATGAGAACCAATTAACAATAAATCATTCTAAAAACAGTAACAACGTCAAAACAGATATGTCATATATAAACTATTAACAACGTCAAAAACAGATATGTCATTTATAAACTATAAAAAGACTCATGTCAGCCTCGTCAAGATAAAAACATTTGCTCCAACTTAGAACTTTTGAAGTTCTACTGATTCAACTACCCGAATAGGAAGATCATTCAACAACTTGGTATCAGCTGGAATAAAACTTCTAGAATACTGTGTAGTAATGAGCCTCATGATGGAGAAGGCCTGGCTATTAGAATTAACTACCTGCCTGGTATTATGAAAAGGATAGAATTGTCCGGGGAGATCTGAATGTAAAGGATGGTCAGAGGTATGAAAAATCTTATGCAACATGCATAATGAACTAATTGAACGACGGTGCCAGAGATTAATATCTAGATCAGGAATAAGAAATTTAATAGACCGTAAGTTTCTGTCCAACAAATTAAGGTGAGAATCAGCAGCTGAAGACCAGGCAGGAGAACAATACTCAAAACAAGGTAGAATGAAAGAATTAAAACACTTCTTCAGAATAGATTGATCACCGAAAATCTTAAAAGACTTTCTCAATAAGCCAATCTTTTGTGCAATTGAACAAGACACAGACCTAGTGTGTTTCTCAAAAGTAAATTTGCAGTCGAGAATCACACCTAGAATTTTAAAAGTGTCATACAAATTTGAAGAAATATTATCAATACTGAGATCCGGATGTTGAGGAGCCACCGTCCATGACCTACTTACAATCTTGCTTTGAGTTTTGTTAGGATTCAACTTCATACCCCATAATTTGCACCATGCACTAATTTTAGCTAAATCTCTCTTAAGCGATTCACCAACCTCATATCTACATTCAGGGGATGGAATATATGCAAAGAGAGTAGCATCATCTGCATATGCAACAAGCTTGTTTTCTAGGCCAAACCACATGTCATGTGTATATAGTATGAAAAGTAATGAGCCAAGAACACTACCTTGTGGAACACCGGATATCACATTCCTATACTCACTATGGTGCCCATCAACAACAACTCTTTGAGATCTCTTACTTAAAAAACCAACAATAATGCTAAGAAACGAGCCACCCACTCCCAACTGTTATAGTTTGAAAACAAGGGCCTCATGATTAACACGATCAAAGGCAGCACTAAAATCAAGGCCAATCATACGAACTTCCTGACCACAATCAAGGAATTTCTGTACAGAATTGGATATTGTAAGCAAGGCATCACATGCTCCAAGGCCTTTACGAGAACCAAATTGCAAACTCTATATATATATATATATATATATATATATATATATATATATATATATATATATATATATATATAATAATATTAATTGCTAAACTACAACCCTAGTTAGAAAAGCAGGAGGTTATAAGCCCAGGGGCCCCAACAGGGAAAATAGCCTAGTGTGGAAAGGAAACGAAGAAAAATAAAATATTTTAAGAACAGTAACAACATTAAAATAAATACCTCCAATATAAACTATAAAAACTTTAACAAATCAAGAGGTAGAGAAATTAGACTACATTCATATATATATATATATATATATATATATATATATATATATATATATATATATATATATATATATATATATATATATATATATATATATATATATATAATGTTTATATATATATATATATATATATATATATATATATATTATATATATATATATATATATATATATATAATAAGAATAACCCAAAGTTTATATTAATATAACTCAAGAACTCTGAAACTTGAGTACAAAAGGATTAGATGCAAAATTAAACAAAATATATCAGATTATTAAATCAAATGTTCCTTCAGTCATTATTCGAAGGAGTTGGGCTGTGTCAACGTAGTTTGATGGTGGAAAAAGTTAAGGACTGGCTGCAAGTCCTTGATTAGTTTAACAAACAAGACTTTAACTCTTCCCCTTCTATAAAAGCTCCTTGAATTCTGTCAACACTCGTGATTTATTAGGGTAGGAATCGGGCGTTTAAATTTAAAGAAAGGAGCCACATACAATCAGCTCATGTCTTTTTTTATCATCATTAATATATTTTATCATACAATCTTGGATGCATTTCTGCACATATTACGTTGCTGCATTCATAGTTACTGGTAAAGAGAATCAAAGCAAAAATTATGAAAAGTTACAAGGACCAAAATGATTAAAGAATTATACAATAAAGACATTATTGTACATTTTAAGTGTGAAATTCCAAATGGCAAGAATACACACACACACACACACACACACACATATATATATATATATATATATATATATATATATATATATATATGTATATATATATATATATGTATATATATATATATATATATATATATATATATATATATATATATATATATATATAGTGCAAAAGAACGTCCAGAGAATGGGATACTCATAATGAGTATGAGGATAACGAAAAACTCTACTACTACTACTACTACTACTACTACTACTACTACTACTACTACTACTACTACTACTGTGACAGACGGATAAGGGTCTCAACGGAACTCGACCTGGGCATAACAGACTTTACTCAACATTCAACAAGATACCAGGCTTATATACAAACGGTTGAGAGCAAAATTGTCACGAAATTCCAATAATGTGAAACATGCAACGGCTAGCTTAAACAGGTTTTTCTATTGTCAGTGGGAAGAGAGCGAGAAATAAAAGAAACAAAACATTAGCATTACAGTTTATGAGCGTGTATGGAATGCACATGCGTTACATTACTCATTGGGACAATTGGCCTTTTTATATCCAAGAACAATCCCTCCAACAAAGACAAAACATTTAGCTCTACTTCTGACGCCCAGTTTTGCTTGTTTCTATCCGCGGGTGAAGCAGTGTTAAAAAACTTGATGACCCTTCACCTCAGAAACCGCAAAAATAAATTGTCTAAATAATAGGAATAATAACTTCAAGTGAATAAGTAACTGGATCTCTCATTCATAACTCTCGAAACATCCCCACTACGCAAGTTTATCATTAATTCAATCAAAGTCAGCACCGAAATGGTTGAAATCTTTGTAGTTCGCGTATCTGATGCAAGGGAATAACAACAATAATAAATCCTTATTGTTGTATTAACCCCTTCATGTAATGCCTCTTGAGGAATGATGATAGTCGTACATTCCCAGTCATATTTCCCACAGGATGAGTTGAAAATGGATGACAACTTGTGAAATAAAGAGCAAAACTCTCCTTGGCTATTTAAGAAGTCAAAATTTTCACAAGGTGACTTAAATGCAGATTAAGCTTATCACAAGAGAGAGAGAGAGAGAGAGAGAGAGAGAGAGAGAGAGGAGAGAGAGAGAGGAGAGAGAGGAGGAGAGAGAGAGAGAGAGAAATTAAAACTTCATGTTTTGAATAATATAATGAATAAATACGTTTCAAGGTGATTCAATTGCATCTCTAGAAGATGTCGCCTGGAGATAAAGCGCTCTCTCTCTCTCTCTCCTCTCTCTCTCTCTCTCTCCTCTCTCTCTCTCTCTCTCTCTCTCTCTCTCTCATCTCCTCTCTCTCTCTCTCTCTCAACTGGTTCATTCGTGACTACAAAAAATAAAAAATATTTTACTCTTTTAATTTATTATTACATCAGCCATGGTATTGTCATTAATTAACATTAGTACGTGTTATCAACACTACAGAATTGTTATTTACATTCCTCGTCTATACAGTGAAAGAATCCGAGTCCTTACCTTTCATCTCTATTCACATTTTAAGAGTAGTTTAAACCCATTCCTAATTGGTTGTTGGCTTCATAAAACAATTGAAACAATCTAAATCAATACTTTCAATTTGTGTTTATACTCTGAAACACTCCAGTTCTACTGTAATCACTTTGTTTGCTAAAGTACTAAGATTATTGATTACCGCTCGTTTTGTTTGTTCAAAAGGTCAGAAGTTCTCAGAAGTAAGTAACTAGTAATTGAGGTTTCCACAAAACTCAATTATCTTGTGATTTCAATCGTAATGAAAATGATTCACAGTTAAACGGCTGCTTATACAAAGTCTAGAAAGTATTAAAAGAAAAAGAATAAAAGATATCGATGATTACAGTTCACATATTGATGTACCGAAGGAATATGATTTGAGCATCTCTTTAAAATACATACAACCTTAGAGAGAGAGAGAGAGAGAGAGAGAGAGAGAGAGAGAGGGAGGAGAGAGAGAGAGAGAGAGAGAGAGAGAGAGAGAGAGAGAGAGAGAGAGAGAGAGAGAGAACTATCCACAAAAGGGATGAAAATTCATCATTGGAGGTAGCAGAATATTAGGGAACTTGCTAATAAAAAAGAAATGATTTTAAGGGCAAATATTGACTGCAACAAGTCCTTGAGGAAAGATAAATTATGGTTACTGATTTGTACTACTTCAGTGGCAAGATTTCACCGTTTCACAAAATAGAACTCCGCAGAC
>NC_090728.1:38210787-38223287 GCF_036898095.1 Palaemon carinicauda
CAAACAGATTAAACACACCTAGCAGGCAGATGATACAAGAATTCTCATTTCCAGAGAATATTTAATTAAGCCAGCCAGATGACGTTCTGATCTAATAATTATCTTTTTCTTTAATCTTTCGTGGTCGCAGCAACTCTCCCATTTGAAACTGCTACTTTTTCTTGATACATGATAAGATACGATATTCATTCAGCTGGTTTTCATGCTCGTATAGTTAACAATTGTATTTAAATTATGAATGTATTCATAAATGAATTATGGCTTATTTACTTTTGTGCTTTTACCGGTAGTGTTTATGTAATATTGTGGTTGTATATATTTGTAAAAAAAAAAAAAAAAAAAAAAAAAAAAAAAAAAAAAAAAAAAAAAAGCGTAAATAGGGGTTGGAGATGATGATGATATATTTTATATGTATGAATTGAAAAGCTCATATCAAAATTATGTTATTTCTGTTTCCAAAATAAAAATAGGTTGACAAAAAAGAACTTCAACTATAATATAATGTCAAAATAACTGATGAATTACCAATATCCCCCAGTCGTTGTATATTTTGTTGTCTAGCCTTTCAGATCGAAGCTTTTATCCACTTTAATAGAGAAATCCACTACTTTCATACAAGTACTTCAGTGTACTCAAAAAAAAAAAAAAAAAAAAGCCAGAACGAAAAATTCAGAAAATTTTTAGCAATTGCTGAACTTTAAGTAGCGATATCAGTAGGTCGCATTGACGAAAAAAGATACAGAATAACACTTTTCCTTGAAGAAAAATGATTTTTACAGATAGCTGGCTAGGACAAATGCGCCCTTAATGAATGCAAAGGATAACAGTCAAAAATGTTTTCGAACATCAATACTTCAGTATTTTTATTCATATTTGATTAATTACGTATCACCAATTAGGTAAAAATCTAATCTATTACAAACTCTAATAACTCCCGTGGCATACACCATCTACTATATAAGGACATACAAGGATATTTTCTGAGGTAATATGTATCCAACTATTACAAATATGCGATAAGCAAGTTAGAGGAGTTGAAAAAATATGATAATAGTAAAATATTAATTTATTTCACTGACAGACGATTTCAACGAATTTCGTTGTTATTAAGCAAGCAAAAATGTAATAAACCCATTGATACAATTAATTGGAAAAAAAACAATTTGCTCTATCACAACATGGATGCAAAAAAAAAAAAAACATTCTTATGGCTCCTTCTAAGCAATGTACGTACGTGGGCAAGCATAATGATTAGCGTTACTTTAAGCATGGTAATTAGCCTTACTTTCAGGGTGTGAAGGAATTAGCCTTTCTTACGCAGTTTTCCGTCCCTTCCCAATCTAGTCCCGTAATCATGTAACCCTTATATACGCGTAAACATTCGCCTATAAGCTAGGTTCCTAAATTATATCAGGATCCTATTAGACCCTGATCCTATTGAACGGCAAGAGAAAGGAAGCTTTGTCCTAGGCTCACAAAGGAACGAATAGGAGGGCGGCTAGGCATCTTGAAAGGCCGCTGGGTCACCCAAGGGAAGCTCTTTTGAACAGAGCCGGTTCCTTTGCTCGAGATCCTCAGCTAAAGCCACCGTCCAATGGAAAACCCGTCTGTGCTCGCGCTTTATTCCCACCTCACCTGACATAAACATGCACTTGACACCCCCCCCCCTCTCTCTCTCTCTCTCTCTCTCTCTCTCTCTCTCTCTCTCTCTCTCTCTCTCTCTCTCTCTCTCTCTCTCTCTCCTTTAGCCTCTAATATTCATTATTACCATCGTTCCGCAACAAAAATGTAAACTTAGATAACTTGAAAAGGGTTATGAAGAAAAACCTAAAACGCGAATATATTCCTTGACAGTAGATAAGGAGAAATATAGAAGAGAGCCACGAGCATAATAAAAGCCTGAATAATCATTAAAAACTAGTACTACTAGATTCTAACATTGTCATATTTTCCCTGACAAAGTTTTCCATTGTGTTATTTGTGCTATTTGCTACAACAACGTGCCTTCATAACATTTTAATACTGAAAAATAACAATTTAAAATATAGCAATTAGAGAATATCATCTATAATTATTTATAGATAAGAGTGGTTGCGAATGTGATGAATCCAATAATTAATTTGTAAAAACCTTAACAACCACAGTTTCTATGATAACTACGAAGCTAATCATTTTAAATTAATTGTAACGTCTTCAAAGGCAGTATAATTATATCTTATAAAGATCACGGTAAATTCTTCGATAACCAGCAAAATATTAAGACAGATAAGAGTTCTACTTTACATATATGTGGAAAGGAATAAAACATGATTAGCTCTTTTTGTCCTAATGAACCTTTCAATGCAAATCGGGCTGTTTTTTTTCTAAAAATTAAGCATGACGTAGAGCTAAAGACACATTCAGTTCCCAACAACCGTGTTACAAGTACTTAAACAAATGTATGCACAGTAACTTGGAAAGCCTAATACTGAATTATTTATTCAATGCCCACTGATAAAGATTAAGCCAAAAAAAAAAAAAAAAAAAAAAAAAAAAAAAAAAAAAAAAAAAAAAAAGACACATGTAAGTACTGGTGAAGCAAAATAATTGGTAGAACCAACACAAAATTACTTTCTGTAACCTACAGTTATATATCCATTTGAATTATTTTTACAATAAAAGCAAAGGCTTCGCAAACTTCACTAAAATTTGAAGACCAAAGAGGATGATTGGCAAAATACTCAAATGGCCTTTGGAATACTTGTGATATATATCAAAACACAATGAACAGAACTGGCAGAGGTTTATAAATCGAAATTGCAGATGGGGATTGAACTGCTTGCTACTGACTAAACGAATTTTAACTTTGTAGAAACGAAAACCACAAACCAGAGGATAACATGAAGAAAATAAAGAGGTCAATTTGGTATACAGGGATGTGGTCAACATCACCAGAATATAAGGACGAAGATAAACTGTTAAAGTATTAACATTCCAGTTTTTTTTTTTCAAAATGGTATATTTTAAAAAATCTTAGACACGTGTATAAGGAAAGGTTATGTTTTGTTTTTTAACGAATGCTTCATCTTTAAATCTATCATTAAAAGATTGAATATAACCTGTTTGTCATATAAACCATAGCTCTTGTTATAGGGATCAGCAGTGTTTGTGAAAAATACATATGAATTGGCTAATCACATTTTTAAACTACTTTTGAACTATAAAAATATTAATAAGTCTAAGTTCACTAAATCTCAATTCAACGTATATTGAAAATTTCATTAAGGCAATAGATCCACTGGCTTGTGTACGAAGTGGGGTTTATAATGATTTTGCATTTCTTGGTCTTGTGAAGAGGGATCAGGCAATATGATACTTGGCTCTTCAGAAGTCTCTCATCTCTCTCTCTCTCCGTCACCTACCTCTTGCTAAGCTATCGAATTCGAGACTCTTACCTCCTAAACTTTCAGAGGTATTCAGTGTCATAGGAAGAACAAAGGATGAAAAAGGATACAACAACAATAATAATAATAATAATAATAATAATAATAATAAAAATAATAATAATAATAATAATTACGACAGCAACAACAAAAACAACAACAATAATAATAACTATTAATAATATCAACAACAACAACAACAACACTACTACTACTACTACTACTACTACTACTACTACTACTAATAATAATAATAATAATAATAATAATAATAAAAAAATAATAATAATAATAATAATAATAATAATAATAACCAAACCATTCGAAGGACTAAATCTCCAGACTCAAGTTTGTTGAAATTCGAGTCGAAACATATTTTGTAAAATAAGTCGGAGTATAATCCATTTAACATTTCGAGCTTGACCGAAGTGTGATTAATTTTTCCTTTTTTGAGTGTTGGAAAAGGGGGACGTGCAGAAGGGCTGCAGTAATATAGAGGACCCTTTGAAATTTTACTTTACATATGTTCCTGGTGTGTTTACATCTTGGAAATTGTGTCTATGACAAAATCTATGTTATTTATGGTTACATTCACATTAAGAATTCAATTTTTTTTTCGAAAAATATAATTAGTTTACAATGATTCACAGACTTCTTTAAAGGAGCTGTCTTGTATACGAATTCATATCAGGTTACGAGACTGAAACATTAGTCAGTAAAATCTGAAGCTTCACTCAATATCATAAGCTAATACTAAAAGGATGCTGGAGGCTCCCCCCCCCCCACCTCTCTCTCTCTCTCTCTCTCTCTCTCTCTCTCTCTCTCTCTCTCTCTCTCTCTCTCTCTCTCTCGTTAACCATCATATTTATATTACTATATATGTACATAACTAACAAGGATGTCCATGTTTAAAGCCATATGTTAATGAATGGAACATTCTTTCAAACATGTACCAATTAGTGCTCAGCAGGGGAAAACGGAAAGCGGTATAATAACAAAGACTTTTCATATTTCCAAACCTTTACCAAGTAAGCATTTCAACCAACAAAAGGTCCAGTTGCTGAAAAAGTTACATTCATATTTCATTAAAAAAATCTACGGATCAAATTTGGATATTGCAGCAATTGCGTCAATGATTCAGTTTAATAAAGCTCACACGGCTGAGAACCCGCCCCCCCCCCCACCATCACAAAAAAAAAAAAAAAAAAAAAAAAAAAAAAAAAAAAAAAAAAATTACATAAACTCAAATGGATTCGGGTATATTTTCCTGAAATTCTACAAAGCACCAGTTGGATAATACTGTTGACAAAATGATAGCAAGGAAAAAACAAGCAAACAAATAAAGACTAAACAAAATACTTTGCACAGGAAACAAACGAATGTAGCCATTAAAAGTTTTGTTCGAGCCCCGAACCGTATTTTTGCAGACGTAGTATTTTGCAAGATTATGAGATTGCTTCTATTCATAGTTTTCTCAGAAATATGACGGAAACGATCATGGAATGGACTCGTGGAAATAGTAATATCGTACAAAAGGGTAATTCCGAATACGTCGAAAAAATCCATGAAACCATTGAGCAGCATGCATATATGATGTATGAATCTGCATATAAATGACAGAATCTAACGTGGTTATATACGTAGAGAAAGCCAATTATTTACATCGGTTATATAAAACGAAATTATTATATAAAATAGAATTTCTCGCCAGGTTATATCAAACCATCTATCAATCTACCTCAAATAAATATCTAGTTAAACAGATTGGTTCTGAGTTTCGTGAACCTATAGTCAATTTCTTTTAGCGATGCAGATTTGTACCGACTCGCAGCGGTGCCCTTATAGTTCGGAAAAGTTTCCTGATCGCTGATTGGTTGGACGAGATAATTCTAACCAATCAGCGATCAGGAAACTTTTCCGAGCTAAAAGGGCACCGCTGCGAGTCGGTGCAAATTTGCCTTGATAAAAGAAATGGACAATAGTACTGCTGCATCATCAAAGACACTTAACACTGATTATATACGCAATACCCCGTAAACTTCAGATGATCCCTTTAGATGAATGGAGTTTATTGTCTATGAGTATACATTAATATTTCCAGTAGAAAGAAAACGCAGCAAAATCTCGAAAATGTTAAATGCATACTAAAATGCTCAATAAATCAATATGCACCATATATGTCATATGAAGTAGATATTTCTTGATTCAAAAGGAACATATAAGAAATGATACGGTAACGTTAAAATGGTAAACATATCTCTTGTGTTAAGGAACACTACCGACATTTAGGTTTGAAGAAAATAGTCATAATTGCGAAGAATATAGTAATGGAAGGCATGCTCATGCCTTACCTAGCTGCATACGGGCTAATGCAAAATACATATATAAAATTTTTCTTTTGCTAGATAACTTTGATTATGGAAGCATGAAGTCTAATATGTTATCAGTGTTGAAAATTTTTTCCCGTTAAAATTCCTTGTCACAAAGAAAGAACAAAAGGAGAGTTTACTGGGTTGTATGTTTGTACAGTAAATACAATAAGAGAAAGGGTTTACCACATACACACTTCCTGTAGGGTAATCAAAGGATTAATCGTTCCTTAATGTCCTTTGAAATAGGAAGATTGTCATATAATCAAAGCAAAACAAATACCAAAAAGTACTAAAAATACACGAGAATAGTGCAACAAAGTTTTCTTATAAGGAGCTTAAAGGATAAACCTAACCCTCATTTTAATGCGTGCCTAAGAAATTCTTGACAGGCAAGGCCACGGCATACTTATACCGTGGGTAAGATTTAGATAAAGATCTTGGTTGTAAGATAGTTTGTGCAGGATTTTCAGCGCAAAAATAGACATACACAGACAAATACACACACACACACACACACACATATATATATATATATATACATATATATATATATATATATATATATATATATATATATACATATCATTAACACTTATGATTTCAATCAATGGAAATATCAACCACGAATGGCATTTAATACCGAATTCTATCTTGGGAATATACATCCACTTGGAGTTCATTTTATGGTAATAGCTTCTGGCCGTGTAGAGATTCGAACCCCTGTCTATTCGGCCGGAAACCATGTGTGCGAGGACTCTACCAACTGAGCCATCAAGGGAGATATAAGTTTATGACAAGTCCCCGTACATATTCCTGTCGAATTCAGGAATATGAACAGATTTCTGAATTCGACAGGAATATGTACGGGGACTTGTCATAAATTTATATCTCTCTTGATGGCTCAGTTGGTAGAGTCCTCGCAGGCATGGTTTCCAGCCGAATAGGCAGGAGTTCGAATCTCTAACCACCCAGTAGCTGTTACAATAAAATGAATTCCAAGTGGATGTATATACCAAAGATAGAATTCGGTATTAAATGCCATTCATGTGTGATATATATATATATATGTATATATATATATATATATATATATATATATATATATGTATATATATAATATATATATATGTATATATATATATAATATATATATATATATGTATATATATACAGTATATATAAAGGATAAAATATAACCAGTGTATACATGTGTTCAATAATGCATCCCGTTGTTGAATCGGAAATAAAAAATCTTTATGATATTTTTGGCTGCACTCGCAGACTAAAATTGTAGTCTATGCATATGATAGTAGTGGTCAGGTCGACATTAAATGGTCTATTCAATGCCCAGCCTATGGCTATTAACTATTTATATAACGGTCCTTTAAAAATTAAATTTGATATGGATAATTTGTAACCAAATATCGCCTGATTGCTCATATCTCGCTGCCTTTCACATACTGAAAATAAATATATAATTAAGCGTTGTACAGTTTATGACAGCTTCAGGACGAGCTGTCAGTGAGTTCTCACCGTTCAAACCACTACTAGTCCTGGACAAGGTCTGAGGTATATTACTGAACTAGTCAAATGAATGAAACCATACACCGTTTGCTTGTGGATTGAACATCGTCAAGTCGATACTGGTTGGACAAAGATATATTGAGCGTTTGGTCGGTGAGCGACAACAATTGGCGATATAACGGAAAATAGTCAGAGGAGAATCTGTAAAGAATAGGCCAGACCATTCGGTGTATATGTAGGTAAAGGGAAAGTGAACTGTAACCAGAGAGAAGGATCCTATGTAATACTGTCTGGCCCGTCAAGGAACCCCATAATAAACTGATTGTCACGTTAGAATTTGAAAGCTTTCCTTACAAGATTTCTAAAAAAAAAAAAAAAAGAAGGATTGAGAAGTGAATTAAACAATGGCTGATATTGTGCGTCCAAAAAGGTGAGTCCCCAGATCCTCATTTTACATTGCTTCACTGATATGAGCATAGGACCAAACAAGCCTTTTCCTTGAAGGTGCTTCAAAAGACATTTGAACTTACAGATGATTTTTTTTTTTTTTTTTGAAGAACACTCCCGACAAAACACGCGAGTGACATCGCATCACATCTTTGTAAGAATCTTCAAAAAGAAGTAAGAATGAAGTTCTACAAGAATTTTCTTGTAGGGCAAGTGGAAACGACATAAAGATGACATCATAAAAGACCATCCTTAAGGGTCCATCAAAAGGATACGAGAAAGAAATTGTGAAGGAGGCAGCCTTTAGAGCACTTCAAAGAGACATTTGGAATACGATGCACAAGGCTTTCCTTTCAGCCATTCAAAGACGCATAAGGATGAGGAATTACGATGCTTTTCTTCGAAGATTCTTAAAAATGCGTAAGGATTATATAATGTCTTATAACATTACTGTAAAATCACATCACTTTACACTTATACTATGATTCTATAGGATACTTACTTAAACTGAATGTCTTATTTCCCCATTTGCCCATATATATATATATATATATATATATATATATATATATATATATATATATAAATATATTATAATATATATATATATATATATATATATATATATATATATATATATGTGTGTGTGTGTGTGTGTGTGTGCGTGTGCAATACAGGATCTTTAGAATTCATGTTTAATGAAAGATTGAAAAAAGCAAATCAGAAAACGGCTAGGTTAAGTAAAATTTGGAAATCGAATCACCTGAAATTACCTATAAAAACTTGGCTACATATTAGTTTAGTGAGATCGGTGTTGCTGTATGGACACGAATCATGTCATAACAATGAAACAATATTCAACAGATTTTGTTGATTTGAGATCAAAGCCCTCATAAGAATACTGTGACCTAAATGGCAGGACAGGATTAGAAATGAAACTATTAAGAGAGATTATTCGAGTTCCATAAGTGGATTAGATAATGGCGAGGGGTATATGGAGATGGGTTGGGCATGCTCTCAACTGGGCTCTACAAGCCACTAGAAGAGTTGGAGAACCCACGCCTACATGGCTGAGGGTTATGAAGTGTGAAGTGGGAGGTGATGAATGGAGAAGTATTGATTTAAAAGGTCAAGATAGAGACGACTGGCGAAATCTAACCGAGGCTCTTTTCGTCTATAAACGGAGGAGGAGATGATGATGATGATATATATATATATATATATATATATATATATATATATACATATATATATATATATATATATATATATATATATATATATATATATATATATATATATATATATATATATATATATATGGCGAATTCTAACCGAGGCCCTTTATGTCAATAAACGGAGGAGGAGAGGATGATGATGATGATGATGAGGATGATGATATCTATCTATCTGTCTATCTATCTATCTATATACATAAATATATATACACTTTTTTAAACAATAAACTGCTCAATGAAAAGCTAACAAATATTAACACCCTGACAACATGAATGCAAACATGAAATTATATGTAAATATAGCAGCTACAAAAAATTAAAATGAACTACTTTGCATTTCACCCACCTGGACCCATGGTTTATTGCTAATATCTTTCAAACCAATCGACAGACTGGTATGGTACTTTAAAATTGTTTCTAACACTCTTCCCTAATTTTTCAAAAAAATTTCTATGCCAAACATAGATTTTTAAAGGCATCTTACTCTTAAATTTTAAGACATAACCACTCTTGGGGTACTTATCCCTCCTATCCCCTACCCACCTTTCCTCATTGTTTAAATCTCACTTCACAGACCGTGTTTTCATTCCTTCCCTAACCATCCCTCTTTCATTCGTTTTGTGTTATTTTTCCTCAATTCCGTTATGTATTTTATTATTTTTTCTTTCAATTTTTATTGGTAATATTTATATTTTACATTATAATATTCTCTCTCTCTCTCTCTCTCTCTCTCTCTCTCTCTCTCTCTCTCTCTCTCTCTCTCTCTCTCTCTCTCTCTCTCTCTCATATTTTCTTAATAGTTAAATAGGATATCGTTTAGATATTATAGTCTCTATGAATTGATAAAAACGATCCATCTACAAAACCAAAATATCAACATTAACATCGTCTGGATGGGAATTTTCAATTCAATAAAGTATTCAAGTACAAGATGACATATAGTAATATGTATGGTACACACAAGCGCGCGCGCACACACACACACGCAACATATAATAAATGATGAATAAAATGTACTTGCAGAGGGGATTCGATGACAAATGTAAACATATGATCGGTGGGGAAATTATGACAAAGATTGGGCTAAAAAAGCACGTTAATAGAAGAAGAAGAAGAAGAAGAAGAAGAAGAAGAAAGAAAGAAAGAAGATGGCGACTTGGCATGCTTTTAATACTATTTCTTATCTCTATGGAAAAACATGTCATCCTCGTCATCGCTGTCCATGGTGATGTTGACGGATTGAACACCATGTATATTGTCCGATGACTAGTTCCGTTCCTCGAACGATCTGTATCTTCTTGGTTGCGACCAGCTTCGCCATTGCGACTAGCTTTGCCACCTGGAGCCAGGCTTGCAAATTTGCTACAAGAGTCAATCTCTGCAACGTTAAACGGACATGTTGCTTCACATTGCCTCACACTTGTTCGATGGTGTTCCACTCAGGATGAGCAGGTGGCTGCTGGATGGCTTCATGACCCCAAGAACAGATATATATATATATATATATATATATATATATATATATATATATATATATATATATATATAATTTTTTTTCTTTTTTTTTTTGACCGTGTAGCGAGGTTCTGAACGGTTCTCCTTACAGATAACCACCAAGTTCATGGACCTAATATTACCTGTGCCTTTGGTATTAGGATAACGTATACATGGACTGATAGTTCGCCTGTTTACATTGCAGAAATAAAATGAATTCCACAACTGAATAAAAAAAGAAGAAAGAAAAAAAAACTAAAGAAACTCATCATGAAAAGATATTGAATCTTGAGAAAGAGAAATAGAAAGGAGGCGAGAAGTAGAAATACAAGAAAATAAAAAGAGGAAACTAACAATAAAATGCATAAAGAAAATTGAGAAACAAACCACAGTAAATGAGAGAGAGAGAGAGAGAGAGAGAGAGAGAGAGAGAGAGAGAGAGAGAGAGAGAGAGAGAGAGAGAGAGAGAGGGGGGGGGGGAGGGGAGAAGGGAAGGAGTATGTAGAAGACATCAAGGTAGTTTGTGATGACGTCACAACCTCATCTGTGCAATTCCCTTCACTGGTGCGACCGGAGTTGGCTATCGCAATAAAATTCTAATAGTAAACGCCGTAAGTAAATACATTTGGCAATGCACTCTAGCATCAACAATTAGAGAGGGCTGTGAAATAGCAAATGCTAATATATCATGTTGGTGTGATTGATTGTTTCGAAGATATTAGCAATAGACCTTGGCTCCAGGCGCCTGAAATACATAGTAACTCACGCCACTCTGATTCGTATTTGGGCCAAGTAATAAGGAGGCCCAGAGGTCTAACGATAACCAATCACGATACTGAGAATGATAAGAAATTTCCATTTTCTATTAGCACACACGCACCTATTACATCTATCAAACCCAAATATATATATATATATATATATATATATATATATATATATATATATATATATATATATTCAATTAAAATACACGTATTCTCTCCTTGATAACGCAATGTCAAGAAAGCTTTTGGCATTTAGACTGAAAAAATTGGAATCTACCAGTCATAGTTACTAGATCTAGGCAAATACAGGAATCTAAACACATGTATATTTTTCTTATGGTACTAGAAGCGTTTTCAATTGAATCTAATGATATTTGACTGCTTTTGGTTTCTTTCGTAAGTTCTTTCAGAAATGAACAGTCATCTCCCTTTAGAATCGGAAATTGCAAGAAAAGGGTTAAGAGTTTCTCTCTCTCTCTCTCTCTCTCTCTCTCTCTCTCTCTCTACATGACCATACGCACACACACACACATATATATAGTTAACAAAATTGGAAATGAGAATACATAGGTCTAGCGAATGCCTTAGGTTTTCCGTCTTTTAATGTTTGCTTTACAGGATAAAAATTTAAAAATCATCAATAATAGAGATGGAGTGATATACAAATATTGCAGAGGATTTCTAAGCAATCCTTCACAATAGTGATATACGAAATAACTTTGTCAACAGAAAAAAATGAAACACCAAAGCCGGTACCAAAAGTAACACTAGGAGAAGTAAAGAAAGCATTAAGTCATGAAAAGAGGCAAAGAAGCAGAAGATGGCATAACTTATTTAATAATAGATGTAGGAAATTTCATAGTAGTAAAACTCGTTGATCTTTACACAAACTGCAAGAATTTTCTGTATCTACAGCTTGGACAAACTTTATCATTATACTAATTCACAAAAAGGTAGACACAAAAGACAAAAGAAAACCGCCCGATAAGTTTAGTGTCCGTAAAATATGAAATATTTACAAACATTATTTAGGGTGATTAGAAAGACAGCTAGACTTTAATTAACCGATAGCAATCCGGAGTACGGATTTCAAACAAATTACCCCTCTCTAAATCTTAACCCCCAGTAGTTTGAAACTGGTTTCAGGCTACCGGGGGTAACTTAAAACCTGGTTCAAATTACCCCAGGATTACTTTATAACCGGTATTAAGCTACCCCCTGGTTTCAAATAACCCC
>NC_090728.1:38228287-38265787 GCF_036898095.1 Palaemon carinicauda
AGTAGGGATGAGTCTATTCACTTGTTGGGGACGTCTTCCAGCCTGCCACTACACAGCTTGGAGGGCGGCGATGACTGTCCCAATGGAGAATCCATCCAAAGACTTTCTTGAGTAGTCTTTGAGGTAGTGGGCCGTGAAGGTCGACTGGTGTGACCAAGTGCCGGCCTGCAGGATCTGGCCCACTGCCATATTTCTCTCAAAGGCCAAGGACGTGCTCAGGCCCCTGATGTCATGGGGACGGGGAGTGCCTGGTACCGCCACCTTGTCTTCTTCATAAGCCCTAGTGATGACTTGTCTCAGCCAGAAGGAAATAGTGTTCTTGGACACTTGCTTCTTATTAACGCCTGAAGAGACGAAGAGGTTCTTGGCACCTGGACGGAGATGGGCCGTCCTTTCCAGGTACTTCCTGATCGTCCTGACCGGGCATAACTTCAGGTCGTCCGTATTACCTGTCTTGGGAATGGCCGGAACAGAGAAACCTTCGAACCTCGGGTCCCAGACTGCTGGGTTCTGAGTTTTAGCTACAAAGGAGGGTACGAACTTGAAAGATACCTCCTTCCACCCTTTGGAGTGTGCCACGTCGTAGGAGAGACCGTGGATCTCACCTACCCTCTTAGCCGAAGCTAAGGCTAGCAAGAAGACTGTCTTGAGGGTGAGATCTTTGTCTCCGATATCTCTGAGCGGTTCAAAGGGAGGAAGACACAACATTTTCAGGACCTTGGCCAGGTCCCATCTAGGCACTCTCCTGGCTTGGGGAGGACAGGATTGTTCGAAACTCCTAATCAGCATCCCTATATGTCTTGATGTCCCTAGGTCGATGCCTTTCAGGAGAAAGACTTGGCCTAAGGCTGCTCGCACTCCTTTGATAGCTGGGATTGACATTCCTATTTTATCCCTAAGATACACTAGAAAATCAGCTATGTCAGGGACCGAGGCTTCGAGAGGTCTTATTTGTTTTGTCGCGCACCATTTCGTAAAGGCGGCCCACTTCGCCTGGTAGACTACGGTAGAGGATTTTCTTAGATATAGGGACATCCTCTTAGCTGTGGGGGAGGAGAACCCCTCCTTCCTCAGGAGTCGCTCGATAGTCTCCAGGCGTGAAGGCGAAGAGAGAGAGGGTTGTCGTGGAACCTGAGGAAGTGCGGTTGACTTAGTAGATCTGACCTGGGGGGCAGAGGCCATGGCGGATGGCTTGCCAGGTCTTTCAGATCCGCGAACCACTCTCTCTCCGGCCACCAGGGCGCTACCAAAGTCATCTTTAGGTTTTGGGCGGTTCTTACTCTGTTGAGCACTTGTCTTAGCAGCGTGAAGGGGGGAAAGGCATAAACGTCCAGGTTGTCCCACCTGTGCTGGAAGGCGTCTTCTAGGGCTGCTCCTTCGTCTGGTACCGGGGAGCAATAAACCGGTAACTTGGCGTTGAGCTTTGTTGCAAATAGGTCTATCACCGGGGAGCCCCATCGTTGAAGGATGAGTCTGGCTACCGCTGGTTGTAGGGACCATTCCGTCCCTACTATCTGACCTACCCTGCTGAGGCCGTCGGCTAGCACATTCTTTTTCCCGGGGATGAACCTTGCTAGCAGTGTTACCTGGTGTTCGTCCGCCCAGTGCAAGATGTCTACAGTGAGGTCGCACAGTTCCTTCGACTTCATGCCCCCTTGTTTCTTGATGTAGGCTACCACCGTGGCGTTGTCGCACATTAGGGCCACGGTGTTTCCCTTCAATCGACTTGCAAAGTGCAGACATGCCTTTTGTACTGCTTTTAGCTCTAGGACGTTGATGTGGTGATGCTTTTCGGTCTCTGACCAGGTCCCGCTTGCTGTTTCTTCCCTCAGGTGGGCTCCCCACCCTAGGTTGGAGGCGTCCGTGAACAGGAGAAACTCGGGAGGACAGGACCCGAGGGGCATCCCCTTGAGGGAGTTCGACCGGCATCTCCACCATTTCAAGGCTGTTTCCGTGTGCGGAAGGACTGGGATCGATATTTTCTGAGAGCCTGTCTGGGACCATAGAGCCTTGAGGTTCCATTGTACGGGTCTGAGTCGTAACTTCCCTTGGGGAACTAGCTTCTCTAATGAGACCAGGTGGCCTATCAGCCTCTGCCAGTCTTTCGCTTTCCTGGGAAGCCCCGCCAGGAACGGCTGAATGATCTTGACGAGGTTCTGTATCCTGTCCTCCGAGGGGAAGGCCTTCCCCTGCAAGGTGTCCAACGTCATCCCCAAGTACCCCATTTTGTTGGACGGCGTTAGGTTCGATTTCTCCAGGTAGATGATGACTCCTAGATTTCTGCAGAAACGGAGGAGGTCCTTTCCTTGTTCTTCCAAGAGGGCCTTTGAACTGGAAAGGAGCAACCAGTCGTCCAGGTACCTGATGAGGCGGATACCTCGTTCGTGAGCCCATACTGAAACTGTCGCGAAGACCCTCGTGAACACCTGAGGGGCCGTCGACAGTCCGAAGCAGAGGGTCCGGAACTGCAGGATCTGGGAGCCCCATTTTACCCGGAGGAACTTCCGACTCGACGGGTGGACTGGAATTTGGAAGTACGCATCCTTGAGGTCGACTGTCATCATAAAATCTTTCTCCCTCAAGGACATCAGGACGGATTTTGGGGTGTCCATCTTGAAGTCCGTCTTCTTGACGAACTTGTTGAGGGCCGACAGGTCTATCACCGGTCTCCACCCCCCCCCCCGTTGCTTTCTCCACCAGGAACAGGCGGCTGTAGAAGCCTGGCCCTGGGAGAAGGACTTCTTCCATGGCTCCCTTTTCCAACATGGAGGAAACTTCTTTTTGTAGGGTAGCCCTTTTCAACGGGTCCCTGGGAGCTAACCATTCTGTTTGGGTGGCTGGGATCAGAGGGGGTGAGTCCGCTATGAAGGGGATCCTGTAGCCTTCTTTCAGGACGGACACCGTCCAAGCATCCGCCCCATACGTTTTCCATGCTTGCCAATGGGGTCTGAGGCATCCCCCAACCCGAGGCTTGGGCGGGAGTAGGGGGCCTCTCCCTCTACCTTCTCCTAGAGGAGCGGCCTGATCTGCCCCTCTTCGAGGCGGAGTAACCCGACCTGAAGGAGTTGGCAGAAGTTGTAGTTCCCCTGCGGGAGGGCTGAGGAGATGATGACCAGGAAGAGGAGTGGGCGTCCCTCCTTGAAGAGCTGGGACCCGCTTGAGGGGTCACAGTCCTATCAGAGACTGACCTCTTATACGGAGGTCTCCTGGAGGATGATTGCTTAGGGACGTTGACTTCTCTCCTCTTGGACACCTTCTCCATCAGTTCTTCCAATTCCTTCAAAGGAAACAGGGACTCTCCTCCTAGGGGTAGGGTGCGAATGGCTTGCGCCTGTCTGTCTGGGATCTTCCTTGCTACCCTGGATAGCACTGTGTCCCTCTTCCGGAGGACCCAGTTGGCCGTCAGGGAGAGAGCCTGGTATGCCATAAATTTTAGCGCTTTCCCCCCGGAAGTGATAATGTCCGACAGGAGACTCTGTTGTTCCGGGTCGTCGGGGTCTGTGGAGGCCTGTACATCCAGTAACGTGGAGGCCCACCAGTCCAGCCATGAAGAGACATTAATCATGTCCCTCGACATCTCCTCCATCATGCCTGCTTCAGAAGCCGAGAAGGACACAGGGGCTGAGCTGGCCCTTTCGTCTGAGCCTCCTTGTCCTAGGACATCTACGGCTGAGTCCACTCTACAGGGACCCGGGCGACGTCCTTCTGGAATATAAATTTTGGCCTGTAGTTTCAGACCCTGGAGGAGTTTGGAGGAACTCTGGGACCTGGGGGCCTCCGCAGTGCTGGCCACCAAGTTATCTATGTACTCCTGGCCGAGTACTAGGTCTGGGGCGAGGGGCAGGGCCAGAGAAGACTTCGGCAGGACGTCCCGATGTGTGTACCTCAAGAGGCTCGACCTCCAGGTATTGACCTTCGGCACCTCGGGTTCAGGAATCCCATGAGTCCTCCTGATGCGGGCTACCACCTTCCTGTAGGCGGAGTCCTCCGACGGGGAAGCCTCGCCTCCGTCGACCGAGGTATCGGCTTGGCTGGGGGGAGCCGTGCTTGGGAGGTAGACTGGCTTCTCCCTACCAGGTCCCAGGGAGGCCGTCCCGCAACCGTAGGGCGCACCGTACCCGGACGGGTCTCGCCGTGTGGCGGGTGGCACCGACCCCGGGAGGCCTTTCGACTGGGCCAAGGCTCTGGACGCGGAGGACACGGTCCCGGTGGGAAGACCCGAACCCGGCAACCGGTCCTTCCCGTTCGTCGTCCGACCCGGTTGGGCTGGTTCAGTCGGGCTGTCCTCTCGGAAGCGCGCTTCCTCCCGACGGGTGAACCGAAGGCCTCGAGGACTTGTGCCTGATCGTGAGGTCCTTCTTGCGTGGCCGGTCGAGCGGTTCCAAGTTGTATGTAGGCAGTGACAACTTGGAGGCTCGATCACTGGACCGAGAGTCTGGCGAGCGGTGCTTCTTGGAGTCTCCTGGGGGCACGTAAAACCATTCGCCGCCGCCGGGAGAGACCTCCCTCTTGTACCTACGGGAGTGAGAGCGTGGGCGCCTCCTACCGTGCCGCGACCTCGACCTAGAGCGAGAACGATCGCTATCGGTCCGCGCTCTCTTACGGTGCCGCCTTTCCCTGCGTTCTCCCTCGGAGGATGAGCCTTCTTCCGACGAGTCCGAGGGCGCCACGTTCTTCCCGTAACGACTGCTAGAGTGATGTTCAGGGGAGGCCCTTCGCCGCCGATCGTCCGAGACCGGGTGCTGGAGAAAATCCTCGGGAACTGCCGTGGATACCGAGGGTACTGAGACCACTCTGCCCCTACTAGAAGGCCATGGACCCAGGGATACGTCCATCCTCAGCGGAGACCTCCCTGGAGTCTTCGGTAATTTCCAACCGAAGGAGTCGCTACTCGGGCGACGAATTCTCGAGTGGTTCTCTTCTGGCGGGGGAAAACCCGACGCACCGGCCCACGAGGGCGGGGGGGGGAGACCGAGAACGCCACACTGTCCCATACCGGGTCATCCGAGGAAACGACGTGCTCCCCTGCCACGTGGCCCGATCCGCCCGAAACACTCGCGGCCCTTCCGTTTACTCCCGAGGGGCCAGCCCTTGGTTCCTCCGTCACACTGGGTTCACTTGGGAGGACACTATGGGTCACAATTACACTGGGGGCTTGCTGGCCACTCCTCTGCGAAGGAGACGGAGAGGCCGAGGCTTCGTCGGACCGATCACTGACCGACTGTAATGAAGTCACGCTATTCACTTTCTTTGGGGAACGCTTAGATGACTTCTTTTTCTTAGTACCAAAACGTACCCACTGAATTCCGTCCCAATTCACGCACTCGGGACATGTGTCCGAGGAGGAACAAACTTTACCCCTACACGTGGAACAAAGAGAATGCGGGTCCACCTCTGGTTTAGAGAGGAAAGCCCCACACGACTTTCCTGCTCTAGGACCAGGACAACGACGCACGTTCTCCATCGTTCGCACACGAGTTACAGAAAAGCCTGGATAACACAAGGGAAACGGACTGAGGACACTATTGCGAAAACGCACTATCGCAGCAAAAAACACAAGTCCGTAAACTGGGAACACGTGGGAACACAACGCGCTGATCGAAAGATTTAAAACGAGAGAGTGAGATGCTTCGGATCTCACGACCAAGAACTTAATGAGGTCCTGACCCGGGAAGGGCAGTGACCTGCCCTAATCCGGGCCGAAGGAATTATCCTGGCGGCGGGGGGTAGTAACTATCGGGAGCGAGATAGGGGGGGTAGCGCGGGAAAATCTTGGTCGAATTTGAGAGAGGATCAAGGACCCTCCAAAGAGGTAATTCGAGGTAAAGTATTCGTGTCGGAACAAATATATATATATATATATATATATATATATATATATATATATATATATATATATGTGTGTGTGTGTGTGTGTGTGGCATAGAATAGACACAGATACCACTAAGTTATCAAATAGATGGATACAATCCATACAAAAATATTGAGAGGTTTCTTGAAATTTAACAGGTTTCTTTGTAATGGATATAATACTATTTCAACAAAATAAGAATAACTAGGCAGACTCCTCGCCGGTTGTCAGTCTACCTCATTTGTCAATCATCTGTCTCATGAATATATGATAAAAATCCTATGTCATGATAGCTCTAAAAATAAACACTTGGCAAACTTCAAATGCAATTATTCGCTTAATTATTAATTCATATAAAAATCCTATTAATAAAAATGATGAACTAATTTCTCAAACCCTTAACCATTTCCATAACACTAATTTATAGTATATAAAGTTGTCTCCTCTTTTTTTTTAATGAAAAAATATCATGAATTATTTATAATTCCAATATCATCATCAAAACCAAATAGAATATAACTTGATAAAGACAGCATACTGAACTGCAAATGCATGTATGAAATAAATACAATATACAATGACATTCGTAATACCTACTAAATGTGTAAATGGAGCAGTCAAAAGAGCAGGGACAGTAAATACAAAGTAGACGAAACCTTAATCAAACCAACATTTACCATTATACATTCCATAAATCGGAAGGGGGAAAGCACTTCATGGTAAATATAACAACCAATATACAAAGAAGAAATTTCTTACTCATAATACTTATCAGCTTTGAAATAACTGTCATATGACGAAGCTACATAATCTTAAAAAATGACAAGATTAATTGGTTGTAAATCATTTGTCATCATATCTTCAAAGCTCTCTGAGGTTGACTAATAACAATAAGAATTAAATTAAAAACCTTCAAGAAATTAAACAATTGAAACTATAAATCTCATATAAAACAATTACAGCGATCAACTTCTCTAACAAATCTAAAAATTAAACATGCTTGGCTGAAAATATGAAATTAAATGTGTATTAATTCACCAAAACTTACGTCAACGATTTACCTAATAACATAAATGAAGACATTCATTTACACCAATAAGAAGATGCTGTAGGAGAGAAAGGTGACTGCCATCATTAAAAAATTCAAAAACATAATCCAAAACAGCATATCTCAGGAAACGTAAAACTAGGTATACATCTTACAGACACACACACACACACATACACGCAGAGAGAGAGAGAGAGAGAGAGAGAGAGAGAGAGAGAGAGAGAGAGAGAGATTTGACCTACATATGTTATATGGCTTACTAATAATTCGGCCACAAGCTTTAGATATTCCACTATTGTATTAGCTTATAATGACTGTCAAAAGCACAAAGCCGTTTTGCGGTACATTTTTAACAGCCATTATTGGTATCGAACATCAATTGGCAAACAGATTATCTTCAACAACGAGCAATTTATTAATAAAACAAAGTTGAAGCTATTCTCTGCTATATATCTAATATTCACGATAAATAATTAATGTTCATGAAATACGTTTCCGTTGGCCAAAATGAAAATAGATCAGGTCTTATGTGATGCTTTTTAGAAAAAAAAATAAACTATAGAGGTCTCTAGATTGGATGGTATAATAATTTCTTTATCAAAACAAATGACAAGTTTGCCGTAGGTACAGCGTTTTCGAAAACATAAAATGACTTTACAAGGGATTTATTTCTGTTTTTATAACAGATTCGTTTTTTTACCAAATGAGTGTCTAACACTTATCTGTGAACATGTCATTAACAATAATAATAAACAAAAATATTTCTCATACAACTAACCTTCGCCCTTGTAGCCTGTCCCTCACTATTCCCAAAAACATGGAAACTAAAAGTTGAGGCCATTTTGAAAAGCAGGAACACAAGACTAAATTGCCGCTAGAACTGTGTTAACCTTTCGAACGTCCATTATTTTCCCCGCGACTCTCGTGTCATTATACTATAATACCGAGGACACCTGTGTTAATGCTCTTGTTGCAGGCCAGCAATTGCATGCCAAGAATGAAAATGGACAACGAGACACTTCTGGAATGACAATGGATATGCGGGGAACACAGCCACTAATTGTGTTACACTGCGTATAGTATACCACTTGTCAGAAAATGTGATCATACTAATTACTCAGGAAAAACTTTCAAATGGCTGACAAAACTAGGAATCAATTATTCAGTTAACCAATCAATCTCTCTCTCTCTCTCTCTCTCTCTCTCTCTCTCTCTCTCTCTCTCTCTCTCTCTCTCTCTCTCTACCAGGAAAACTAATGAAGGCACCAGCATCGATAATGCAGCGACTTTTTAATGCGCTGCCAGCTCATCTAAGAAACATATCAGGAGTGAGCGTAGATGTATTTAAGAATAACCTCGATAAATACCTAAGATGCATCCCAGACCATCCAAGACTGGAAGATGCAAAATACACCGGAAGATGCATTAGCAACTCTCTGGTGGATATACGAGGTGCCTCACACTGATGGACATGGGGGAACCCAAACCTCGAATAAGGCGATAAGGCAATAAGGCTCTCTCTCTCTCTCTCTCTCTCTCTCTCTCTCTCTCTCTCTCTCTCTCTCTCTCTCTCTCTCTCTCTCTCTCTAATTTTTCCTCTTTCATTTTCATCGAAGAAGACGTGGTTAAAGTCCTGTTCAATTTACTAAATTCCTAATTCAAAGGTAGAAGGTTCCTAAATACTTCTTAATCAAGTCACGGGCTTCTGTCTGCTGAGGTCAACTTCCTAACTATTGAAACTACCCTGGATTGGACTGGACCTATACTGGAGCAATGTTAATATAAAAAGTGAAAAAAAATATAAATAAGAAAGCAATATTTCACAATATCGAATTCTGAAATAAAAAAAAGATAAATATAATGAAAAACAAAGATAAGTGTACAAAGAATAGTAGGAAAACGAAATTATGCAGGGCACTTTGAAATAATGTTATAGCACATATTGAACAAACGAAAATTTATATCAATTTCAATAATACTACCAGAAATGATATTTCGTCGATTATGAAATATTCCCCAGTCTTAAAGTGCCATTATTATTATTATTATTATTATTATTATTATTATTATTATTATTATTATTATTGTCGTTGTTGTTGGTGTTGTTGTTGTTGTTGTTGAAAGGAGATGAACCAGCACAATAAAGCAATCTCAATTCTTATAGAGCTGCTCCGAATAACATTGGGATGAATATTTTCGATTTATAATAATGTTAATTAAATCAAAATGAAATATAAATGAAATATATTAGACAAAAGATAAATAAATTTTGAGGTAAAACTGTCATAAATAGAAAAAAAAATCTTATCTATAAAACCTAGAGTGATAAACAAAACACTTTCACCTGTTCTAGATCTTTGTTAGGACTAGCTGCAATTTCACTCTGAGTTTGGAGGAGATTATATCTTCTCTCAGTATTACATAATCATCTAGATCATGGGTAGCAGACTAGCCGGTGCACCAGACACCTGTTGAGATACTACCGCTAGAGAGTTATGGGGTCCTTTGACTAGCCAGACAGTACTACATTGGATCCTTCTCTCTCGTTACGGTTCACTTTCCCTTTGCCTACACATACACCGAATAGTCGGGTCTACTCTTTACAAATTCTCCTCTGTCCTCATACACCTGGCATCACTGTGATTCTCCAAACAATTCTTACTTTTTCGAGGGGTTAACTACTGTACTGTAATTGTTCAGAGGCTACTTTCCTCTTGGTGAGGGAAGAAGAGACTCTTTAGCTGTGGTAAGCATCTGTTCTAAGAGAAGGACACTCCAAAATCAAACCAATGTTCTCTAGTCTTGGGTAGTGCCATAGCCTCTTTACCATGGTTTTCCACTGTCTTGGGGTAGAGTTCTCATGCTTGAGGGTAAACTTGGGCACACTATTCTTTCTAATTTCTCTTCTTCTTGTTTTGTTAAAATGTTTATAGTTCATTTAGTAAATATGTATTTAAATGATGTCACTGTTCTTAAAATATTTTATTCTTCCTTGTTTCCTTTCATCACGGGGCTATTTTCCCTGTTATGGCCCCTGGGCTTATAGCATCCAGTTTTTCCAAGTAGGGTTGTAGCTTAGCAAGAAATAATAATAATAATAATAATAATAATAATAATAATAATAATAATAATAATAATAATAATAACAACAACAACTAATTGAATACCATAAAAAGATTCCAGACTGGTGTTGCTGGCAATGACATTCTGGAAGTAAACAAATAATCTAAGATTCTAAGGTAATTATAGGCGTTGAAGACGATCTTTTCAGCAGTCTTAGAGGGCCCTGGAAGGATGAAAGAGAATTGTAATTGTATTGAGTCTGAACGCAATAAAAATTTGGAAGAGAACCATTAATCTAAGACTGATTAGTCTCATTTTCTAGCCTTATAGTTGGTTGACATCATCACATCACAGGATGATAAAGAGTAATTAAGTGGTAAATGTACTGCCGTCAATGGATAGGAGACGGAGTCATTTTTCTTTTTTCTTTTGTAATTTCGTTTAAAAATTATCATTTATCTTTCCATCAACACCGCTTTTAATACTATTCACACCTTATTGAATTTATCAAAATTTTTGGTGTTTCTATTATCTACGATATCGTTAATTTAGAAATTGGTATACTTATTATGGAATGCATCAAACATTTGGAGCAAATGTTTTTATGTTGACCAGGCTGACATGAGTCTTTTTATAGTTTATGTAAATGACACATCTGTTTTTACCTTTTTAATAGTTTATATAGGACATATCTGTTTTGACGATGTTACTGTTTTTAATATGATATATTGTTAATTTATTCTCATCATTTATTTATTTCCTTATTTCCTTTCCTTACTGGGCTATTTTTCCTTATTGGAGCCCTTGGGCTTATAGCATCTTGCTTTTCCAACTAGGGTTGTAGCTTGGCTAGTAATAATAATAATAACAATGACTGGTATGGGGTATATAGTGTCCATAAGCACAGCTGGCACATATGTTAGATTTAGATCCAGCACAATACCTCAAGTAAGCTTCATGTGCGGTTCGTAATCACTGTGAGATATATGAAATGAGTTCCAAATCTCTGAAATGGTCAGTACTGTACCAGACACAGGCTAGTAGTCATCATCACATTCCTTCTTATACCAAGTTAAATATGACATTATCACTAACAATGGGAGATGAGTACCGAATGCATTTAAAAATTATATTTGCTGAAAACTTTGTAACATATCTTTAGGGTATTACATTCTAAATACTTTTGAATTCGTTGTTCATTCAGCTATAACTATTTTTCGCCCCAGAGATTGGCGTTACTTTTGGAAAGTAAGTGTTTTTTAAAATAATTAATCTTATTTCGCGAGCAGAGAGCATGGTTGTAAGGTCGACTTTGATCTACTCCACCTCAAGCCAGATCTTTAATATCCAGTGCGATATACAGATAAATAAAACACGTCAGTAATGTCCTATTTGATATAAAGCATATGATGAAGGAAAGGACATAGGCTACAAAACATTTCAGGTGTTCATACAAAGATACGACACGAGCGACCAGCTGACAAATATATGGCAACACTGCAAATCATCTAGTCCCTTGTAGTTACGTTTTGCTCACTTCTGTTGGGTGAGGAAATTGTAAGGGGGAAAATGGGGGAAAAGGAAAAAATTGTGATATTAACTGTCGCAATTCTAACAAAGCCACATCTTTGAAAACCGGGTAATCGGTGTTATGTTCTATCTGTTTCATATAAAAATAATAATACCAATTCCCTAATATCGCAAGAGGGTCTGCCCCTCTCTTTTATTCTTCTCCTATACTTCTCTTTCTCCCTATTTCCTTAATATTTCCTTTCCCGAGTACCTGCCTTTGAGCTATAAACTGGATTGTATCCAGGGGTACTCTTCCTTTCCCCATATTCCCCACTTCCCTATTCTTCTTATTATTATTATAACTACGGTTGCTGGAGAGAGAGAGAGAGAGAGAGAGAGAGAGAGAGAGAGAGAGAGAGAGAGAGAGAGAATTCTTATCCATAGTTCGGGTATTTGTCTCTGGCACCGTCGTTTAATCAGTTCATTGTGCATGCTGAAAAGTTGATTTTTTTCTTCTCTAATCCTGACCATACATCGCATAAACATCTCCGAAACATATGTCCTCCATCACACAAATGTTTTCAGTTAATTTACAAGATTATTAACTTTTATTTCATGAGGCACAATACTACGTGCAATTCTAAAAGTTTTATTCCTGCTGGGACCAAATTGTGGAATGATCTTCCTCATCAAATAGTTGGATCGCTGGAACATCGGAATTTAAAACTTTGTACATTTATGATTTTGTCGAATGGGTTGGCGAGTTTCGTTTCAAAGTTTATCTGCTATTCATCTATACTTTGTTGTTATTCTTAATTTACGTATTTTCTCGTAATTTTTCTTCTAGAGATTAGTCATCTCTATTTTCTTTTCCCGATTGGATGGCTTTCCGTATCGGGGTTCTTGACCTTGCAGCATTCTCCTTTTCCAAATATTACTGAACATTGGGTTTAAAACTATGAATACATTTGTAATTACACACGTGATTAAGAAAATTGTATAATAAAAATATGTCTCCCAAACAGGTTTTTACCCAACAGGCAAGGAATGAATTATTTTCCGAACACCTAGAACAATAGCTAGGAAGGACATGGCTCAAATTGACAGATTTTTGGAAGAGGACCATCAACCTGATCAGTCTCACTTCATATTTTTATGGTTGGTTGACAGCATCCCATCATAGGCTAATAAGGAAATGGTGAATATAATGTAGTCGAAAACACGATAAATAAGGAAATGGTGAATATAATGTAGTCGAAAACACGATAAATAAGGAAATGGTGAATATAATGTAGTCGAAAACACGATAAATAAGGAAATGGTGAATATAATGTAGTCGTTAAACACGATAAATAAGGAATTGGTGAATATAATGTAGTCGAAAACACGAGGTCCTAATTTAACTTGGTCCATGGAAAGGAGGCCGAGTTATTTTTTGTAGTTTTCTTTCAAAATTATCGTTAACTTTTTATCGAACAACCATTTTAATTCTATTCACATGTTATCGTATGTATCCTAACGTAATTAAAGGTGAGAAACAGTCAAATGATTTACATAGAAAGAATTTCCAGAAGCTTTTATTAGTATAACAGTTCCGAGTTCCATAGTAAGAGGTGTTGTATTACAAGATTTTATAGTGCTGTTACTTAACACTATAAGAGACATGAATTAAGAACTAACTATTACGATAACTTTATAAAAATAGCTTTGACGATTTTTCAAAAACACGCCATGTGTTTCATACACTGTCGCTCAAAATATAGATAGAAAATCCTAGAGATAAAAAAGGATAGATTATCTCTTATAAACAAAGTCAAGTATTGGATAGAATACAGATGTCAACGTAAAACAGAAAGTTTGCCTTTTTATGATTGTGTAATGTTTTGCATATGTCCTGGATAGAACAATGCAGTAATTAAAAGATAAATTAACCTCTGTATGGAAAGGAACAGGAACGAAACCTTCTTTGCTTAGAAATGAACAAAGGTCTTATGCATTCATTTATTTTTCTTATAAAAAGATGGATTTTGATTCAAGCATTGTGAATTCTTCGTATTTAACAAATATTTTTCCATACTAAAATCTGCTTACGTCGAGTTTCATTTTCTATTGTACGCCCGTTATGAAGTCAGGCTTTTGCTTCACAGGTTACCTATGGATCTATGCATACAATAGATAGCCAGTCTTTAAAACTTATGGTTTTTCCACCCTTGTTAGCTAACGAACACGCAAATAATTCAAGACATAGGCTGATAAACACAAAATGGATATGCCATGAAAATATTCCAAATGATTTTCCTTGTACACGACAGTTAAGTTTATTTTAGTGCAACTGATTAATCAATAAATAAACCCCGTAGTAAGAATCCTACAAAAAATAGAACCTCCATAATATATAGTAATCTTGCGGAATAAGGTTCCCGGACACACTAGAAATGGCAGTGGTGCCATCATATTCCCATAAACAATTCACATGAAAAAGAGTTGCCTTTAAGAGCCTCTGGCAAATCACTCAAGAGATGGGATCGACGTGAACGGAAGTAGAGACGTATTCTTGGAAAAACCGATCCATAGTGAAATGTTCCAGAAGTTACTAGGTTATTTTATGCCTGATAAGAGCTGCCGTATGTAACACGAAACGTTTCTATGTACAATGGCCCAAATATCAAAATATGAAATGGTAAGCATATTGATAAAATGTAGTGTTCTCCTACTATTGTAGCAAATTGAAATAGTAAACACATTTATTTGATACTGTATCGTAATAAGAATTCGTGGAATTAAAGAAATCCGGTAGCAAAATCAAACAGTAAACACACAAATCAAAACAAATTTGCTTAATACTGTAAACTAATAAAAATTAATTGATCTAAAAGAAATACTGATAGAAATTCAAAACATTAGACACTTCAAAATGAACGTGATCCTTGTAGGCATGGAGAGGCAGGTATTGATTTCGGATGAACCCACATCGCTATGTACAGTACACAAAAGGTTAACCTCAAGTAAGTACTGCCTCTACATACTTCGGCCTTTATGAACAAGCTAAGAAAAAGTGACGGGTTGGTCGATGATCGGTTTTGCCTGTGGGCTGCTCTTCAATAGATAGTATTCAAACTTACATTATCTCTCTCTCTCTCTCTCTCTCTCTCTCTCTCTCTCTCTCTCTCTCTCTCTCTCAGCAGTGGGTATATAATAAAGGAATAACCAATAACACTTTCCTAGAAATTAGGTGGGTTCATGACACACACACACACACACACACATATATATATATATATATATATATATATATATATATATGTATATATATATATATATATATATATATATATATATACACACATATACATTGTGTGCGTGTGAGTAAGTTTTAAGAAATGATAGCATCGTAACAAAGCTAATGAGAGAGAGAGAGAGAGAGAGAGAGAGAGAGAGAGAGAGAGAGAGAGAGAGAGAGAGAGAGAGAGGCGGCTATACTCGTTATAAAATTCAGACAATGGTGTCAAGTGTAATGACACCATAAAACACCACAATGCATAAAAACGCAGCTGGAGAAAAGAACAAACGCACACACACACGGAGTTTTATAATTACTGTAAAAGCTATTAAAGGCTAAGAACAAAGCTTGCTAATGCTTGACGGTGAGAGAGAAAAAAATATGCTATCTGGGACAACCAGAGTTGGTTAATTTACAGGATGGAATCGGGATGTATGCGCCGCAGGGAAGAAGGAGGAAGGACAAAAGGAAAATAATGCACAATGAGGGGGAGGAGAAATGAAGGAAGGAGCACGGCAGTCTATTAACATGTCATGGGGATGGTATAAGTGATAATTAAAATTATAAGATAAAGTAGGAAAATAGTTAGTGTACGGTGATGAAATAAAAAAAAATTAAGAGAACTATGAAATGATGGGTAATTAAAAAGAAATAAAAAATAGGAACAATTTAGAAATGATACCAAATCGAAAATGACTGGGGGAACAACTTTCAAAAATTTAGCTAATAACGAAGTAAAGAAGGGGGACAGCTTTGAAAGTCGCGTTATTAAGGAAGAAATAGCAAGGAAATCTTTCAAAAGATGTAGTCATTAAGTCAAAAGTATTGGGGACATCTTTGAAAACCTAACTAATGAAAAAGGAAACAAATAAGGAAATACTAAAACAGTTAACCTATAGCGGAGAAAAAAATGGAGATACCTTTGAAAGGGTAGTCAATGGGGAAGAACAATATGGAGGAAACTTTGAAAAGCTACTCAATGAGGGGAAAAAACCCTAGAATAACCCTGAAAGGCTAGCCAGTAAGACGGGAAAATAAAAGGAGACAAATTTGAAAGAATTAAATAAAGAGAAAAAGAAATATATACCCCTTTAAAAGGCTAGCCGGTAAGAAACCCGAATAAACTTGGATGACGGTAAAAAGTTAGCAAACAAGGAAGTAAACAACGGGTACACATTTGAAAAGCAAGCCAATAAGAAAAATTAAAATGGAAACAACTTTGAAGGGGTAGTCAATAAGGGAAAAAAGGCGGAAATACCTTTGAAAAGTTTGCCAATATGGAAAACAAAACTTGGACAACTATGTAAGGCTAAACAACAAGGGAATGAAAAATTGCGGATGTAATTAAAAAGCTAGCTAGTCAATAAGGAAGGAAAACTTAGAACAATTTTGAAAGGTTGGCTATAAGGAAGAGAAACATATGGCCACCATTGAAAGCCTAGTCAAATAAAGAAAAAAATAATGAGAACAACTTGGAAAGGCTAACAAATAAAGAAAGAAAAATGGGGGCAATTTCAAAGGCTAGCCAATAAAAAAGAAAAAGTGCAAGACATCCATGAAAAGCTAGCCAATTAGAAAGAAAAAATGAAGACAATTTCAAAAGGATAGGCAATAAGGAAGAAATAAATTAGGGCAACTTCTAAGGGCAAACCTAAAACAAAAAGAATAAAAATGGGGAAAACTTTGAAAGGCTAACCCATAAGGAAGAAACAAAAACAGGGAAAAATTTAGTAGCGCAGGCCATAAGAAAAAAATTGAGGTAACTTGGAAAATCTTGACCTTGAAAAGAACAAAAACGGTGGCAGTATTGAAAGGCTACCCAATAAGGAAGAAGTAAAACAAGCCAATTTGAAACAATAGGGTCAACTCTGAAAAGTAGCTCAAAAGGAAGAAAAAATTAGGACAACATAGGCTAACCCTTTAGGAAGAACAAAATTGGAGACAGTTTTGAAAGGCTATATCATAAGAACGAAAAAAAAAATGGGGAGCACAACTGAAAAGCTAGCATATAATGGAGAGTAAATATATGGACACATTTGAATGGCTAGACCATAAAAAAAGAGCAAAAGCGGGGATTAATTTTAAAAGCTGAATCATAAGAAAAAGAAAAGCTAGCCCACGAGGAACACAAAAATTTAGGATAACCTTAAAGGCTACCCCTTCATAATCATCATCATCATCTCCTTCTACGTCTATTGACGCAAAGGGCCTAGGTTAGAGCCCTTAGGAAGAATAAAAAAGGGGGGCAACTTTAAAAGGCTAGCCTATAAGGAAGAATAAAAATGGGAAAGGATTGTGATGTTACCTTACAAAGAAAAGAAAAACAGAAACGTTTGAAAGGCTAGATCATGTAAAATAAAAATAAAAATGGTGTCAACTTTGAAAAGATTGCCCATGAGAAAGAATATAGAGACTAACGCCTGAGGAAGAATATATATGAGGAGAACTTTAAAAAGCTATAGCATAGGAAAGAATAACAAGTGGAAACAAGATTAAAAGGCAAGCTTATAAGGAAAAATAAAATTTGGGAAATGTTTGAAATGGTAGACCATAAAGAAAAGCAAATCTAGGGACAAATCTACATATCTAGATCATAAGAAAGAATAAAGAGGGGAACAACTTTGAAAGCCTAGGCCTTAAGGAAGACCCATATTGAGGACAACTTTAAAAAGCTATCCCAGGAGGATGAATAAAAAGGGGGACATTTAATAGACTACCCAATAAGGAAGTATAAAATATGGGATGACTCTGAGAGGCTAGCAGATAAGGAAGGATGAAAGTAGGAATAACGTTCAAAGGTTAGATCTTAAAGAAGAACTTTGAAAAGTTAGCTCACAAGGAACAAAAAAAATGAGGTAAATTTTGAATTGCTAGCTTATAAGCAAAAAATGGAGGACTGTAAGAATGATTCAAAGAATGAAGAAACACAAAGGGACAGTAATGGAACAAAGAATAGAGAAGATGAGTGACTCTTATAAATAGGGAAAAGAATAAGGAGCCCATAAAAAGGAATTATGAAATAGAAGTAAATACCAAGGAAATAGTGGAAGGCAATGAAGATTAAACGAAATCAGTTAAAATGTGAATAATAATGGGCGAGAACGAAATCAGTAATGAAGATGAAAAGTAAAAGATAACGAAGGGAATCCGAGAATGTGACAGACAATGAAGATGATGAACCCCACATCAACTTTCTAATTAGAAATAATTATGATGATATAGAAAAAAAAAATAAGCTGACTGACTTTGTACTCATAAACACATTGGTTAGTTTCGTCTACATTCTGCAATGCAAGATTTCTCTCAGAGTACAAATTCTCCCCTCTCTTTCTCTCTCTCCCTCCTCCTCTTCAGAACACTCCAGCCGAGCTCCTCCAGAAACGAGAAGAAAAAAACTTTCAAGTGTGCGAAAGAATTCCTAAAGTTTAGACAATGATCGACAGCATTCCAAGAAAAATAAAATGAGGTAAAATGATATTCCCGAAATACTGAGAGAGACCAAGCAGAATGGTTGCTCTTGCGCTAATTTTACAATTTGATTTTTAAGTATTCTAAGAAATCAAGAATCTGTATGCTGTCACACACACACACACACACACACACACACACACATATGGATTTTGGAGAATTGGAAATCTTATAGCGAAACCTAATATAAGTGCTAATTTTACAAAAGGATATTTTAAGAATTCTAAGAAACAAAGAACCTCCGAACTGTCGAACAAACACACATATGGAATTTGGATAATTGCAAATCTTCTAGCAAAACGTAATGTCTTATAAGTACGAAATGAGAACAAATCAAAACACCCAGGGAATTAAAAGTTCTGAAGAATGAGAAGCAAATTTCCCTTGTTTGTAAACACAGTGTTATGTCTGCTCTTTCTTATTAGAATAGAAGATTGTGTAAGTTATAACTTTGTCATCTCTACTTATTTTCTAATTTATTCAATGGCTTTCTTCTCACATTAAATTTTGCTTTGGATATTTCAAGCTAAGTTTGCTTATATTGAGAGCTAGATGCTCTTGATACCTCGTATGCTCGTACCTCAAGTTTACAAATCTTCTTTACAATAAATTGCTAACCTTAACTAAAGAGTAACAATATCTAAATGGTTGAATTTTAATACATTTTGGTGAAAAGCAATACTCTACAATGAAATGTGTATTAAAAGTTTGTAAGTCTTCTCAATTAACTGCGTACACTACATAAAATAATCATCAATTTGCACTGTGTATATAATTTTATTATATCATAACACCCACATCACAGATATTTGTCAACGAAAAGATGTTTATTCCCTAGAATAATCAGAAACCGAAAATTGATTTGTTAAACGACTGCATTTATTTAATCTTTATTCAACTGCATTGGTTCCTCCTCCTCTTTCTTTTATTGTGGCATCATTATTCGATATTTTCCCCATCTTCCACAGACTTTTATTTCGAAGAAATTCATTTCCAGTCACACAAAGTCATGTACACATAATGATAAAATATACTTAATTTCTTTTACTGCATATTTTCTTAATATTTTTTTTATATCACGCGTAACGACCTAATAATACATTTTATCATGCTTATTTACAATATTTAAGTAGTGTATTTAGAATGTTATATATACAAGTTACTTGATTTTTTTACAATGATAAACTATATCATCTATAATTTTTTGCAACGGTCACTTGCCAAGAAACAATTATTATATGAGAGGCATATTATAGTATGAACGTTTGGTTATAAAATGTCAGTCTATACGAAAAAATCTACCATTACAGAAAAAATGCAAATGCCTAGAATATTTTTCACTGAACATTACTCTATTATAAATAATCAGGGCTCAAATCAAAGGAAAAAACATTAATGCCACCAAATTCTACATTGATGCCGCTCCACTGTACACAATTGAGCGGATGAAGAGGTCTGATTTTGTATGGTCTGACCCATTTTCATAACAATGGGATGAAAAATCACCGCGTATATACTCACACTATCCACCAGAGAGAGAGAGAGAGAGAGAGAGAGAGAGAGAGAGAGAGAGAGAGAGAGAGAGAGAGAGACTAAACATCATGGAAAGGAAAATGTTATTAATTTTGGTTGATGACAAATGGAACCACGAATTTGAGAGAGAGAGAGAGAGAGAGAGAGAGAGAGAGAGAGAGAGAGAGAGAGAGAGAGAGAGAGAGAGAGAGCAAATGTTATTAATATTGGTTGTTGACAAATGGAACCATGAATTTTTGAGAGAGAGAGAGAGAGAGAGAGAGAGAGAGAGAGAGAGAGAGAGAGAGAGAGAGAGAGAGAGAGAGAGAGAGAGAGAGAGAATGTTATCATTACTGAATAGTAGTACCATTAATTTGGTTCTTGACATAGGGAACCACGAAAGTTTGAGAGAGAGAGAGAGAGAGAGAGAGAGAGAGAGAGAGAGAGAGAGAGAGAGAGAGAGAGACTAAATATCATGGAAAGGGAAATGTTATTAATTTTGGTTGTTGACAAATGGAACCCACGAATTTGAGAGGAGAGAGAGAGAGAGAGAGGAGGAGAGAGAGAGAGAGAGAGAGAGAGAGAGAGAGAGAGAGAGAGATTAACTTCATGGAAAAGCAAATGTTATTAATTTTGGTTATTTACAAATGGGACCCACGAATTTGAGAGAGAGAGAGAGAGAGAGCGAGAGAGAGAGAGAGAGAGAGAGAGAGAGAGAGAGAGAGAGAGAGAGAGCATATCTATGGCAATACCATTAATTTGGTTCTTGGCTAATGGAACTCGCAAAATTTAGAGAGAGAGAGAGAGGAGAGAGAGAGAGGAGAGAGAGAGAGAGAGAGAGAGAATTATCATCACAGAAAAACTATATCGTTAATTTTGGTTGTTGATAAACGGAACTAAAAAATGTTGATAGTTCTACATCTAGGTCCTAAATTATTACACCCAATTGTGATTTTTCTATTGTTCTATGATACTGATGAAACAGTTGTATATGATGGCATCTCTAACTACCAATGTGAATGGTGCAGGTTAATAATTATCCTAAAAATCATAGAAAGCAGATAAAAATAAAGTTTCCCTTAGCCTCTGGTATCTCTGTTCTCTATGACAAATCTGATAGCTCCGCTGTTCTTAAAAACTCAAGTGTTAACAATTCATTCCATTGAATTGCTTGAATGGAATGACATGTTAAGAAGCTTATAATCACTATTTTTGGGCTCGAGCCATGTCATCCTGATGTAAGTTCCCTTCGGCTGCTTCCTACTGTACAATATTTCTGCGAGGGATATTATAAGAGAATTACCATCAGGTATCACGGGGTTCCAACCCCCGGAACGGACTATCCGAAGATATCGTGTATAATCAGGGACGTATCCGAAGATATCGTGTATATTCAGGGACGTATCCGAAGATAACCATAGATATCTGCACCCCACTAAGGTGACTAAAGGGAAGGATAAGTGAGGAGCCGTTACATATCCTCTCACCTTACGGTGCCCTCGTACGTCTCTGGCGCCTCATTCCTTTGTCGCAGCTTCTATCTACTGTTGTGCTGTTTTGTTGTGCACTCTGTATCAGCTTATTTCCAAGATGTTCTTCGTATGATGGCTTCCTCTTCATCGTCTAACTTGAGTACCACTCTTTCTTTGCAATTTGCTTTAGCTGTAAATGTTTTTGGATCCCTATTGGGAAAGTTATTTAGCTTTTACGCGGTGAGGGAGCCGGGGGCGCTCCGAGTCCAGCTAGCTTGGGCATCTGGTTTCGTACCTGATCACCCTTATTTTTCGTGTTCACTTTATTTATTGTGTAAGTTTCACGTTAGCTAGTAGTTTTTTAGCGTTGTGATGGTTTTGGGCTCTGTTTTAGAATTGCATTTGCATTGTATTTTTGTATTGTATGTTTCTGCTGGTGCGTGTCAGTTTCGGTTTAGCTTAGCCTAGAGAGTGGTAACTTTTCTGTTGAAGACGGACTCGCCGATGTCGATTAGGTCTGATTTACTGGACTCGTTGACAGTGGCCTTTCCTTAGGATTTTTTTACCCCAGTTATACTAGTTTTCTGAGTTATTTTGACCACCTTTTTTGCGATTTTTCAGTGTTTTAGACCGTTTACGCTCTTGGCCATCGTGCAGCAATCAATTGTGATTTCCCGGGCTAGGTATGTGCAGTTTTTGGAGCTCCTCTTTGCGAAGGGTGAGCTCATTTATTACCTCCGCCAAGCGGCGGAGGTTATGTTTTCGGTTCGGTTTGTTTGTTTGTTTGTTTGTTTTGTTTCTCTGTTTGTCTGTCTGTCTGTGGACAACGTAGAGGCCACATTTCTACACGGAATCACTTCAAACTTGGCCAAGTAGTTCCCCAATGTGTATGGAAGAACTGATTAAATTTTGGTCAAGGTCACCCCAAGGTCAAGGTCACAGGGGTCACTGGTGTCACTATGACATAAGTGGCCATATCAAGAGACAGAAATAAAGCACTGACTTTTGCATAAGCCAACAGGGAAGTCCTAGTCCAGGCGCAACCCATGGGTGATGTTTCAAATTTATAAAGGTCAAAGGTCAAGGTCATATTGGTGCATTATATCAATGTCATATTAAGTATCAGTGGCAAATGAACAAAGATCACTTGAAGGTCAAAAGTCAAGCAGGTCACTTGAAGGTCAAGGTCACGTGAAGGTCAAGGTCACGTGAAGGTCAAGGTCACCTGAAGGTCAAGGTCACGTGCTACCAACACACAAACAGTCAAAAGTCCTTCAACCTCAGTGTCAGGTAACTGCCAAGGCCATTGAATGGTTAGCTAAATTAAAGGTCAAACGTTACTTGAAAGTCGAAGTCACTATCAATTCATGATTCTAGGACATATGGCGCTCTAGGTCACCTTGGCGGAGGTATGTCCTCTACGAGGACCATGTCCGCGTTCAGGACTTGCTCACTTGTTATATTATAAGTCGGTATGTTGACTTTTTGTACTGCTGTCCTTTTAGCCTTTTGGGATTTCTCCTTTGACTTGCAGCATTCAGGCCTAGCCTATACATCGACGGCGTATCCGTTGGTCCACCATGCTACATTCGTTCGAGATTTCTCATGCTGGGTTCTTGCAATTCTTTCGAGTTCCCCTTTGCGAAGGGTGAGTTCAAAATGTTGGCGCGCTGACACTAGTGTTATGCTGTTTTATGATGCTGTGTTTTTGCAATTGTTGTTAGTGAGGGCTGGTTCCCTCTGGGTTCTGGCCATCCACAGCCGTCAGCATACTTCTCCCTGCGGAGTGAGTTGTTAAACTGATGGTGGTGCCAGTACTTACGGCCTTGTCGTCCTTCTTTCCTTTTGAGACCGCTTTATCTACTATAAGGTGGGTTCTCTACTATCTGTAAATGAGTAAAACTACAGATTAACATACTACTTTTGAGGCTTCCTCGAGTATGCCGGCCATGGATGTCTCTTTTACAAAAGGTCTTCCGTGTCTCGGCATAGAGATAACCACTACATATGGTTACGTGTTTTCTATCAATTTATCCATTTCCCTTGGTTTTGGGCTCTGTTTTATAATTGCATTTGCATTGTATTTTTGTATTGTATGTTTCTGCTGGTGCGTGTCAGTTTTGGTTAGCTTAGCCTAGAGAGTGGTAACTTTTCTGTTGAAGACGGACTCGCCGATGTCGATTAGGTCTGACTTACTGGACTCGTTGACAGTGGCCTTTCCCTTAGGATTTTTTTACCCCAGTTATACTAGTTTTCTGAGTTATTTTGACCACTTTTTTGCGATTTTTCAGTGTTTTAGACCGTTTACACTCTTGGTCATCGTGCAGCAATCAATTGTGATTTCCCGGGCTAGGTATGTGCAGTTTTTTGGAGCTCCTCTTTGCGAAGGGTGAGCTCATTATATTATAAGTCGGTATGCTGACTTTTTGTACTGCTGTCCCTTTTAGCCTTTTGGGATTTCTCCTTTGACTTGCAGCATTCAGGCCTAGCCTATACATCGACGGCGTATCCGTTGGTCCACCATGCTACATTCGTTCGAGATTTCTCATGCTGGGTTCTTGCAATTCTTTCGAGTTCCCCTTTGCGAAGGGTGAGTTCAAAATGTTGGCGCGCTGACACTAGTGTTATGCTGTTTTATGATGCTGTGTTTTTGCAATTGTTGTTAGTGAGGGCTGGTTCCCTCTGGGTTCTGGCCATCCACAGCCGTCAGCATACTTCTCCCTGCGGAGTGAGTTGTTAAACTGATGGTGGTGCCAGTACTTACGGCCTTGTCGTCCTTCTTTCCTTTTGAGACCGCTTTATCTACTATAAGGTGGGTTCTCTACTATCTGTAAATGAGTAAAACTACAGATTAACATACTACTTTTGAGGCTTCCTCGTGTATGCCGGCCATGGATGTCTCTTTTACAAAAGGTCTTCCGTGTCTCGGCATAGAGATAACCACTACATATGGTTACGTGTTTTCTATCAATTTATCCATTTCCCTTGGTTTTGGGCTCTGTTTTATAATTGCATTTGCATTGTATTTTTGTATTGTATGTTTCTGCTGGTGCGTGTCAGTTTCGGCTAGCTTAGCCTAGAGAGTGGTAACTTTTCTGTTGAAGACGGACTCGCCGATGTCGATTAGGTCTGACTTACTGGACTCGTTGACAGTGGCCTTTCCCTTAGGATTTTTTTACCCCAGTTATACTAGTTTTCTGAGTTATTTTGACCACTTTTTTGCGATTTTTCAGTGTTTTAGACCGTTTACGCTCTTGGCCATCGTGCAGCAATCAATTGTGATTTCCCGGGCTAGGTATGTGCAGTTTTTTGGAGCTCCTCTTTGCGAAGGGTGAGCTCATTTATTATATTATAAGTCGGTATGCTGACTTTTTGTACTGCTGTCCCTTTTAGCCTTTTGGGATTTCTCCTTTGACTTGCAGCATTCAGGCCTAGCCTATACATCGACGGCGTATCCGTTGGTCCACCATGCTACATTCGTTCGAGATTTCTCATGCTGGGTTCTTGCAATTCTTTCGAGTTCCCCTTTGCGAAGGGTGAGTTCAAAATGTTGGCGCGCTGACACTAGTGTTATGCTGTTTTATGATGCTGTGTTTTTGCAATTGTTGTTAGTGAGGGCTGGTTCCCTCTGGGTTCTGGCCATCCACAGCCGTCAGCATACTTCTCCCTGCGGAGTGAGTTGTTAAACTGATGGTGGTGCCAGTACTTACGGCCTTGTCGTCCTTCTTTCCTTTTGAGACCGCTTTATCTACTATAAGGTGGGTTCTCTACTATCTGTAAATGAGTAAAACTACAGATTAACATACTACTTTTGAGGCTTCCTCGTGTATGCCGGCCATGGATGTCTCTTTTACAAAAGGTCTTCCGTGTCTCGGCATAGAGATAACCACTACATATGGTTACGTGTTTTCTATCAATTTATCCATTTCCCTTTGAGGGTGTGGATTGGATTTTTGATTGATAACTCTACAGGTTAGATCCCTTTGTTGGGTTCTCTCTCGTAAGATTATCAATTTGAATTTTAGTCTTTTGTTGCTACTGATGCATCGATATCGTATTCTATTTGGATGCTGGCTAGGTTGTTTGCTGATTGGCTTTTTCTCTGCGGAGATATGGGATTTATGGTTCTTTTTATGAGCATACCCCACCCCAAACAATTATGTTACACGTAGAAATTATCTTTTAAACGCTATTTATTCCATTCTAATGACCTTATAGGGTTTTGGATATTTTGTTCTTTATCTCCTACTTTCTCACCAATTGCAATTACACACAATTTGGGGATTACTATTCCCATAATTGTTAGCATAGAATGTTACTAATCCATTCTTTTCAGTGACTGATAGAGACACACGTACTTCGGTGTCTACGAAGGAGATGCACAGTAGAGTGCAGATTTGTGACATGACCGTGGCACCCTTGCGATTATGATACTTGTAGGACCCATGCTAAGTGTTGGAGGATGAAGGGTCCGGTCTCTTATTGGGATCCACAGGATTGCAGTGTATGTAAGGATATGCATCATTCGGGGTGGATATCAAAAGATATCTCCTAGGATGACCAGATGTTCTTCCAGAGATCCCTTCGTACCCGGGTCAGAGTGGAAGGATATCCTTTTCCCTAAGGCGGCACCTGAATTGGTTTTGGGTTATTATCAGCCTAAATCCATCCCAACCGTCCAGCTACATAAGGATGAGGCGCTAGGTGCTATGAGCCTGAATTTAGAAAACATGTCTATGGTTTCCTCTCTCTCTCCGGGTAGAGAATCAGCTGTGCTATCTACTGTGGAGTCAGATGACGAATCTCTCCCCCCGGTGGATGATTCTTACCTGCCTGAGTTGGGTGATGATAGTGTGGCGTCTATTAGGGACTCAGTTGTTTGCGCTATTTCAACTTCTACTACGGCCATGACCTCCCTGTCTACGACGAAGACTAAATCTTCCATGACGGGAGCGATTCCTGCTACTTTTCCTCCTCCTGTGGACACTGTCGAACGCAAACCCCCTCAATTCCCAAGCACATTGGGGGATTCGTCCCTACAGGCTAACATGAAGGCTTTCATGGAAGGGACCCTACAATATCAATGTATGATGTTCAAGGCCTTGCGTGAGGAGATGCAAGCTTTGGAGTCACAGGAGGAACCGGATAAGGTTAAAGTCTTGCCTTCTCAGCTACCTTACTGTATGCAGCAGAATCCGTGGAGGTACGCGGGTCACGCGGGGTACTTTCTGGGGGTATCCTCCACATTGGCGAAGATATTGAGGCCTATCCCTTTTGCTATGAGAGGTTAGCTGAAGAGTTCCATTGAGGGATGATACTATCCCTAAAGAAACGATCCCTCTAGAACATACAAGGGCAGAGCACCTGGCAGTGAAGGAAATGAAGACGGCTGGGTGTATTAACACACAGCTGGGAGCGTTTAGCAAAAGGTTAGCCAATTTTGTAGCTAGAGACACGATGGTCTTCCCTTTTACTTTGAAGGGCTTCGTAGCTGTGGAAAAGGCCATTCGGGAAGGTAAATCTCTCCCAGTGTTGGAAGAGTGTAGGCCTGTGTCACTCAATCTTCCACATGATGCTGACCATTGGATGGATGTCCGGTTTACTTTTTCAGAAGATAAAATGGATAAGGATGTAGCCAGTCGTCAATTCAATGAGAAACTCCCCAAAGTTCCTGAATACCTTCTTAAAGTTAGGGAGAGACTATCAGCTTCAATGTCTCTCCAGTGCTTCTTGGAAATGATGATTGGGAATTTTACTGATGCCCCAGTCTTTTCCTTGTTAACAAAAACTCATCTGGCTGCATTTACGAAGGATCTCCATGCTTTCTTTCAGGCTCGTAGAGTCTGTAGAGAACATGTTCTCGCTTCAGCTACTACACGCCATGAGCCGAAACATCTCATCGACTCTTGCATATGGGGAAAGGATCTTTTTCCCCCAGAAACTAGAGAAGGAGGTTTTAGATAAAGCTGCAGCCGAGAATAAGAGCCTGTTCCAAAAGTGGGGGATCTTTTTGAAGGGGAAATTCACCCCTGGGGTAGGACCACAGCCTAAGAGGTCCCGCAAACCAACCTATCTTAGGAGGCCATTTGCTCCTTTCCCCGCCAACATCCCACAGACTGTTTTTGCCATTCCTCATACCTTGACTTCACAGTCCCCGGCTTTCAATCCGGTGTATGAGCAGGGATCGTCGTCCTTTTGATCCCAAAGGAGAGAAAAAAGGAGTAGAGGCCACTCAGACAGAGGAGGCAGATCCAGGGGTCGTGAACATCGAGGCGGCAGAGGAGGATGGGGTGCGCATCCTCAGCTCAAACAATGAGGATATTCCGGTAGGGGGGCAGCTGACCTTGTTCAAGGACCGGTGGTCATTCAGTCCTTGTGCACAGAGCGTCATTTCCAACGGCTTGGGTTGTAAGTGGAAGAAAAGGCCTCCAAAGTTCAGGAGATTTTTCCAGAAGTCAACACCTCATCTGGAACAATATGTCAAGAGCTTTTGAAGAAAAGTTATATCCGTTGCACGACATCTATGAGATTCAACATCATCTATTTTGCGTGCCAAAGAAAGATTCGACTATACCTCGAACTGTTCTCGACTTGTCCCGTCTAAACCTGTTCGTTCAGGGCGACAAGTTCCGGTTGCTGACTATTTCCCAGATACGGACCTTACTACCCTGGGAGGCTTACACCGTCTCTATTGATCTTACTGATGCTTATTGGCATCTTCTGATAGGTCGACGCTTCTCCCCCTACCTTGGCTTCAGCCTGGAGCGAAAGGCTTATGTATTCAGAGCTATGCCATTCGGGCTCAACATAGCTCCAAAAATTTTCACGAAGGTTATCGACGCAGTCGTTCAATAACTTTGGTAAAAAGGCCTTCAAGTGGCAGCGTACCTGGACAACTGGCTAATATGGGCTCCTTCGGCACTGGAGTGCTAGGAAGCAACCTCTCAAGTTGTCAGGTTCCTGCAGTCTCTAGGATTTCAGATCAACTTCAAGAAGTCACGACTGGCCCCAGCTCAAGTTTCCAGTGGCTGGGGATTCATTGGAACCTACAGTCTCATTCCCTTTCTATACCTCCCTCACAGAGGAAAGAAATATCAAAGTCAGTCCGGTCTCTGATCAAGTCGGGAACTAACCCCAGGCGACGCCAGGAGAGGGTTCTAGGATCTTTGCAATTCGCCCCAGTAACGAACCCTGTCCTCTAAGTACGGCTCAAAGATGCAAGCAGAGTTTGGGAACTGAGAGCCCCCAAAGCTCTTCGCGACCATCAGAAGAAGACCCCAGTGTTAATTCGAAGGCAACTTCGACCGTGGTCCACTGCCAAAAGTCTGTCAAAGATAATACCGATGCGCTTTCCTCCTCCAGTAGTGATTCTTCATACGGACGCCTCATTGGACGGTTAGGAGGGTCATACTCCACTCAAGAAAGTGTAAGGCAGTTGGTCCCAGAGATTTCAACAATTCCATATAAATATTCTGGAGGCTATGGCAGTCTTCTTGTCCCTCATAAAGTTACACTTGAAGAAGAACATTCACATTTGTCAAGTCCTCGATAGCAAAGTAATAATATATTGCATCAACAGGCTAGGGTCGAGGTCTCCTCAAATAAATCATGTAATGTTAGCCATCTTTACGTTGTCTCAGAGGAAAGGTTTGCATCTGTCAGCATTCCACCTTCAGAGAGTAAGAAATGTGATGGCGGACTTCCTATCTCGGACACAACCTCTAGAGACGGAATGGTCTCTAGACGGAAAATCATTCGCTTTCGTGCAGGATCAAGTCCCTGGACTTCAAGTATTTTAATGTCAATATATCCGTTTTTAAAACCGTAAAAATCCTGGAATTAATGTTGCAACGCATTTACTGTTTTTTAACGACAAATTTATATATATGTGTGTGCTTGGATACATTTCTATGGAAGTAATGTCGATTTTTGATTCTCACCACTTCCTGTGTGTTATTGGCAATGTACGTTACTAATGTTTTGATTTTTTTTTGTTCTTCTAAATATATTTATCTAACTTAGATATCTTTAAAAATATATACCTTGTTGAACATTTTCTATGACAAAAGTTTATAAACTCTAATTTTCGTCAAGATCGGAAATGCCAACTTCGAAATACTAGAGAACTTTTATATTTTGTTTCTTTTTTATGGTCAAAGTTGCATTCTGCTGAGCATGAAACGTCTCATATCGATGGATTTATTGTTGGATGTATAAAATTTTGGCTATAAGGGCTGGCATCTGGCCAGGGGAGGCGACTCACTCCAGAGATACTACTAGGGGTAAAGCCACAGTTGAACTATGAATTATTTTTAAAGAGGTTGGACATCAAAACGGGATTGGAGTAAAGTATTATGCTAAAAAGTGGATGCTGCTAGGGCCCAAGGGATGAAGCAGAGACCCATTAGTAATTCTTACAGTGCAATGGAATGAAACATTAGAAAACAGTCGAGCGAAAATAAAATTCAATCTCCGGACATCCAGTCGATAAACAACAAGTCTTTGAGAATGAGATTCTCGTGCCAACCTAGTTTTCCTTGAATTTAGAGGATCATGATACCCAGTTAAAGTTGGAAAGATAGAAACAAAACTTTTTTCAAATTATTATTATTATTATTATTATTATTATTATTATTATTATTATTACTTGCTAAACTACAATAATAAGGATAATGATATGAGACATTAGTTACAGAATGATAAAATTTTGAAAAGCAGTAAAACCGATTTTATCCATCTTAAATAATAGTCATTCTGATTATATTTAATCAATTTCAGTAGGCAAATGAGCCACTCCAAAGCTAAAAAATAAAATAGCTTAGATAGTTTTCTGTTTGAAGTCGGCTGGAAAGAAAAGGAAACCAATGAGGAATTACACCTCTGGAAAAAAAACCTTCAATTCTAACTTAAGTAGCGCAGGTTATAAAGTTATTACTTAATCGATAATTGATCAGATAACAACGAGATATAATCAGCAGAAATCTATTTCGTGATTCATATATCAGTCAAAAGCCAATAATTTGACAGTTCCGAATATTGTGTTCATCATAAATGGAAACATATATCAGCCAATTTGATATTTATTTAGACAGCAAGGAATTGTATTTTGAAGTTAGCACCAGCAGACCACAAATGCAAACCGAAAGAAAAATATGCAGAGTCGAAAGAATTTTTATTTATGATTACACAAACCATCTAAGATGTGCAATCAATTAATGTATTGGTTAAAAGCTTCATGTCAAGTCAGGAGATATATAAGATAACTTAGATTAATTCATGTCTCAATATTAGTCAAAATTACATGGAGAGATTGGCTCAAGGGTTTTCATGACACGAAGCGAACAGCACAGCCGTTATTATGCCTCGAGAATTTAACAAAAAAAAAATATGGGTTGATCGAGATATTAGTAGCGTTTCGAGCATAGGTGTCAGAATTTATTGGGTTTGTAAAGCGATGGCAGGCTTTTACTTTATATCACCGATTAATTGATTTCTTTGAAAAAATATTTACTGTAGATATAGTTTCATGAGGGAAAATAAAGGTGGGTGGGGTGGGGGGGGATTTAGATAATCCTCATTAAAACTTCTTATACACACAAATACACAGAAACATAATAAGAAAAAATAAACTGGTAAACAGTCACTATGAATCTTGTTGTAATACCAATCGTAAACATTCCACCTTCCGACTGTTATGATATATTACATTACAAGTGTTTAAATGGGTTCCGTAATTTGTGGGTGAGTATGGTTTCCAAGTGTACCTCTCAGAGGACCCCCTCTCACCAGAGTATGATTACTCCCTCTCCCCTATAACCCCGGCAGAAAAGATATATATATATATATATATATATATATATATATATATATATATATATATATATATATATATATTTCCTTATTTCCTTTCCTCACTGGCCTATTTTTCCCTATTGGAGCCCCTGGGATTATAGGATCTTGCTTTTCCAACTAAGGTTGTAGCTTGGATAGTAATAATAATATTAATAATAATAATAATAATTATAATATATACATACATATATATATATATATATATATATATATATATATATATACTGTATATATATATTATATATATATACTTATATATACATATACATATATATATAAATATATATATATATATATATATATATATATATATATATATATATATATATATATATATATATATACATATATACATATCCACACTTACTCTTTATTATATAGAGGAGATATACAGATGTATAGGATTTGAGCCTTATGGCCCAGTGATGGGCCTGGTGAAACCATTTAACACTGAGGCAAAACTATCGGGAACTCCCACACGTGCACTGTGAAGAAAAGATCTAGGCAGTGAGACGGAAGAAATATGAGAAAACGGAATTCAAGTAGAGGCAAAGTCGGAGCAGTTGTGCCCGAAGGAACAATGCGAAGTTCAAGCAGAAGCATAAAAAGTGTTTGCTGTTGTCTGAGGGATAATGTAATTTTCAATCAGAAGCCTAAAAAGTGGGTGCAGCTGTGGTCGAGGAATGATGCAAAGTTCAAGTAAAAGCCTAAAACGTGGGTGCAGATGGGGCCGAAGGCACGATGCAAGGATCCTTTAGTAATGCCTGCAGTGAGTTGCGATGACGACACTAAGTCCAGTTGGGATATGTTTCTTTAATGAATTCTGAATGGTAACAAAAATCTGAGCAGTAAGAGTATTTACGATGAGGAGACGTTTTTAAAAAGGAATGGCAGCATGTTTAAAGATTTAAATGCACCTCATGAATAGCGGTGTTAAGGGACAGTAACAATACCCTAACTAGCATGACAATGCCCTTGAGAATGTCAATATACATAATGATCAGCGCCCAAGCAGCCTCTCCACCCAAGCTAGCACAAGGGAGAGCTAGGCAATGGCTGCTGATAACTCACCAGGTAGACCTATAGGCTCCTACAAATTTCCCATCCTCAGCTCACAAGAATGGCCAGGTTGCAGACACTACAAAAAGACCATCGAGCTTGAGCGGGACTCAAACCCCCTGTGACTGAAAGAACGAATGAATCGATTTCAAGCCAAAGAATAAAAATTAATGAAATAACAAATACGGCCGTGGCTGAACCATGGGCAAACAGTAAATACAAACACAATCGGATTAGGCTGCGAATATAGATGAATGTATAAGTGAATTAAATTCTGGTCTCGGAATAGAACAACCATTAAATCCAACGATGTATACATCACTCGGAATCCTCAATTCCCACAAACGTGTTTTCCCTTGACGAACAGAAATGCTTTGTAAGATAAAATTGACAATGAATGAAAAAAAATCCTCAAAATAAGAATTGTGTAAAATTCTAGTCACGGAATAACTCATAGAAGCTTATAGCATACTGCTTTTCCAACTAAGGTTGTAGCTTAACAAGTAGTAGTAGTAATAATAATAATAATAATAATAATAATGATGATGATAATAATAATAATAATAATAATAATAATAATAATAATAATAGTGAAAATTAATTCACAGCTAAATTTCAGAAGTCACCTTTCCCAGAATTTTTTTTTAAGAAAATGATCTAGTTCGTTACGCTTCATCTAATATAGTTTAAGAGTTGGCAATAATATAACTGATTGAAATGTGAAGAAAATATAATAAAATCCTTCATGAAAGTGGACAGAATCAAACACAGTTTGAGGGGAAAAAGTCTTAATGACAAATTTAATTAGACATAATCTTCAGCAAGATAAAAAAAAAAAAGAGCCAGTGTTAACAAGAAAAGGCATAATTTTCCAGTTAAAGAAATTTGTTATATAAAAACTTGACTAGACCACTGATTTTCCCTACAATAATAAATGAGAGGAGGAAATCGCAGCAAGATGAACAAATCAAAAGCAAAATTGGAAAACAATGCAATGCAGCTTGGTATCTCTCTCTCTCTCTCTCTCTCTCTCTCTCTCTCTCTCTCTCTCTCTCTCTCTCTCTCTCTCTCTCTCTCTCTTTAAAGGAACTGCAATTCGGAATGAGAAAAATACACTCCTACATCTTGTGTAAGGGTATTTGAGGATTAATCTCTTTTATATGGTCATAAATTACCATATTGGGGTATATAATTATTATGGTAATAAACAAATCTCTTAGGATAATCAGAAATTTACTTATAATTTATAATTCTAGTTAACTCCTTAATTAAGGTTCTTCAGAGCAGAAAAAAAATATAAGTACCTTTCTGTATTCTATTTTTTTCGTAATATTTTCGAGATAATTCATATCCAAGTCACTGAGAAAAAAGTAATGTTAAGGGAACTCTTTCATTGCGTGAAAACTTTCCTTTCACGACAGGAAACTTTTTTCACTTACCATAAAAATACTAATATTCTAAAGGATTTTATGATTAAAGTTATGTTTAACACTGGAGAGAAAAAAAAAACGTGCATTCACAGTCACACTGGTACAGGCAAAAACGCAAACCGTCTAACCCCCCACTTGTTGTCGTTGTAGTGTGTTTGTTTACATATATATATATATATATATATATATATATATATATATATATATATATATATATATATTAAATGCAAATGCGCATATGGCACCAAAAATCACATGGAAAAGTATATACTACAGATCCCGTGAATTTAACATGTCGGCATAAATACAATCAATATTACTAAAAAACACTTAAATCTAACAATACTTTACCAGTGAGAAAATTGATGTACAATAATTCACAGCGAGTTTCGTTTTCATAATTCTTTTTCAACGAATGAATGATTATAGTAGGCAGGGCATAAAAGACGGACAATGAAACACACCCTTGTGTACATTAGCGAATGTGTTCCTCTGAAATCAATTTTCAATACCAACAGCGGACAAAGGTTACTGGAGCCAGTGAACGATGACTACACTATAGGTATAGGACATTTGGTAATAATATTTCGTCGATAAAACTACCTGAAGTAAAAGTTAGTTATGAAGAGTTGTGATTAGGAGTACAGACCTTGATGTCATGGGACTCATCAGGTATAACGTCTTAAAGGAGAATAGATACATTCAAATACATAGAAAACAAATAAGAACAATAAACATTTAAAGCTATCACTTCAAAAGGATGAAATTCTAAGCAAAAATATTGAATAAACTAATCATCCTCTTAATGTATTTTCAATGTATTTCAAAAAGAATGTAAGGTATAATCATTCCAAAACGAATACATCTACAGGAAACATGTGAATAGTTAAGCCAACAAACAAATCAGCTAACGCAGTATTCCATTGCAGGTCTGCCTCAGAATACTCGTCATTTTACCACAAAATACGACTCTCTTATCACGAGCCAGAGGACAAAATCGCCGGGTTTCCATGCACGAAGGTTTTGCATCACATGAAGATGTGCACCGTTGTCTTACCCGACGTATATGTATCCCACAGGAATTCTGCCAGACCTTTTCTTTTTTTTTGTCACCGACCGGTAATTCTCTCTCTCTCTCTCTCTCTCTCTCTCTCTCTCTCTCTCTCTCTCTCTCTCTCTCTCTCTCTCTCTCTCTCAATATTATACATGAAGGTAAGTTGGTGTTCATCACACAAAAAGACGCACACACGTACAATATACATATATATATATATATATATATATATATATATATATATATATATATAGGCATATATATATACATTATATATATATATATAATGTATATATATAATGTATATATATATGCCTATATATATATATATATATATATATATATATATATATATATATATATGTGTGTGTGTGTATCTAAGTAAAACCGAGAGAACTCAAGTGATGAGTGATATTTAATTGTCTTGCAGACTTCTTAGTCTATGAAAAACAAATGAAATAATGCTTAGATTACAGGTCGCCTCTCTCTCTCTCTCTTTCTCTCTCTCTCTCTCTCTCTCTCTCTCTCTCTCTCTCTCTCTCTCTCTCTCTCTCTCTCTCTTGTATGTTCCTAACAAATTAAAGACTGATTGAAAAGGATTTATAAGATCATCTTCATGTCAAGTAACTTTTACTATATGCTTCCTTTTCTTACATTTTTTATAAGCTTTCTGTCTCGAGTTATGTAATCAATTCTTCTTATCACTTTCGTGATAGCTAATTCTATTAACTTTTGTGTATGTTGGGAAAATTTCAAGACCATTTCCGAATTAATGTTATTTAAAATAAACATGAACCAATCATAAAGATAATATGGGAGATAGAAAAATAAAATCTTATTTTCATAAAAAGATGTTAAAAGAAGATTGTACTATGGAAGAATGTCCTAATAACCTTCTTTTTTTTTTTTTTTTTCCATTATTCGATGAAAAAGCCTTGGGCCAAAAATTAGATGATAAAAGAGCTTATCATGCCATGTTACACACTAATTATTTCATGAAAACTAAAAGTATATTACTTTCGTTAGTGTATAAGGTTCCACATTAAGGTAGAAGATATTTCATGTTTCAGTGTCTAAGTTATGAGCCTAATGCCACTTCTGGGACCATTATCAGTTTTTTAATCAAGGTACGTCAAAGCAGTAAATGAAAATATCAGTACTTATCTGTACCCTTGTTTTTTTCTTAATATTTCGAAATAAATTCATATCAATGTTACGGACAAAAACAGGGGAGTGCTAGGGGAAATCTTTCATTGCGTTAATGCTTTCCTTTCAAGACAGGAAAGGAAAATGAATGAATCATGTAAAAATATTCTTGAATTGATATTTATCTAATTAAAGCGATCTTTTGTAGACATGAATTCTATCATATTTCTATCCAATACGTAAAAAGAATGAATCAACTTGTTATCACCACTTCAACGAGCAAAAAATCTATACAAAGACTATTTGACGTAGTTACTGTTTTTAGAATGATTTATTGTTAATTTATTCTCATCATTTATTTATTTCCTTATTTATTCTCATCATTTATTTATTTCCTTATTTATTCTCATCATTTATTTATTTCCTTATTTATTCTCATCATTTATTTATTTCCTTATTTCCTTTCCTCACTGGGCTATTTTTCCCTATTGGAGCCCTAGGGCTTATAGCATCTTGCTTTTCCAACTAGGGTTGTAGCTTGGCTAATAATAATAATAATAATAATAATAATAATAATAATAATAATAATAATAATAATAATAATACAAACTCTACAGTTGACTATATATGATGTTTTATCCTTTTTGTCAACGAGAAAATAATTTTTATTATGATAATGTTAATGAGAAAAGAATGGCCCAAAACGAATCTTTTATTACCATGTAGTACTATTTCTAAAACATTTATTTTAGTAATAAATTTTGTATTTTGTATATTATAGAAAATACAATGAAATGGCCATTTATAAAGAAGTTCCCTGACATTGCCAAAGAATGTATACATTTCCTGTAAGTCATGTGATAATTTTGATAGTGAAACACCAAAATCATTGGGTCAGATAAAAAAAAAAAAAAAATGAGGCCTTGAAAACTATCGCCCATTTTATTGAATCTGTGCACAATCACTAAAATGTTGGTTTGCTTTAATATTCTGATAGACACGGGGCAGATGGAATAAAAGGTCAAGGAATCAAAATTAGTGTGAAGAATATTGGTGTGAAATACGATCGTTTAGAATAGAATTTTACAATTTTACAAGTTTGGTATAATTTAAATTTTTTTTAACATTTATACAAATCATCCCTATACTTTTAGTATAGGGATGATTTGTATAAATGTTAAAAAAAAATTAAATAATACCAAACTTCAATTCAAATTACTAACCATCATAAAGCATTGAAATTAGTGCTAAAATTATTATGAGGTTTTCATTACCCTTTTATTATTATTATTATTATTATTATTATTATTATTATTATTATTATTATTATTTGCTAAGCTACAACCCTAGTTGGAAAAGCAGGATGCTATAAGCCTAGGGGCTCCAACAGGGAATATAGACCAGTGAGGAAAGGAAACAAGAAAAAATAAAACATTTCAGAAACAGTAACATTTAAATATATATTTCCTATATAAACTATAAAAACTTAAACAAACAAGAAAAAATAAAACATTTCAGAAACAGTAACATTTAAACAAATATTTCCTATATAAACTATAAACACTTAAACAAAGCAAGAGGAAGAGAATTAAGATAGTGTGCCTGAGTGTACCCTCAAGCAAGAGAATATCAGACAAAGAACTGCTGAAGGGGTAGCTGCAACACTTCTCTGACAGGAACAATGTCGGTCACTGTGCACAATTTTAAAATAAATTGGTAATATTTCAAAACATATAAGACACAGAAGAACGAA